>NC_092858.1:60609433-60618758 GCF_032062135.1 Pyxicephalus adspersus
TGTACAGGGTGCCGGGCATATCCCACACCACAGCGCCTCATTCTGTACAGGGTGCCGGGCATATCCCACACCACAGCGCCTCATTCTGGCGGACTGAGTGATAGCGCAGGGAAGTGTCCCCTGCCAGGTTTTTATTGCCATATCCATGCTAGTGAGATTGATCTTCTATTATTGCCCAGATATTGATCAGAAAATATTGGAAAATATAAAATGTTATGGTTGTCATGGTAACAATTACACAGATAAAATCGTCCAATAGGGACACGTGTTCTAATAACCAGTGCATGTATAGAATGGGATTTCCCCTCACTACAAGCCATGGACTGGTGGGAAATCTCCCCTTTTGGGGCTCTATAATGAAGACATCTGCAGCCAGCATGTTTTACAATTGTCACAACAATAAAGCATCTCGTGGTATTTTAGGATTAATGGGACCTGCTCTAGGTGTGAAATGAATACATGGACAGTGATGGCAGACACATGTAATGACATTATGCAGCAATTTAATATTAAATGATCAATATCTAGGTAATAGTTCCATGCACAGCAGTGACAGGATGTGACGGCTCATCGGACTCACAAAGTACACAGCAACAAGTACACACACATCCCGCCTGTCACAATACAAGTGTGGATCCTGTGTAGTCACCACATGAATAGCACAGCTCTAGTCATCCTAATGATGGAATGTCACAATACATTACACCTAAGGGTACACCTACAATGCAATGAGCGGGGGTGACTACTTCCTGTACAATTTACTCATTGCCCCTGACCTGTCTGCTATTTCCACGGCTTGTGTCATCATTATCTATGGAGAGATATGGCATGGATACAATGCAAGGATCACTGACCTGCACAGGGGCTACAATGTCAATCAAAATTAGGAGAAAACATTCTGAGGATTCTGAGGACTGTTCATACTGACAAATGTTCACCATTTATAGGCAGCAGTGAGCAGGAGGGCTGACCCCTGGCTGTATTATATGGATGAATGAGAGTGTTATAGAGGAGGATTATAGGTTGTCAGGTATTCACCAACCACATCTACCTGTATGAGGTCTCCCCAGACACAACCACTGCTATTAATGATTGACGCCCACTATGGACAAACACAAATGAGGGAGCAGGCAGAGGATGACAGAAGTAACTGTATGCGGTAGTGAGCAGATGTGCACGCACAGGTAGGAAGCAGTAACCGTGTATGTGGTAATAAGTGGCTGATTACATACAATCAGATGCATTAACCGTGTATGTGCTAATTGGCAGCTGACTACAAACGGAGCAGAAGCAATACCCGTGAACAGCAAGAGTAAGTGGCTGATCACATACAGGTAGGAAGCGCTAACCGCACATGTGGTAGGAGGCTGATTACATACAGATCAGATGCAGTAACTGTGTATGCAGTGGTAGTGGCTGATCGCATACAGGTAAGAAGCAATAATAGTGTACATGGTAGATGATTGATTACATACAGATCAGAAACAGTAACTATGTATGCAGTAATGAGCAGATGATCACATACAGGTAGGAAGCAGTAACTGCACATGTAGTAGGTGGCTGATTACGTACAGATGAACTGCAGTAACCATGTATGCAGCGGTAGGGGCAGATCACATACAGGTAGGAAGCAGTAACCGTGTATGCAGTGGTGGGGGCAGATCACATACAGGTAGGAAGCAGTAACCGTGTATGCAGTGGTAGGTAGGAAGCAGTAACCGTGTATGCAGTGGTGGGGGCAGATCACATACAGGTAAGAAGCAGTAACCGCACAGCCTTACAACCCTCCATGTGAACAAACTCCAAGTAGTCACCAGAAAGTTTCTGGGGGTATACACCCTTCCATCCTCCATATGAATGGTAAGGGGTATTATTTTTACCCGAGATTACAGAAAATCAATATTAACAAATGAGCTGAGTAAATGACATGAAGTATCCATTGTATCCAATCAGAACAGTTCTCTCCTTGCTGTAACTCTCATCAGAATGAACACATTCCCAGCAAGCATTCCATAGCAACAAGCAGCACATTCAATACTTCTAGAGCCGGCACAAAGTCATCATATGTGATTTACAAACTTGTGATTGCCATCTCATACGTCACTAGTTATGTGTGACGTCATAGCTGACATTAGGTGAGTAGGGGCAGACATGCCGGGGGTGACAGGTACTCGCAGTACTGCGCACCGGCCATGTGGTCACCCCTCCCACGTGACACTGCCCCGAAGAAGCCCCCCCACCTGACACCTCCCGAGCACTCTTACCAGCAGGACGGAGCCTCGGACCACCTCGGACACACTCTGCCGGAGCTCTGCCGCCGTGCCGGGCTTGCTGAGCGCCCGGGTGAACTTGCGAGTCTCCGGGTGGGCTGAATGATGTGAAGACATCGCGGCTGAATAGCAGTGCGGTGTATGGGCGCTACAACCATTTACCGGGGCCAGGAGTATGAGTGAGGGGCGGACATAGAGGAGCTGGCAGCACTCCCCGCCTTGTACGAGCCCAGCTATCCCAAGTGTTCATCCAATAGCACCTGCTGTACTGCGCCACTCATACCGGGGGACATGGATCAGGGCTGCCCGACTCTGCACAGAATACAGGAAGGCGCGCGCCCCCGGCCCACACGGAATTCCCGGGGAACGTTTAGATGATGCTCGCTCCCGATGGGCTTGCACCGCACGGGGGCGCGCATCCTCTGTGTCAAAATTCTCTTCCCAAGGGGCGTGGTTCGGGAACGCGCGCCGCTGACAAGCCCACACTGGAGGTCCTCGCTGACGTCTGACTTGTGATGGCGTAACTGGTCGCTATGTGAAGCCTCGACGGCCATTTTTACTGTGGTCAGGGTTTCCCTTTTACACGAAGTGTTCTGGTCTAGCTAATATAAGGTCTCTGTGCTGCTAAAAAAATGAAATGCACGATAATAGCTAAACTGAGCTTTAGGAAAGGAAACTTTGGAAAAAATATAGTTTAAGTGATATTTGGAAATTAACACTATTGCCACATGAACATTTTCCAAAGATATGGAATGAAAGGGCTAACACAGTATACATCGAGGTTCAGTATTCTGTTCTGTATTGGGTTGCAGAACACAGATGAAATGTCTCAAATCCTATGCATGTCTTAAATCAACCTCCAGCATTCTAAACATTTACACCAAATTTAAGCTGACATCCCATTATTCTATATACTTAGTAACAACACTCAATAGGGTGAACTTTGCATTGATAATAAAACTGTATAACTGCTAAAAACAAAGTAAGGAAAGTTGTTTTTTTTTTTTTTTTTTTTTTTTTTTTTAAATACTTAAGCAGCACAGTGTCTTAGAGGTAAGTGCCTAGGCCTTTGCAGTGCTAGGTCCCAGGTTCAAATCTCGTCCAGGACACTATCTACCCATTTGCATGGGTTTCCTCCCACATCCCAAAAACATGCAGTTAGGTTAATTGGCTTCCTCCCAGAATTGACCTTAGATTGTAATAAAGAAATATGACTGAAGTAGTGACATTAGATTGGGAGCCCCTTTGCAGCACAGTTAGTGACATGACTATGGACTTTGTAAAGCGCTGCGTAATATGTTGTCGCTATATAAATACTGTGTAATAATAATATAGACATATCACTGTGGTAGGGACATAAGTTCGTGAGCTCCTTTGGGGGACAGGTAGTGACATGACTATGGGCTTTGTAAAGTGCTGCGTAATATTTTGGCGCTATATAAATACTGTGTAATAATAATTGTTTTAAACTGAGCAGTTCTAAACAGGATTTTTTTTTTTATTTTGGGCAACAGGAAGAATAGAGAGGAGTGGCCTGGCTTCTGTCAGGAAAAATGATTGTAACCAGGATAGATTATTTAACTTGTCCATTATAACCTAAGAAATGTTTTTTCAAGACTGTCGGTATCTTTCTTATATTGTCCCCAACGATGCTAAGATTGACTGATCAGTAGATGATCCAATATCCAGTGAGCCTTACCATTATTTCCCCTTGTAAAACATCCTTTACTTCTTACAGACAACAGCAGTATTTCATGAAAGGCACAGAAATTAAAAAAAAAAAAAAGGAATTTGGTCTTCTTTTTGAGGCTAATTTTCCATAATTTTTTGTAGGTAACCAACTAGGTGTCAGACCATCCACCAGTTGTTTTCTTTAGGGATATATGATAATTCTCTCCAGAGATGATCCAGCACAATACATCCCAGATGTCAGGGCTGCAGCTGTGTCAGACTAAAAGGAGAATCCCCCATATCCCCATACTATCAGTAATAAAAACAGCAAGCATATTGCTGCATGCGCAGCTTTTTGTGCAACCTTGGCATACCTCAACGACTGGAATAAACTAACTACTGTTAACATCCATGGGGTTTATCTTATCCCAGACCAGACAGAGACACGAAATGCGGATGAAAACAGAGTGAACATATCAGCATGGAAAACGGGAGATTATGGGTCACAGATCACCTGATAGGTTGCTTAGAAAGGTAAAAACTGAGGAATTTAGTCCTGCTTTAAGGAATCCATTGACTTTAAATAGGTGCTTAAACAGAGCAACACACAGAGCAGTCACATCTGTCCAGTATGACACGTTTTAGTGCACATATGTTTATTTATCACTGTATATATGCATCAGGGTGTCAATCAGTATGATTGCATTGCAACACATACCGTGTTTAAAGTGCATCACCATGCATGTGTAGGCATGAACCCCGGTACTTACAAAATTGCTGATACTTGACATGTGGCTGTCACACATTATTGTAATATTTGTTCAATGCTATTATTTATGTCCAATAAAATTGAATGTACTTGTGTTTTATATATATGTAAATACGCATTACTGTTTTAAAACAACCAGTTATATCACCCTACCAGACAGGGCGATATGTTTGTTAAATGAACCAGGAACTGTTTGAAAAAAAAGGATTCCAATCTCATTATTCAAAAGCTAAAGTAATCTTTGTACATCTTGCAAGCAAAGTAAACAATAAAGACAAATAACTAATTGGCAATATATGAATATGTATTGCATGATTGCCCTCATTGTTACACTCTAGAAGGTAAAAGAACTCAGTGCTACTCTATAACAGAGCGCTAGTATATTCTCATTTGAAAACCTTCCTCTCTGAACACATCAGAAGCTTAAGAACAAATGTGGTATTTAAACCAAGATGACAGGACTAATAAGGCATTAGATTTCAAATACAAAATTCATCAAAACATTTCCATATTTTATTAAATACATTTAAAACCAGAACAAAATCAGGCGGAATTACAAGATACATTGGGTTTGATTTAATAAAGCTCTCCAAGACTGGAGAGGATACACTTTCATTAGTGACCTGGGTGATCCTGCAAAGCTGGAATGGATTCCCTAAAAGTTATTTGCTATTTGTTAGTGAATGTTTTCAAGCCTTGGAGAGCTTTAATAAATCAGGCCCATAATCTCTGTGGGGGTCTTTCAAGTGCATTACATCTTTCTAAAAATCTCAAAAGACATTTTTCCTAAGCATTTCATGGACAAAATCAGCTTCCTGCAATATTGATACAACCAAATCCTGAATGGTTACTAACAAATTCAACCTCTACGTACAAAATAGGCGCTAGGACCTACAGCAAGCCCCAGGGGAGGATACCCACTCATGAAGATACAGTGTACCTAGTCGAATACCTTAGTGTCACCCATGTTATCCATCCACTGATATTCACATTTAGTTACCTTCCCCAACAACTCAATCCTCTGTAGGTTCCCTTGGAATTACCTGGTACTCGCACTCTACAAAATGTAAATAGCCATGTTTGAATGACTAGTGGTATATTGCTACACCTACATGCCCTGGCCTTGCTGCTAAGTGCTGTTGGTATTTAAAGACTACACTTTCATATACAGTGAAGTTATTCTGCATGCCCCTGTGTGCTCGCTTCCCCTTAGTTTACCTAACACACCCACATGGTTGACAAATTATTACTTACCAGATCTGGTGACCATGATCCTGCTGTCTGTTTACACACCTGCACATTACTGTCCCCAATGATGGCCTTCAGATCTGGGTAAGTATACATCTTTAAAGGGAGGGGTCGGTTAATTTATATCACACAAGAGAGCACACAAGATAACTGCAGTATATACAAAAGTAAAGTTATCCTTTAGGACTGCATTGTATGTGAGGACACCTAGGAAAAATGCTTGGAGAAATGGCGAATACAAAAAAAATAATGTACCTTATTAATCATCGCAGAAAAAAAAAAACAGCCTACAATTGCAATGTGGGGGTGAAGCCACTACATGGGTAACGTTTAGGGATGAGCAAATCTGTGTAAAATTTAAGAACAACGTGATGTGATGAAAAGGAAAAAAGCTGTCCCCAGGTCACTACACAGAGAAAACCTGTGGGCTAAGGATAAAAGTCTTGCTTTCCCCTGTGATGTGAACATGGTTCCTAGTTCCAGCATCCACACTGTTTATTGGGAACAGAGGATAAAATCAAATAATGGAGAGAGTTGATAAGTTTGAAGAAAGTCAGAATCTCTATAGGCAAAGTTTAGAACAAGAACAGCAGTCCCAACAAGACATTCACCTTCAGAACTGGACCCGGCCGAACCAGGTAAATGTCCTTTGGCCCATGTTTCCACATGTTCTCTTGTCTGAAGCAAGATCGGGAGTTCTTATTTTATTTCTTGCATAACTTAAAGAAAAAGGCACCATTAAAACCTTCACATGCACGGATGCACACATTTTTATGCATTAAGGCATTTATATTAAATACACTTTCAACGTGCGAAAAAACTGCACCAGCTTTAAAATGCCAAATATTTACATCTCTACATTGTGGTGAGCCTAAGTATAGGTGCGCTCTTTCTTAACATATATATATGTGTGTGTCAGAACAATAAATAACAAAGTAAAGCACGTATGGATACAAGTTATTGTTCTTCACTTTTGTAATGTGTTTTACCATGTTACTGAAATCTAAAAATATAACCTAAAGCCAGATACACCTTGACCACCAACATTTTAGGAAGGAACCAATAGGAACATTAGTACAGGTTTTCTTAGGAAAATAGGAAACAGATTCCATTCTAAATGCATTGTTTAAATGTTATAAATGTACGTTTTATTTGCTCTCACATGTACAATTAATGAAAGCTCTTTGTAGTTATTCAGATTACTTTGTATGATTGTACAGTTTTGGGGGTGCTAAGCATATGATTAATAACCCAATGAAATGTAAGGTATTTGTATGTGTTAATCTTTTCAGATGACACGAGGAGGACCAGCTATGTACATCTGGTAAAATATATTTTCTTGACGTCACTAAACCAGTAATCCCACTAATGTATCATGCAGAGCAGGTTAAATTCCATCGTTTTGTGTTTGTAATAAAAACGGAATGAATTCTAAGCACTTCATTCTAACCAGACACTTGAAAATCTGAATGATTTACTTTCAGCATAAACAGGCTGACATAATTAAATACATTATACATATACAGTATAAATAATCGTTGTATGGAAATAATCTCATAAAGACTGATGTTATTATCTGCTGTAATTTCTATTGTAATTAAATTGCTGGGCGAAATTCCCTGCATTGTTGTTCAAATAATTAGTTGGTGCAAATGGTGCAATTTAGTAAAAAATGTTTATGTATTTTGGAGTTTATAAGCGTTTTCCAGCATTTTAATCATTTATAATTTTTTTTTTACAAATAAATACTTAATACCGGGGTTTTCTATGTGTTAGTGTTTGCAGTTCATTTTTGGTTGTCGAATAACAAAGGGGTTTCCTGCATTATTTAAAAAACTTATCTCAATGTGTTTGTGTGTACAAAATTTGCTAAGCTGTTGTTGCGCACAAAAAATGAAAAAGGTACAGCATCCTTGAAGCAGTTAAACCGCTTACTCAGCCCTGGAGTCCAGTTCCCACTAGTGTTGTGTAACACTTATACATAACATTCAGGGGGTTAGCATTCATTCATTCATAATAGCACCTCAAACACACCTTGCCAAAGCACTGCAAGGCAACTCTTGACAACATACTAATGTGAGTTATTGTGCACTAAGCTTTTAAAGCACAACATTTTAATTGAATGTACCATCCTAACACAATAAATCAATGGCAATTCAACACAGAGTGCAGGGCTTTAGGATTCCACTACTGTACTGCTATAAGGTTTGTTGTCAAAGCTCAGCAGTAAACCAAATACTCTAGCTACGTACACACGCTAAATAAATGTCACCTGAAAATAATGAAAAGTCATGTTCGTCTTTGGTAAAAAAAATAGCATTTGTACGTGGTCCCCTGATATCATTCATCAATATGTCATGGCAGACTGATGAATGATTGAGCAGGAACCATTACTGTACTTTCCTATGGGGGAGTGCACAGGAGGGCGCCACTTGCTTATCCCCCCCTTCATAGAAAAGTGCTTTCTTTACAGCACTCACTTCTTGTTCATCTGTCACTGGAAACTATCACAAGATAGACAGAAATCGGATGTCTGTACAGGGCCGGTGGACCTTTAAAGGAGATGTGAGCTGTGTTGCTGGGTTCCCAGGGTTTTATATACTATTGAGCCTGTCAAAACAAATCTCCAAGGGAGTCTATTCCACATAATATACTGATGATAATATTAAACTTTTTTTTTGAAGATGCAAAGAGTGCCCTCTTGTCCTATGCATTTATATATTTATACATGGTCATTATACCTCCCTAAATTATCACTTGACAGTGTAGACTAAATTTTGTTCAGGGAATGTTTCTTCATAGCTAAGCTCCTCCAAGCCTCTTATCTGTGGTGGTTGGTGTAATTTAAACCAGGTCAAATACATGTCAAGTGGAGGTCAACTGCAGGTAAATCCACCGCTCAATAACTTGTAAATGATCCAATAACTGTCTCAAGCTAATGCCCAAAGCCTGTCCACACAGTGCCCTATATTCTTTCCAGGATTTTCTTTTCGTTGTGAGAGTATTCGCGGACACTAAGTGGCAGAACTATGCATGCACAATCTGGCCAAAGGTTTCAGAAAATAGTAATAGGTGAACAGGTACATTTGTATGGTTGGAACACTGGGGAGGAAGCAAAACTTGTTTCAAGCTTGACCAGAAGAGACAATAATGTAATCATTCTAATATAATAGGCAGTGTTAAATCTTGTAGTAGCTTGGTAACAATAGGTAATGGTGGTTAGCACCTTGATAATGATAATATGTTTAATTGCATGATGATCACGTGATCTCAAGGTTTAACTCTGTATAACATCAGGTTTAATACAAGCTCCTGTGCTTTGCCTTCAAATCTCTCCACAGTTCTTGTCCCACTTACATTTCTGACC
>NC_092858.1:60618998-60622777 GCF_032062135.1 Pyxicephalus adspersus
CTACTTACCCGCCATTCCATATCTCCCATCCTATTGTATGTTACTTCCCCCACCTACTAGATTGTAAGCTCTTCGGGGCAGGGTCCTCTCCTCCTGTGTCAGTCTGTATTTGTCATTTGCAACCCCTATTTAATGTACAGCGCTGCGTAATATGTTGGCGCTATATAAATCCTGTTTATTAATCAAAATAATAATCAGGTTTTATTCATCCTCCATAGAGGGCAATTTACAATAAAAACTTGAGTTCACTTTAAATATTTAGTCATGTGAAAAGTACATTTCTGTTTTATCTCACGATTGCACAATTAAAGTTATTGTTTACATAGTTTATTGTGGTGAAGGTTGGGGTGGGAAGAAAGACAGAGAAAGATGTGGGGTGGGAAGAGAGAGAGAGAGGAAGATAGGTATTCAATCCTCTGTGTGAACGAGAGTCATTCATCCAATCATTAACACCCTGATGTGCACGTGACAGCTGTGTTCATGTCCGTGCACCGCATATACAATTTTAAAGCTACTACATCACATGACCATGAATTCGATCTCAGAGTGAGGCTTGGCTTTCAAAAAGGAAAGCAATGTGAGCAGGACCAGTAGAAAAACTCGAAAACAATCGCACGATTTTTAACTGGATTCTTATAGACCCACTGGGTAAGTAGAGCAGGACCAATGTAAGAGCGGAGAAATAATCACATGACCATAGACTTAATCTCAGAACGAGACTTGGCTTCCTACGGGCAAAGGGAATTGGGGGTAGGAGTAGCGTGAACCTGAGCAATGATCACATGACCTTGGACTGAATCCCAGAACGAGGCTTGGTTTTTATGAAGTAACAGGGAAGTGTGGCAGAAGCAGTGTGAAGCCTGAGAAGGTGAGATGATTGTGTGGAAGGTTTACAATGTAATATGGAATAGTAACACACCATATATAACATATAAAGATCCTGGTGTTATTGTGAGCACTGTGTAGTTATTACACATTTCACTTAACACTATGTTATATTACTCAGGAGAGGCAGCACAGGCTTACAGATCCCAGTTATATGTCATTATAGGCTGGAGATGAAGATATTTCTTTCTGCTTTATATATGTACTCTGCAGGGCACAATTATTAATAAAGATATGATTTACATATCTGTCAGGGACATACAGAGCTCTCATAATGTCCTAGTTGTGTTATATGGCAGCCCTGTAATCCTAGGCATAATATGTGTCCCCGGTGTAACATTTGCTGTATTATGTTCTGATCCTGCATCCAGCAATGTGTTCAGTACACTGAGAACCCATTCATACAGCACAGCTTTCTGTGATGCATTTAATGTGCATGCATTGCTTCTCACATTAAAATGTATAACAAATGCTTCAAGAGGAAGTAAACCCAAAAATCCACTTACCTTCAATCCCGCAGAGCAGTTGGTAGGTCTCTTCCATTAGGTTCCGCATCGTCCTGGCATTCATCGTCAAGCCGGTGCGCTAGGCAGAAGGAGCAGCCAAGAGCCTCCTGGGATCCGTGACATAGGTATCCCGGGAGGCTTTGCGTTCCCATGTATTCTCGATCGCCTAGGTGATCAAGAATTAAGGAGGCGGTGCTGCACCCTTTTTTTTTTACCCTTTTATGTAAAGTGAAAATTCTGAGTTTAGGTTCGCTTTAACAAACCACAACAGAAAACCATGCATGCAGAATTTTATGCTACGTACACACGTCAGATGATTCTTGACTATTATCATTTCAAAGCTAGAATAAGATGAGAATCTTACGTGTGTACAGCGGCTGTCTGACGTTGATGGATATGTCCTGGTGAATTCATGAAAGGTGAACGACCGCAATGGAAGTGAAGGGGAGAAAGCCCAGTGGGGTGCCACTCACTCATTCCCCCCGCTCCATATAGTAGAACAGCTCTGTATGTACAGCACTCATTCATGCATCTTTCAGTCTTTTGTCATTGGAAAGGATCATGAAAGATTTTCTCCAACAACAAAAATCTAACGTGTGTTCACAGCCTTTTGTGCACCTCAGTACAAGTGTGCTGTACAGGTGAATGCTATTACCCTTTAACACCCTGTTTCCACGAAAATAAGCCCTAGCATGATTTTCTGTATTTTTGAGGATGCTCGAAATATAAGCCCTACCCCAAAAACAAGCAACAATATATATTTAAATACATGGACAAGAGGTGCTCATTTAGAAAAGCGATATTACTAGACATGAGAAATTGGGGCAAATGGTTCTAAAGGAAATGAAATCACAAGAAATTCAAGATGAAATTCAGGGCTTTGGAGAGTTATGATGTTCATAATGATGTGATGACATGACTATATTTGAATAAATGTTGATTTTTTTTTTTTGTTTAAGAAAAAATGTCGATTGCAGTTCATGAAAAAATAAGACATCCCCTGAAAATAAGCCCTAGTGCATTTTAGGAGCAAAGAATAATATAAGACACTGTCTTATTTCCGGGGAAACGGGTACTGTGCATGCAATATCACCTGCATTTCCTCACCATATTGGGGTGACTGGGTCTTCAGTGTCTGTAGTAGTGACTGCTGACAAAAATTTACTTTAAAAAATTCTGTTTACAAATAAAGTTCATTTTTCTTGCCTCACATCTTTACTGAGAAACTTGAAAATTCTGTGGGCAGGACAGAGGTAAGAGTTGGAAAGGTGTGTAAATACAGCTAAGAGAATTAAAAAAAATATCAGCTAGGGTTGTTAGGAACAGGGCAGGCAGGGTATTCAATTTGTTCTTTGGGGCTATATCAGTAAATGAAAAGACACTCCTAGCATGTGCTGGATTCCTGATACCTGAGTAGTTCCCCCTATCAGCTAATACATCACATCAGGACACTGTAGTGATGTTGGGTCAGGTAGATTAAACCGGAGAGCAGCAGCTGATCACATAGCTGATACTTCCAAATGTATGTTAGATGCTGAAGATTCTTTGGTGTCAGGAAAGGTGAGCATTGACTGTCATGTTTCCAGAGGATTCTGCTCCACTGCTGCCATATTTCAGTACTTATGGTTGCAGCATCCTCTGTAACATAACTTTTCTGTCCTTGCAGCTCTAAAGCGACTCTGCTGACTTGTGGCTAGTTGGGGAAACCACAGTGCTCATTCAGACGGCGCTGTCACCAACACACCAAAAAGTGGTAGATGTTGAAGATATTATTGGTGTTTCAAGAGAGAGACAAGATCAGAGCATAGGTAGCAAGATAGACTAAAAGGTAAAACAGAATACATAAAAAAGGCAATAGATACCAAGCATGCAGTGCCAGATATACAAAGTCACCATGTGTTGGCTGACAAAGGGTCAATTAGTACAATGTGTAGTATTACATATTTTTATAGTATGTTTCTATAAGTTAATTTGTTATACTGAGCATACTACATATATTAAATATCTGTGGTATATTTCTTTTAAAACTCAGACTGATTTTTTGTTTTATGCTCTAGATTGAAATTCAATTTTCCTAGCTGGAAATGAAGCATGTAATATAGCAAAGACTGTTTGATGTTACTGGAGTGAAAATTGCAACCTGTCATGGTCACTGCGCCTGGTGGAGTACGGACATACAATGATCGCTGTTACGGGTTCCAGTGGACTTTGTGAGTATAAACTGCATTTAGGGAATTAGAACCGTAATCCACGCCTGATTTTACAAATTTGACTGTATTCACACCAGGTGCACATATACAGTTAGGTCCATTATAACTTGGACAGAGATAATTTTTTTCTGATTTTGGTTCTGTACATTACCACAATTAATTTTAAATGAAACAACTC
>NC_092858.1:60623383-60674291 GCF_032062135.1 Pyxicephalus adspersus
CTTATGAGCGGCTTGCACCTTGCAGTGCACCCTCTGTATTTACTTTCATGCAGTCTTCTCTTTATGGTAGACTTGGATATCGATACACCTACTTGAGTGTTGTTCACTTGGTTGGCTGTTGTGAAGGGGTTTCTCTTCCCCATGGAAATTATTCTGCAATCCAAAATTAGAAAAACGTTGTCTCTGTCCAAATATTTATAGACCTAACTGTATAATACATATAAGTGTGCTTTCAGACTCTTACCAAATGACCCATTTATTCATTCAAATTGAAAATTCAGTTCCTAGAGCCAAAAAAAAAAAAAAAAAAAGAAGCACATTATCTCATATTATCATATTATCTTTTAAAAGCATTGTGAATAAAATGTTTGCAATTTTTTCAAAACTTTCAACACAGACACTGAAATATAAATTTCTGCCAACCCTGTAATGTAAATAGTCAGCAGGTGTACCTAAGCTGTTAGAGACCAACTACTCCAAAATCTTTTTTGTGTTTCAGAGGGGAAAACTTGGCATTAAATGCAGAAGTGATGGAAGGCTTGTAGTAAAGGCAAGGCAAGGCAAGGCAAAACAAAACCTAAACCGTTTTTCCTTTCCTATTCCTTGCTTCCCCCACTATATGCAACTAGTCAACCAAAGTCATGATGTAAATACAGGAATAATGTTTCTAAATGTAAGTAAGAATGGTAGGGATAACAGTAGGTAACAGAAGGAAGACATAGCCTTTTTTTTTTTAGTAAACTATGGACAGAGCTGCTTTTGGCTGGTGGTTGTTAGGGAGAGCTTCCATTAAACTATTACAGAACTGAAGCTGGAAAGGCGTGCACAGTTTTTTATTTTTTTTTAGATTTATTAGAAAACACACAGAGGTCCCAGCAAGACTGTTGGTCTAGGAAATTTTTGACTTATTAATATTAACTAATATTTATATAGCATGAACATATTATGCAGTGCTTTCCAAAGTCCGTAGTTATGCCATTCAAATCTCCCTACCATATACATATGGTATGTCCCTATCATAATCATATTTCATTAACACAGTCTAAGGTCATACCTGGATGTTATTAGTAATTAGCAAACGTTGATGATTGGGAAACATGCTATCCACTGGTTTCTGGCAACTAAACAATCTTTTCATTCTTTATTCTTTACTGTGTACTGGCCACAACTGCTTAAACAAAGGTTTTTTGATATCCTACAGTAATGGCACACTATAGAATTTACGAAGCATTACTATATTGCAATTGTTTTGTTTCTAAATACCAGGAAGTATTGTTCAATTTCTACTTGTATGACAGGGAATTGTAGCTTGGTGGTTTCTGCTTGATAGACATTGTAGATTTTGTTGCATACTAGAAAACCAAGATGTTGTTTTCTAATGGAAACTAAGAACTGTCTGCATCTTATACTTGGCAGCCTAGGTTTTTTTCAAAACCCAACTAAACCCACATTTGAGTTTTGGAGGAAATTCCAACTGCTATCAAGTCCATAAGTAAATGCAGAGAGCCTAAAGAAGGAAACTTATGGACAGAATACCTGTTTTTTGGGCACACAGAACCACAGCACATTTCCTCTCATCTCTGAATTCAGCCAGTGTGATTGTCAATCATAAATAGATATTTGACTTAGTCTTCATTTCTCAACGTGTTTTCATGAAGAGGCAAGACTTTAGTGATTAGTAGTAGGTGGTTAGCAATAGTGAAAGTACCACAAAATTGTCTTCATATTTTAAATTACATGGCATGACTTTTCTGTCTTGCTTCCTACACCTTTGAGAGGTGTAATTACTGCGGAGACTGTAGCTGGAAATGTTATGTAGTATGATAACGGGAAGAGGTTTGCTCTGCAAAACATTTGGTAGGCACGACACATGAAGCATGCTTCGTTTATATACTAGGGAAATAGCACCGACCTCACTGTTTCACCCAGGCAATACCAACAGCTCCTTAGACTTTGCTAAGTCCCAGCAAATTATAGAATACTTGCACACACTGGGCTCTATTTATAAAACAGGGAATTAGACATTCCCCTAAACATTCCCTCATGGTAATCTTCCAGGTCTGTGTGTTTCAATGGCAGTAGATGATTCCCAAGAAGGAATCTTTGAGGGTACGTCAGATTCCCTGTTTAATAAATAGAGCCCATAGAGTTATACTTTAACCACATGAGGTGTCAAGGTGCTCTCATGCTGTCTTGATATTCTTGTGTTGGAATATGAATAAAGGACCTACTGATTATTTCATACCGCTCACAACTCTTGTTGTTGTTTTTGTAGGAATTCTCTATCCGGGAGTGTTCTGTACTGATAATGTCCATCAATAAAAATATAAAGTGCACAATTGACTACAGCATATAAATATGAAAACAATAGATTTCTTCAAAAAGTGTATATCCTTGTACTGTATTGGTACAGTAAAACAAAAAGAAAACTTCCTTTGGGCTTGATTAGCATAGAATAACTTAAAACATTTCTTTTAAAAGACTGGCATTTCAATGTTTTGTTCCAGCACCAATGCATGCACACACTCTCATATTCCATGCATATGGTGCCCACTCTTGTTTGGGTTTTTGGTATGACCTTCCCAACAATTTTTGTCATGTGGACTTCCTCAAGAAGCAGTGTTGGTGACAATCCTTAAGCAAATATTTGTATATAGTTGTTACTAATCTCCAGACCTCTTCTTTGTTTCAATTTATTTGCAATGCTATATCTGAAAATCCCCAGTAGATGTCATCAGTTAGCATTAAACCCCAAGGCAAATCCATTATTGATCGAATATATAAAAAAAGTATCTTAGAGAACCTTTCTCAACTATTTTATGCCAAAGGAACCTTTGAAATAATTTTCAATTCTCAGGGAACCTGCTAATATTAATTTACCTGGGGTCATTGGGATTTGTTAAGGATGAAGTATAGTTATCCTATGTAATCCACCCACCTCCTTTATAAATTCACATTTCTTGAGGTCCAAAGCTCCACAACTCATACTCTTTGTTAACTTCCAGCTGCTTCTGTGCAGTAAATCCCTAATGAATTTTATGGCAGCAGATAAAGATTGATAATAGCAAGGGAGAATATCCCAATGGATCTGGAGACCATTGAAAAAAGCTTTTCCACTTATTTGGACATAAAGAGCCAAATTGGTAAAGCAATGATTTACTTTTCCCTAGTCATTATCTGGTATAAATGTGTTACTACAAGGTTACGTTACCTTTTATTTTAGTTATATTTGGATCTTTGCTAGATGGCACTCCTACACAAGATACAAATAATATTCATCTTCCCCACACTGGTTTAATAATTCTACAATGTATTCGAGCACAGACATTTCCTGTATGAAAGTCTCCACTAGTACAGTGGTAGAGTTCAATGGACCTGATTTATTAAACCTCTCCAAAGCTGGAGAGGATACGCATTTATCAGGGAAGCCGGGTGATCCCGAAATCCTTAAATGGATCTAGTCTGGGATTGTAGTAAACATTTGCTAACAAATAGCAAATGACTTTTTAAATAAATCCATTCCAGGTGCACTGATGAAAGTGTACCTTCTCCAGCCTTGAAGAGCTTTAATAAATCAGGCCCAATATGCCTGTCAGGAATCTGGCATTTTCAGGGGGGGCTGTTGCTTGTTCCCTGTCCATCTTAATCTCAGAAGTATAGATAACTAATTAAAACTTTATAATGTATGAAAAGTTATATGTTACAATTTTGTATCCACTGGTATGGTATGATCTGGGTAACATGTCATGATAGGTGTGTTCTTTGCCTACATATCTTTCTTGAAAATGTGTTACACGTTATGTTAGATAGTTAGGTCGTATGCATGCAAATGCTTTAGCCATCTGTTTTGCAAGGCTGTATTCAGACTATGTGCTGCTACCTTACATTAATGATGTGACTCAAATCAAACTATTATGTTGGAGGTAGCATTTAAAATACTATTGTCCAGAGTCCTAATGGACTTATCCCCCATGCTGGAGAAGATTGTTGTGAGATACATGAGCTGCAGAAGCTTGCTGCCTGTACTAAAATGAAACATGAGGCATGAACCCTTAGGATTAGGTTTAACTTTTCGTATTCACTGGACACTGGCCCACCAGGTTCAAGTCAATAAACATAGCAGGGCGATCAGAAACATTCTGTTATGCAATAGTCAAAATATCGAAATATATATAGTTATAGGAATGAGGTGATATAAAGCAATTTGACAGAAGACAAAGCAAACATTGTTGAGATGATGAAATATCAATGAAGTTAGCTGGAGTAGTATGTAAAATGACCTTATGTCTTTTGCTTATAATGTTGAAATGAGCTGTGCAGAAAAACAGTTTTTGTTATGTGCAAGTTACTTCATATCAAACATTGAAAGGAAGACTATTCCACTTCCTGTGCAGACACTTTCAATTTGTGAACTTGTTTCCAAAAGAGATACAAATTTATTAGCGGTCAAAAGTGAAAATATTTGGTGGTCTGCCACTGACAGGTCCTGTAGTAATATGGTACTCTGAGAATAACCTCTGTGGTGAGTCTTTTTAGAAGGCTACTTTAGAAGGCTATTATTTAGGATTAAGTAGCTGGTATTCTTTAATGTGATAATGTGTATTTTTAGTTTATATACTGTAGTTAATACCTTTGTTGGCATTTTTGTTGAAGCCTGTGACTAAATTGGAGAGAAGTGAGGCATCTCGGTTTTAGGTATTATAGCATGCTATTCAATTACAGCATTGTTTGCTTGCTAGGAGAGCTTAATGTCTGCACTCTGGTGATATGATTCCCCTCACTACTTTCATTGTCACCAAAACAGGAGAGAAGGCGACATTTCCGAATATAAACCCTAACAGTGAGAACCTGAGGTCTCTTTCTGCTGTACCCAAAAGTAAAAAAAATAAATAAAATAAATAAAATAAAAGTAAAAAAAATAAATAAAATAAATAAAATAAATAAAAAAAAGTAAAAAAAATAAAAAAAATAAAAAAAATAAATAAGGAAGAAAGCATAGACATATACAGTACCTAGTCCATTACTTGCTTGAATAATCTTTTTTTGCGCTGCACTGCAAAGCTGCCTCCTTGATGAAAGCAAAATTTGTCAGATGCCTGTTTTTCCCACCACTCTCTAGTGCTTTTCTCACCAGCCCATACATTCTTACTGGGTACAGTAGTGCCATAAGGTCCAGATAGCAACCAGGAATCCAGCTCTTTTAGAAATGTACAATTCTAAAGGTTCTTCAAACAGAAATGTTTTTGCATTACAACAATGATCAGTGGTGCAAGCTGTTAGGTAGGTGGGTATTAATTCTTATATTTGCAGGGGACACCTTGCCTCCCAAAACCAGGCTGACTTCCACACTTTGAGCTTGGTGCCTACATTTCTGTTCATGAATTCATAGGGGGTGTACATTGCCTTATGTCTGTGCTATTTCAAGTTATGTTCTCCAGCAGCACCAGCCTCAAGGAAGCATGAAATCGTATGGCCACATTATGCTAAATGTGCATGACTTGGATCACTTTTCTGGCGGCTCATGTGTCTGGTGCACCCTAGGGACTTGAACATTGTAGGTGACTGCTTAGGTTTCCTTGTCACTTGAATGACATCCTACAATATGTAATTACACTGCGGTGATACATTTACAGCTAATGTTTATACTTATTTTGACTTTTATAACCAAACACCCTCGTTTTCATAATAAATGTAATCCTTTAAATACTCCTTAGATGTTCCCATATAAGAAACTGAATAGAAACCTAACTCGACATGGAGGGAGGGGGGGGGGGGCACTTCAATAAAACACTGAAACTTGAACAAGTTAGAAAGTATTAACTTGTTTATTAAACACTTCAGATAGCTTATTCTTGTGCATGTAAATTGCATTCATCACAACCAGAGCAAATTAAAGTTGAACAAAACTACCAAAAAAGGCTCAGGGGAAAGTAGAGTAACCACATTGTAAGCATTGTTTTTTGTATATATTGCTCACATTTGTAGACTATATGTTTGAATGGACCCTCTAGATACAAATTAGCACAACCTGTTGCTGTGTGTATTTCATTTTTAACAAATACCAACATTTTAGGTTAGGAATTACTAAGTAATAATACCCTTTTACTTTCTATGCCTATTAATAAACCCATAAGCTCACTTTTATCTAAAGAATAAACATTAAAGAGACACATAGTGAAAACCCCCTTGCAAGCTAATAACTATTTTCCAAGAGAACAGTCCAAACTTACTTTAGTTACTCCTTATCTTACTTGTTTAACCAAAACTAGAAAAAAAAGTTTTGACCTGACATGTCATGAATAAGTAATGAATGTTATCAGTTATAAATAATAAAATGATACATGATATTGTTGTGATCTGTGGGTTTTGTGGGGAGCTTGGTTTGATGTATTTGTATTGATGTGTTGAGGATTTCAGGCAGTTTCTAACCTTTTTATTATGCTTTTTTTCCCTAGATAAAGCTCCATTGTCCAAAAGCCTTCTACTCATCCCAGGTGCTCTCTCTGTTTTACTTGCATTTCTGTTTCAGCAGCAGCAAGCATTCTTTGTATATGATGTTCAAGCAATAAAAGACAGTTTTCATGTAAGTAGTACTTAGACATGTTCTCCTCAGTGTTGTCACCAACCATATGCTATAATCCTAACCTTCCACAATTTTCAGATCGGATTCAATTAGAAATTGTGTGAATTACCATTTACTCATGATCCATACATTTACTAATTTAATCTAATGTAATATAAAAGGTAAATTAAAGGTAACTTGATTGTATTTGTGAGTTCTGGATTATAGTGACATCTCTACACAACTAAACTGTATGTTTGAAACCTTAAAACAAGGCAAAACTATTTTTTTTTAACCTGGGCCAGATTTCATTTTAACTATCCAGATTGTTTATGTCCTTGAGAGTGAGGATAATCCCAAATTTGTAAATGCCACTGGAACATGAAAGATAAAATCTTCATCTATCTCAGCCTCCATTTTCTGCTATCACTGAATAGATGTGCCGGGCTGCACAACACAAGACACAAGTCACTTCCCTTTTTTTCCTTTGGGCTTTCTGTGTACACTGGCTGTGCTGTGCAGCTCCGCAGCTCTACTCTACTTCTATTTTACAGAAAGGGCTGATACACAGACTACACCGGTGTCCAGGAACAAAACTTTGTCAACTCATTTCAGTTTGAAGAGGAATGTATTCCCTTTCCAGAACCACAAAAAATTAATCATTCTGAGTACAAAGCTGTGAGGTATGGAGCACAGTATGAGTAGATAAGCAGATAGACGAGTGCAAATAATGTTTTCCATGAAGTGAGGTATGTGTCTTGCCGTTTTGTACAGCTCACCTGTATCAGGGAAGAAAGGGGAGTTATCTTTACCCCTTTTTCTGCCTTTTAATATGCCCACTTTCTGAAGACACTGGTCAGTGCTTTTAAACATTAAAAGTTGTCAAAGCAGCACCAATAGAAAAGGATGTAGGGTGTACTGTAGGTCCATTCCAGTTCCTGAAATTGTAGTTTTATTTCAACCGCTTTGGTGCAATTAGGGTAAAAAGGGAGTAATGCTTCATGGGGCGTGGTAACTTTACCAATAGAACATTTTTTTTTATTTTCCTGTCCATTCATCTGGTAAAGAATAAAAAAAATAAAAACCTAATTGGGTGGTAGGGAGACAGCATGGAGGGATAAGTAGGTGTATTCTCTTTCCAGGAGATGGACTTCAAAATACATGCAATATATTCTTTTTATGTGATGATTTTGAGGTCAACAGTTACTCTTAGGGCTCTATTAATAAATCCATGAATCAGACATTCCCTCAAACATTCCTTAGTACCAGTCTTTCAGATCCATGTGTTTCAATGGCAGTAACTGATTCCCACGGGGATTGTCTGATTCCCTGTTTTAAAAAAGGGCCCCTTAAGTCACTAATGCAAAGAAATAAGCTTGGAAAAATTTTTCTTTAATTTTTAGGACTTTATAGTCACTAATTATCAAGTGTATCACACATTTTTAAGGTAAAAATATGATTTATTATATGATAAAAAATATGATAGAAAATATAATAAAAATATGATAAAAATATAAATTATGATAAAAAGATATGTTAGTTCTTACAGAAACATGTTCATATATCCAACCTCACAGTGTTCAATGTGTTTCATAATGTAAGCTTCCTCAGAACTTATAAGACCTGTATAATTGAATCATATCTACCAAGCATTAAAATCATCAGACCTTGCCACAACTACTACTGTGATCTTTCAAGATGGCAGATCCAAAGGGGGAGGGGCAGACTAGGTGGTGGCACCGATATCCACCGTCAACTTGACATTTCTGTTTGCGTGTATGTTTTTGGGAGAGGCATATCATGAAGTCTAAAGATTTTTTGTACATGATATCCAGAGTATTTTTTTCTCAGGCCCTTCTTTATGATGAATGACCTGATGTTATAAATCATCAGGCAAACCTAAAAATGTGTGATACACTTGATAATTGTTGCCCTTAAAGTCCTGAAAATTGATTAGTGTTTGGCTACTTAAATATGGAGATTGGTGGATTTAAATGTTACAGGTAACTTTCAATAATTCGGGATCGTTTGTTTTTGTTTTAATAGGAAAATGTAATCTTATCTTTCTAGTGTTTGAAGTAGTAATGGTGGTGGCCTGTTCTGCATAATCAAAAGTGGCTGAGTGCTCTTTTTGAAAAAGTTTATTAACCAATAAAGTTCAACTGTAACCACTATTTCTTTTTGTTTTTTTTGTTATTGTAAAGTATCCTGTTACTTCATAATCACAAACCCTCTCCCCCTCTCATGCTCTGCTGGCAGTTCCCAATATATAGAGCATTCAGGGGATATAGGCAAGCAGTTGATGAACCATCTTTGAAGTACATGATGTTAGGCCGCAGTACAAAGTAAAGCGTAATATTCATGAACCGCACAGAAGTCATTTCTGCTTAATAAATATAAGGGAGAACTGTAAAATCCTATATTATAAATACATTTTATATTGCCACAAACAATAGATTTTCAAGTTATTATTTAATCAGTATTTATGAATTGAATATTACCAAATTTAGCAGATTAGTTACGGTAACCAATTTCTAAACTGGTAATTGTATTAAAATATCAATCCATATCCCCGTACCTTCTATCGTGTGCTACTTCCCCTCTCAGATTGTAAGCTCTTCTGAGCAGGGTCCTTTCCTCCTGTTTCATTGTTTGTATCTGTCTGTCATTTGCAACCCATATTTAATGTACAGTGCTCTGTAATATGTTGGCACTAATTACTGTTTATTATTAACAGTAATATTAATACATTTGTCTAATTTTTGTGTCTTCTTTTGCTTTAGTTATGGAGACTATTCTTTGGGAGAATCATATGTCTGGATCTGAAAGATACATTTTGTAGCAGTTTACTAATATATAATTTTAGAACATTAGAAAGACGCTTTGGAACACGGAAATTTACGGTAAGATGAGCCCTAATTTTTACTTTTGTTCAATAACAATTCTTTAGTGGCTACTGTAGCTTCCTTTAGCAAATCCTAGTTGCCTGTCACTTTGGGCTCTATTTAAAAAAACAGGAAATCGGGCATTCCCTCCAGGTCTATGTGTTTATATGGCAGTAATTAATTCTCACCAGGGAATGTTTGAGGGAATATCCCGATTCCCTGTTTTATAAAAAAAAAAAAAAAAGACCTTTGAGTCACTTACCCAAAACTACTTTGGAATAGGTAAAATCACAGCTGTGGTCTGTGAACTATTATGTTCTATTTAGTATAGCTGGCAGTAGTTAGTCAGAATTACTGGTTTTGTTCTGTTCTGTTGAAGATGTTTTCCAGCTTATTCTAGCTGATATTGTTCCTGGTGTTTCTGGCACTCATCAGAACTTAATAAACTACTTGTATAAGCTCCAAATATCTTCAACCTTAAAAAAAAAAACAAGTCCAGTTCATGATTTACTACTACCAGTAAGAACTCCTTCTCTGTAAATGTATTTTAGGTAAGTTACTCAGAAATTGCTTGAATTAAAGCCATTAAATCACCACATCAGCCAGGACGCTACCATCTTTGGATGCAGAGGTCAGCAGTGGCAGCTCTGTATACTTCTAGAAAATATTCCTATAAGCATTTTACTCATAGATAAGTGATATGTCACTTACAGAAATCCCTAATAGGAATGAATATTTATTATACAGTTATTCAGCATATACCTGTCTGAACCATTTGGGTTTATTAGATACAGCCTCTTCTTATAGCACTTTTCATGTTTTCTTTTTTATATATCTGTCAGTAAAGTGTAGGTCTTGGTAAATGTTTGAGATGTGTAAAAAGCTGTGGATTTCTGTTGGTTTCATCTTTGAAATGGGGGGAATATTGAAAAGATATATTTTTTAAGTGATTAAAATAACTTCAAACAGATGTAAATTTTAAAGTATCTGGCTTTTTTAAACTCACTTGAAATGTTTTTCAATCAAATAAATGTAACAAATTATTCTTTAATGGCCAATGCAATGTCAAATAGGGTCTGTCTTTTCCTGAAACAGTCTATCCTTGGTAAAATGTATGAAGGGTCCACCAGCAAAAGTGAGATCCTGTCATATTAGCCAAGACATGTAGAGGAAGTTTGGAACTGGATTGCTATGATCTTTCCTTAGCTGCTGAATGTTTAAAATAAGCAGCAATTCTTCTTAAAAGAATTGTTAATTTTGTGACAGCATTTATTAGTTTACATTATAGTACACAGTTTTAAGACATTGGATGATAGTAATACTTTTTACCCTGGAAAATCTAAATACCAATTTAGAACCTTGGTATGTTCTGTATTTTGGTTTATTATAACACCAACATAATATGCCATAATATGCAGCCCTGTACATTAAATGGGGATTGCAAATGACAGACAGATACAAACAATGACACAGGAGGAATAGAGGACCCTGCCCTGACTAGCTTACAATCCAAGTGGTGGGGGTAACTACTGAGGGAGACAGATGAAGACGGTTTTGCATGTTTCTTGTTCTTGTAGTGAAGTGATGGACAAGTGCTAAGAAACATTTACTCAAACTTCTTTATCAGCAGGATCCCTCTGCAATAAAAGTTTGAACTGAACGACTTCATAGAAAAAAACCTTGTTGTTCTTTCATGAAGTTCAAAAACAGATTTATTTTGTTTTGATGGAAGATAAGGCAGCTTGTGTATAACATTATGTTTTGTTAAAAATAAGAAAGTCCACAATTTACCTCCTGTGGAATTTTTACTTTTTGATTTATTAGTATTGGAGGTCCTTGTTTGTTTTAATAATACCTTTTTTTCTTTCTTACGTCTACTCCATTGTGCTTCTTTGTATCTTTCATTAAGGATTGAAAGCTGGACCTGTACACTTGCTACCGCTAAATCCAGCAACACAATCAAGATGTACACATTTATGTTAATGTGTAATTTACCACTTCCTTCAACGCTGTATGGGATTTTACAGCAGTATGTTTTGATGTATAAACAATTATGCCTTTTTAACAGTTGTAAAAAATAGCTGGATCTCTTTGCAGTACTTTAAAATAAATCCTTTTAATTTTTGCTTTGGTTTAAGCCTGCTTGGAATGTTAGAGCTGTGGCACTTGTGTCTTTCTTGTTGACTTATTTGGCCAAGGGGAGAGGAGGCAGAGAAACACTCGCACTGTACTTCTCTGCTATCTGGAGCTGGTTGAAAGTACACCAGGAGTTGTACTTTACAGCTAAAAGGGACTCTATTGTATTGAATAATGTAGTGTAAAGCTATCCAGTAAATTATTACAACTGAAATCAGGTACCATTTGTGTTCACATCAAAATGTAGCAAGATCTTTGGCCCAGAGTTTTGCTTTGTTTTACAAACCAAATCCGACCCCAAGCAAAGGTTAATATACTGTACAGTGGTGAGAGGGTAGATTATTTGTCAAGTTTTTATTGCTGGGATTCCATCTGAAGAATTTTCCCTCACTTCTTACTTAATACTCAAACAAAAAGTGAGGGCAACGTGGGCTTATTGTGATAGACAGTCTTAGAGGGCAATAAAAACACACAGGTTCATTTTCTGGTAAAAATGTATCTGTCTTTGTACCCAATGTGGAGATTTAACATACCTGTCCAATTACCCCCCAGTCTGTCACATGCAGAAAAATAGTTCTGCTGAGAGAAATGCATAGCTGACATAGGTTTGACTAAACAAAAACTAAAACCTTTGGATTGAGATGACATTTAATGCATGCTTGTGTATAAATCAATGTGGTTACCTGCACCTTTTTTTACATTTGTAATTTTTTTTGTTGCAGTCATTTTTATTAGGGTCCTGGATCCTCTCAGCAGTGTTTGATCTCCTTTTCGTTGGAGCTGTACAGTTTGTGAGTGGTGTAAACACCAGCACTTTACCATCAGGATTGTAAGTAATTCTTTCTTGAACAAATTCGTGAGAACAATGTAGTATGAAACTGTTGGGAGGTCTCTGTTTACCACAATGCATTGCAAATTTGTGGTTATTTCACTGTGTAGAAACTCAGCCTCAACCAGTAACTCCTACATGTGTACTTAGTTTCTGTTTTATCTTTTTATATCAAGCGTTACTGTAAAATAAAGGTGTTTAACAAACAGTGGCAGCTCAGTACAAGCATTGATCTCTGGTTATAGTTTAGCTCTATTTTAATTTACTTTGGGTTAGATCTATGTTAAAATAGTATATGGTTACCTACAGGCTGGGCAGTTTTAAGGCCATTTTCATTGAATGCAAATGGCCACAGTTAATGCATATGCTTTTTCTAAACACGCACGTTGAATAGTGTGCAACAATTTGCCATGATGGGGAGGGTCATAGTCAATATTTTTTTCCCCCCATAGCCTTATTTAAAGTGGACCTAAACGCTTAACATCAGACATATTAGATAACTCTTCTCACCTTCTTGCACTAGAATGTCAGTTCCCCATGTTGGCACTGATTGTGTCGGCTTACAATCATGAAAAAATAAAACATTCCTTATATTTATGCAAGTGGCCATCTTGTGTGTGGCCATTTATTGCCATGTTATCCAGTCCCAATCTTCTTATCTGCCCATAGCCCTCCCTCACTGCAGGAGGTTTCTACCCAGGCTCTCGAACCAACCAATCAATCAATGCATTATCTTCTGTGATTGGTTGATGCTGATGTCAAAGATACAGATCAAGTCACTACCACAATACACAGATCAGGGACCCCATCAACTGCCATATCGGAGCCCTGCACAGTATCATCACCATCATCCTCATCTGTGGAGCCCATTGTCTAGTCTGTGTTGTCACCCTCATCTGTGGAACCCATGGTCACCCTAATTTATGTTGTCACTTTAATCTGTGGAGCCTATGGTTACTCCAATCTATGGAGCCCATTGTCACCCCAATCCACAATGTTACTCCAATCTGTGTTGTCATTGTAATCTGTGGAGCTGGTTGTCACCTCAAGCAGTGTTGTCACTCCCTTCTGTGATGCACGGTGACCCCAGTTAAAAAAAGCTTCCATTCGGTGTGATGCCTGTCTGCTAAGGAGCTGAGCTGACACCTCTCCCCTCCCCTGCCCTGCATCTTCCATAAGCAGACAGTGATGGTGCTCATCACTTGTGACCAAACTAAACCACTCCAACTGGTCAGCAAGTTTGTGCTTTTTTTTCTTCTTCTTTGACAGAGGATGTCTATCTCCCATGAGCCTTTGCAGCCTCCTCTTCCTTGCCGTGGCCAGGGATAGCCCACAAGGGTGGGGTCAGTGCAAATTTTTGACATTTTGGGAACTTATAAATCTATAAGACTATAAGCTTTAAACAACTAAAGTAAAACCCATACAGATCAGTATAACCTACCCTCTTTCCCCGAAAATAAGACAGTGTCTTATATTATTTTTGGCTCCAAAGAATGCACTAGGGCTTATTTTCAGGGGATGTCTTATTATTTTTTTATGAACAATAATTGACATTTATTCTTGGGGAAAAAAAATGTATTCAAATACAGTCATGTCATCATCTTCTGACACATCTTTATAACTCTCCAAACCCTGAATTCCATCTTAAATTTGTGAGTGTGCAAACAGAGTAGCTTTACATCTTACATAAGCCCAAGTTGAAAATGTAAGTTTAGGTCTGCTTTAAACAAAAAAAAAAAAGATTTATTGTTCATGTAAGGGCAACTTAAGGTGCTGAATTTGCTGTCATCCTGTACTTAGGTCAATACTATATTCTCTTACCAACAAACCTCTTAAAACATTGTGCTTTGTTTGAATCTGTGAACTTGCACTAAAAGTGTAAAAGTCATGTCTTAGACTAAAAAGGTCCAACACATGAGTGTTCCAACTGATGGTGGTTTCATTGCCGCAGACAAGCTTTCAGGGCTGTTATTGCAATATTGCTTTTGCCCCTTCTTCACATTGTAGCATGAGCTGCAGCTTGGAAGGCAATGTGTTTAGTCATGGCAGAGATAAATTATAGCCATGCAAAGGGAATAGGAAACTGTTTGACTTCATACCTCACTAGAGTAAGCAAACTGCTTTTCAGGAATCTGTTGCAAAGTTTCTTGTTGAAAATCCTGACAGTAATAGCACTTCCTGTAGCAGACTACCATCACTAAACCACTGCCTTGCAGTTGGTCACAGTTTTGTCATTCTGCTGTGCTTCCTCCTGCAGTCTGCTTTCAAATCTAATTATTCATACTCTCTGCTACAGACTTGGTATGCAAAATAAGAAGCAAATTAAGAAGCACAGCTGTCGACCTGCAAAAAGTGCTGTTTTTATGTATGTAATGTTGCAACAGATTTACAAAAAATATTTTTCTTGGACATTGTATTGAGTAAGACATGATGCTAAACATATTGAAAAATAGATTTTGGGTTTTTGTGTACTTTTAAAATTGGAGATATCTTTGAAGTACACAATTTAGGAAATTATGAAATAGAAATATCATATCATCCACGCAAGCTACATTAAAATCCTTTAATAAAGCATCTGGCATCTTTCAAAGTGCAGTACTCCTTCATACAATCACATATCATGTTTTTTTTTTCCTGCAAACAACCTGCTAAAATAAAATGTTTTGTGAGGGTTGTTGTGAACACAGGTATAGATAAAATAAAGGTCTCTGTAAGTTGTTTGAAAAATTAACATTTATCCCATCATTTCACTGTTAATGTTGCTCAAGGAACGAATGCTGCCCGTTCTCATGCTTTTCCTGCGTACACTGCGTAAATAGTTGCGATACCAGATGACACTGATCACCCGTGCCTGAAACTGCTTTGAGACAATGTAATACAAGATTAAATCCAGGCATGTACTCAGGTTCATCATGAAGGTAGACACCTGCCCCCACAGGATGTAGTGCTCCAGTCCCTCCTGGGTCATAAGTAGCACAAAACACACGTGAAATGGTACAAAGCAGACCAGAACTTGCACAACGAGTGTCACAATGATTTGTATGGACTTTCTTTTTGCTTTGGGCTTTAGCCGAGAGGTTCGCCCACTCACTAGACTGTAGATGATGATGCAGTAGCAGCCTATCATGATGAGCAGAGGGATCAGGAAAAAGAAAATTAAGCGTGCAAAGTTCAAGATGCTGTTTCGTTTAAAGTGGATGAGATCAAACATTTTAAAGCAAGTGGTGAAATTAAACTCTTTGTCAGGGTCCTCGTACACAAAAAGCAAAGGGGTTGTGGTTACTATGGTCATTATCCAAATTCCAAAACATGCCGCCATTGCTTTGGAGATGTTCTTCAGTTCTTTAATGTGCTTGGGCTGCACGATGGCCATATACCGATCTGCACTGATAAAAGCAAGCAGCCATAATGTCACGCTTGGATAAAATACAGTAAGTGCACCCATAATCCGGCAGAATATGTCACCAAAGGGCCAGGATTGTTTGGCATAGTACATTATGCGGAAAGGAACAAAAAGTAAAAACAATAAATCTAGCATTGCCACATTCATCATGTACACAGTAATAGTTGTTCTTTTTTTGGTGGTGCAACTAAAGACCCAGAGTGCTGTGATATTAACAAACAGTCCAATTGGGAAGACAATACTGTAGTATACAAGTGCAGGAATTCCATACTCATGAAAAAGCCAGATGTCTGGAACACGAGTTTGACTTTGATTTACAAAATCCATGATTGGCTTTCAAACGAATTCAAAACGAATTGCTCTACAACACAAAGAGTACAGCATTGAAATAACAAATGTGGTTTGTTTAATATAAGTAAATGAATACAATTCTCATTATAGTGGCTCAATGTAAAAAAGCATGTAATATTTTACTTACCATGCAATATTTCTTAACAATCAAAACACTTGTTTTGTACATTATTTTTACCCCACAAGACACCACAGCACACAGCCACTTACTTGCCTTGCTGTTTATTGTGTCACTGACCCCTTTTATTGTGTGAATTCTTGCTTAAGTTCTTTATCAAAACACACCGCAGTGCAATAGTGTTCTCATTGTAGTGTCTGTTGTCCTTGCAAATTACACAGTGCACAACAACATGAGGACAATCCCTAATGGGTAAAAGCGAACTCTGACACTTCTAGCTTCATTAGCTGTGAAGTGAATAATGTTTAAAGATACCTAAAGATCTCAATAACTACTCCAAAGTTGAATTTCAGTAGGATCTTACAGCCTAGTGACACCTTCTGTGTGTTTACATTAGACAGTTGGCTAGGCTGCCAACATTCTAATCTCTATGGAAAGTAATTGGTGGGAAAAAAAATAAAGTTTTAATGCCTTTGTAAAAATTACCTTCTCCACAATACTAATACCTATAGCTAAATAGCTTACTATGGACTATTTGAAATGCTTTGCCTGTTTGTTTGGATCATATAAACGCTATAGTTTGCATGATCTGGGCACAGGTTGGCTCTAAGACTTGCATGCACTGTTTCCAATTTGTTTTACATTTTATCCCTTTTTTATGCTGTCAATGTCAGTCAGTCTCTCTACTCGCCAGTAAACTTTCATGAGAACTGTCTATTGCACCATATAACCTAATTTGAAATTTGAACTTCCTTTTTCCAGTTTTTGTTTTCCAATGCATGTTTTAGTGTGTGGCAATACAGACTGTTTTGTTGTGGATACTTTCAGTTACATCTGCCAAACACTTGAAAGTAAATGTTCATTTGTTAGGCAGCAAATAAACCGGAACTAAGGAGACTGCTATTAAGCACCCTACTCTTGAAAATACTAATAGCCCAGCTTTACTTCTTTCAGTTAGTCATCTAGAAAAAGTATGTAGATAGCGATATGACTTCACTCACACTTAAGAGGTAGCATGCTTTTGCTGGGCCAGTGAAGGTACTGAGCCAAAAGAAAGCCAGATAAATGCCATATTTAGAATAAAGGCAGACACCATGTTTTCTCAGCACAGGTTTACTGTATGTATGTGTTTCTTTAGACTTTTTATTTGATGTTAATTCTAACTACTGAAAAACAGCAGATATTGTATTCTGATAGCAAGATTTAACTGTTGGCTATTGGAGTTGGAGATCACTACTTTTTATCAGTTTTAGAACAGTTTCATGAGATATATTCAACAAGAAATAGTCTGACAATGAGATGGGGAAATTACTACAACGTCTCCTTGGTAATGTGCACATAGATTGAAATCAAAGAGGAGTACATGGAAATCAATCAACAGAAAGGCAAAGAAAGTGATTATTATATACCTCCTAATTTTTGAAAACAGAGAAAGGGAAAGCTTTCAATATCCTCTGATCTTTTCATAGTTTGCAATAAGCATTTCATAGGAATTCTTGTCCAGGTTGACAATGGCATTATGTTCCCTTTTAAAGATCTAATAATCTGAAATAGTTTATTTAAAAGGAACATATGGCTGGAGTGTTATTTGTGTGGTAAAATAAGTGGGTGTATGCTGTCATCAGCTGCCCTTTGGAAATCATTTAGTGGAGCAGACTGTGTGTATGTGTGGTGAGCGTATTATTTTCAAGTTTGGTTTAGCAGTTATCTTGACACGTATCTGAGTTCTTATTTTAACTTGACTTTCCTTTACTTGGGGTTGCTTATTCCAAGCTCTAAGTTTTGTTTCATTATTTGTCACTTGGTTTTATTCCAAAACAACACCGTAAGTAACAAGTTACAGATTACAGTACTGCATGCAGCAATACTTTGAAGTGAGTGATCCATGGATACTTTGTTGGCCTGTTAACTGGCTGTCATCGTCTCCTAAATTCTGTGAGTTCAGCATGTGATAGTTTGATAGCTGGCAGACAGCAAATGTCCATGATACTCCCCTGAATGTTTTGGCCACCATGTGTATGTGTGTGTATATATGCATTAGTTATTCTGGCAGGCTTTTCTGTCAAAGCTTTCCCCTTCAGTGCTGCAATGCCCACTCTCCCAGCAGTCACTGGAAATTCAGAGTCTTCAGCATTGCTTTGTGTAGCAGCTGGGTCATTGTTATAATCTGGGATTGCTTCACTTGGTCAGGTCTTGGTTCAGCAATGTTGTGTAGGTCAGCTGACTACCTGCATACACTGAATATGAGACCACATTTTCACACATGGATTGCCTAGACCAGGGGTCGGCAACCTGCGGCTTGCGAGCCACATGCGGCTCTTTAGATGTGAAGCTGCGGCTCTTTAGTTCCATACGCAAAAATTATTTATTTTATCAAAAAAAAAAAAACATTTCAAAATCGTTCTGAATCGATTAACGAGGATTAGGCACCGATTCTATCTCTCAGCCACTTGTACTCGCTTTTCACCGCACTCTCCCCCGTGACACGCGTCGTCACTGTCGTCAGTCCGTCGGAAGCTCTCGAATGACGCCATCGTCGGATGTTTCTATGTAGGTTTTAATTCGCATTCGACGACAAGTTAGTGTTGTAAGTAAATGTTTAATTGTTTTAATTTTTTACTTAAATAATAAGTAATTATCTAATAATGCCATATATATATTATCTAATTTGTTGTGAAAAACACTACTTATATATGAATAAATAGATATTTTTTCAAAAAACTTTATGCGAGTACTATTTATTGTTGGCAAGAAAAAATTTTGTGGCTCTTTAAAAACTTTGAAATTTTGTAAATTGTAATTTTTGACTCTTCCGACTCAAAAGGTTGCCGACCCCTGGCCTAGACCTTTTAAGAATCATTAAGTTGAGCTGGAGAAGAGTTAAATCAACAGTTTGACCCTCTCATCATCAATATAATAACTTGATGGTGAGGAAATAAAGCAATTCTGGACGGAAATAAATGCTGGGACATGGCAAAGGCTTATTAAAATGATACCATGGTAAATGCATGATGTAATTCAAGTGAAAAGTGAAACTGTTTTCTGTACAGGACAAATGTAGCCAGTTAGTTAAAAGAATGCATTTTGGTACAAAACATGGTGCCGATATTTATAAGTAAAATGTGCATTAAATAAACGATACATGAAATCCTACATGTTAGTGTTGCAGTTTTTGTAGATACATGGCCCACTTCAGTGAATATTAAAGCAAATAGAACCTGTGAATCATTTATTTGTCATGCATTTTCCATTTCTTATAATTTTGGAACATCTGCCTGCTAAATTAGACCTAAAGGAGACCTTTTCTTTAGCAGTAGGTGGTGGTCAGTACATTTGAGCTAATGAAGATGTTGGACAGTGCTAGCAGATTATACTAACCCTGGAACTCATAAAAAGCCACTCTCTGGGGTTACCTGTCATTATCATTTTTTAATGTAACATGGGTCATATTAATGTGAAAGGGAAGAATAAAGACAGCACAGAATAAGTAGGAGTTGCAGTATTTTGCTTGCACCAAGTAAACTGTGAACGTGTAAATACTTTTGTTGGCTATTCTTGTCTGTCTGCTCATACTTTTTCTCTAGATTAGAGAAAAATAACTAGAATATAGAAGAGCTGCCATTTTAAAATGTGAAAGTCACTTGAGAATGTATGTAATCATAATGTGCACAGTTCCTATTTTTTTATTCCTTTAATAAAAAATTTAGATGATATTTGTGTAATATTATATACTGTAATAGCATAAAACTGTGGTATAACTGTGAAGATCCAATTTGGTTTGTTTTTCAATCAATCTAGTTTTGTTTTACGTTCAATGTCTGCACACCTGCCATAGTCGATTAGAGGCGTTCATGTTACTACCTGTTGCATTTTTATGTTTTTTTGTTTTTTTTTTATATTGGTAATGCAACAAGAGATGATTTAACATGCATAATATTATGGAAGGGTAAAACCCCTACCAGTCTGTCTTTTGTTGTACTTATTTTCATGATGCAACAGGAAATTGGTGAAAGTCTCCCAAAATAAGAATTTCTCAGAGAGATATTTTAGGAGTAGGTGTTCACATTGGAAGATTTCTCTTCACTTCTGGGAAAATCTTTGATTGCCTTTCATTTTTTTCTCTAGTAACAGAGGTCAGCAGGACAAAAAAAGGGGTGAAACTACCAAATGGAAAAACAGCAATAAAAAGCTAACAGTCCAACCCTTCCCCATTCTTTACAGAGCACCCAATCACTCAGATTACTAGGGACAAGAATGGGAATATTTATAGATATATAAAACATATTTTTTGGGCAGTCTGATGCTGTATGTAAGCTTGAATGTTGCCGATTTTTGCGACTACCTTATCTTGGCCTGTTTTTGGCACACTTGCCTAAGTATCCCAATTGCTTAAAACTGTATGATTATTGGATGTAAACATTTTAGCATTAGCCTCTGCAGTGGTATCACAGTTTAATTAATGTAATTAACCTATGCAAATTTTTTTATAAGAAAAAGTTTCCCTTCTTGCATCTGAAGCCTAATATGCTGTGCTTTCTACTTTGCATATATGTTCCTGACCTATTTTCTTTTGAAGTAGAAAATCTAAAGGTTTGGACTTACCAGTCAGTGCATAGTTGACATTTTCAGCTCTTCTCTATGTGCTTTCATCAAACTGCTTTTTTAAACTTCCTTCCCTTAAGTTTACTCTGACTGTCAGGAAGTGAAAATAAAGTGTGAACAGACATGTCGGTGCTGTAGGAGTTACTGAGCTGTAGCTTGTGTCCTCCCTCTAGACCAGATCAGTCTCGGTAAATGCCCATATTTGTAAGATGCCGGCAGTGAATGAGCTTTATGCACCTTGAAAATAATTACTTTTGTCATCACACTAGGCAATTGTCTCATGTCTCTAAAAAAAAAAACCCATTACCTTTACTGTTGCCAACTTTCTACCTTTCGATGTACTCTGAATGAAACACTTGGTATAGGAGTTGAACTGTGGCATTACTTACTTGGTAAGCTGCCATTTGTGGCAGTTTGAGGATGTACAGAGACAACGATTTGAATGATCATATGCTCTGTTACTGCTGCTTAGCTCTAAACAGTCATACTTTAGTAGTCATAGCTCTAAGCAGGAGATGGCTAATAGAACAAACAAAGATTTAGAAGGTGGAAGATGAATTTTTAACCTGTGTGTTGGTAGCAGCTCCCCTTTGAAAGGCCTGCTCACTCCTTTTACCTACATTTAACCTTCTTTTAGCTGTTCCTTCTTAGACTTGTATGGAGAGGGACAAGCAGTTCTGACATAAAGACCCATTAATACAGTTCGTAATATAGCTGTTTAATCCAGACATTGCAAAGACATCATTGGTCTTTTTAAACTAAAACTTTTTGGGGAATTTTGCTGTTGTGAAAATATGTACATGCAAATATGTATGAGGAAGTAGTCTTTAAAAATATATGTTATCTGACTGCATTACAAAAATTTTAGCAACTACCTTCTTTGTACTGATTTGCAAAACAGAGCTTCCATTGGTTTATTACACAACAAAGGGCCTGATTTATTAAAGCTCTCCAAGGCTGGAGAGAATACACTTTCATCAGTAAACCTGGGTAATTCAGCAAAACCATTCCATGGTTGCTGGATCACCCAGGTTCACTGATGAAAGTGTATCTTTTCCAGCCTTGGAGAGCTTTAATAAATCAGGCTCAAAGAGTGAAATAGAAGGGCCTGGGAAAGTAGTAGGCTCTGTGTTTATGAACTTGAAATGATTCTAAACTATTCAGCATCAATCAATGCAGAACTAAAGTGAAAAAAATTAGAAAATTAACAGCAGAAATATCCTTTATTGCAAAAGAGACAGTTAACCTGACCTCACTTGTCCTTATTGCAGGCACTGTTTGTTTGTGGGCCTTTCTGTCCGAAGTTTAGTCTTCAACGAGTGAAATGCATGCTCAATTGGGTTCAGATCAGGTGACTGACTTGGCCATTAAAGAATATTTCACTTCTTTGCTTTAATAAACTCCTGGGTTGCTTTGGCTGTATGTTTTGTGTCATTGTCCATCTGTATTATAAAAACGTCTACCAATCATTGTGACTGCATTTACCTGGATTTGAGCAGACAGTATATCTCTGAACACCTCAGAATTCATTCGGCTGCTTCTGTCCTGTGTCACATCATGGATAAACACTAGTGTCCCAGTGCCACTGGCAGCCATGCACGCCAAGCCATCACACTGCCTCCACCATGTTTTACAGATGATGTGGTATGCTTTGGATCTTGAGCTGTTCCACGCCTTCTCCATACTTTTTTCTTGACATCATTCTGGTAAAGGTTGATCTTGGTTTCATCTGTCCAAAGAATGTTTTTCCAGAACTGTGCTGGCTTTTTAGATGTTTTTTAGCCAAGTCCAATCTATCCTTTCTATTCTTGAGACTTATGAGTGGCTTGCACCTTGCAGTGCACCCTCTGTATTTACTTTCATGCAGTCTTCTCTTTATGGTAGACTTGGATATCGATACGCCTACTTCCTGGAGAGTGTTGTTCACTTGGTTGGCTGTTTTAAAGGGGTTTCTCTTCACCATGGAAATGCTTCTGCCATAATCCACCACTGTTGTCTTCCGTGGACGTCCAGGTCTTTAGGCATTGCTGAGTTCACGAGTGCTTTGTTTCTTTCTCATGATGTACCAAACTGTAGATTTTGCCACTCCTAATATTGTAGCAATTTCTCGGATGGGTTTTTTCTGTTTTTGCAGCTTAAGGACGGCTTGTTTCACCTGCATGAAGAGCTCCTTTGACCGCATGTTGTCTGTTCACAGCCAAATCTTCCACATACAAGCACCCCCCCTCAAATCAACTCCAGGCCTTATATCTGCTTAATTGATAATGACATAACAAGGGAATTGCCCACACCAGCCCATGAAATAGCCTATTAGCCTTTTGTGTCAATTGTCCAATTAGTTTTGAGCCCCTGAAATGAAGTGATTGTGTAAAAAAAAAAAAAAGGCTATATAATTTTTTTTTTAATTTGTAATTTGCCAGGGTTAACTACTGTAGACTAATAGTTTTATTTCTTCTGTGCAGAGTTACATTCATATTAGACACAATAAATTATCCTTTTTTTCTCATAACGATCACAGAACTGGTCCCTGTTAATTATTGTGAATAACTGACTAAACACCATATTTTCTTTTCCTTTCTTGCTCTTTCTCCTCACCAGCTCAAAGCACATATTGTAGCAACCATCAACATCTCTGATCCCCAATTACAATCTTCACACAGAAACTTCGATAGGAAGTAATATCACAATTGTTTTTTTTAGGAAGTACACTATATTAACAGCTATAAAAATAAAATCAAACAAAATTACAACGGATATTTTTTTGTAAAAGGTAAAAAAAAATCTTCTGTTTTTCTACTTTGAATAAAATGTGCTTTAAACTGTGCACTAGTAATGTAAGCTAAAGTAATGCGAAACGCATCAGTAATGCATGTTATTAATATTATTATTATTATTATTATTAAACAGGATTTATATAGTGCCAACATATTACGCAGCGCTGTACATTAAATAGGGATTTGCTGGGCTGTGAATAGGCATTTATAGTCTAGTAGCAGAGATTTTGCATCTGGAATTTAGGGGATCATAAATATTCTTTGCTAGTGCTTGCTTTAAAATGAGACTCCAGTTCAGACTCCTAACTTCAGCCTTACCTTTAGTTGCAAAGTCGTATATGCAATTCTTCCATACTAAAATTGTTTACTCTGGTATCATGGCACACTGCTTCTCACAGTGTGCATTAAGAGATGTCAGAACTTGCCTAATTTCCTGGCTAGAGGACATTCAGCATCACCTAGCCCTTTCCTCCCCAACCTTATGGTCTCTGACTTATTTATAGAGCATTATCACATGTAAGCAGTACTTGGCGCAGTGTGCATGCAGATATAGCTTATTTGGGACGCCAGCTACTCCAGACTGATATTCAACTAACTGAGATGCATAATTTTGCTACTGGTCTACTTTTTCTATATAGCTGATGACTCCTTAGAAGCTTACTGATGGAGGGAATCTAAAAAATTGTGGTGTTTTTAGGAAGTTGTATAGCACCTCACTGGGCCCCTTCCTTCGGCCATGATCTACATACTTTATATAGAGCAGAACAGAGACCCAGCTATGACATAACTGGTTATAAAATAATGTATAAAAGAAATATTTTTTTTTTTTTTAATATTTGCATGTCATTGAGGGGGAGAGGGAACAACCAGTGTTTTCCTCAACATTTCATTGCTAACATTCCCTTTAAATAACTCTTATATCTGCGCAGACACATAAATACAAACCTGAGGATTGCCTGAGGGATGACTGCTAAAACTGAACCAGGATAAATGATCAAATTATAAAATATTAGGTTGGAGGTCAGAGCTGGTACAGACAAGCATTTGAAACAGAAAACTGAATGTTTATTAACTATTAGTAAGTGAAAATTGCAAATAATCTAGAATAAGGACAGTTAGAGACAAATGGCAAATTAAACCTGAGCTATACAGAAGAAAACAATATACATAAAGCAGAATTATAGGGTCAGGATACAGAGATCTTGGATCAGGCCCTCTAGGACCAAACCTAGGTTTTAATCATTCAGTCAGCTGTGAAGTTGCAGATTGTATAGATGTGCTGCTATAAGCAGACAGTTTTGGAACTTCATGAAGGCTGCAGGAGGTACACTTCAGCAAGCTGATAATTACACCCTATTAAGTGTGTAGGTTCATACCCATGATAGGCACAAGCGTTACTGTGTGGCTCCTACTTGGCCACCCATGCCGCATCTTTAAGAACCAGTGTTTGTACATTTAACAGCGGGTGGCAGTGAGCGGTATTGCCCTATTCATTAAGGAGATAATAACTTCCCCACAACCTCACTGCCAGTCTGAACATAGTCTAACAATAAAAGCCTTGCATCTCGGAATATAAAAAGACATAATAGATGGCAACCATCGATCAAATTCTACTATCAAATACTGAAGTGGCAGATTACACTTTCCAGCTGAGCCTTGCTGATCTTTGCAATATTGTGTTAGGAATATGTAATTTTAGGTTGGATATGATTATTGCTACACCCACTGGTCTTGTTTTCACAAAAATGTTAAAATTCATTAAAAAAAGTTAAAATTAGGAAGGGAAAGCAGAGGTGCCTTTTTTACACAAGTACAGGTCTACTTGGTTTGTTTTTCAGCACGTCAGCCAATGTGAACCATTATTAATTGTTCACGCACTTTCCAGGCCTTCATTTGGCACACAGTTGTTGACTGTCCCTGAATTTAAAAAATCTGGCTCTGGTTTTAAGGATTTCTTCCTCTTCTGCATCAATTTCTAAACATTTCTTAAAAATTACTAAATCTATTATTTAGCTTTTTTGGCTATTAGAAAGTATTATATCATCTAAAGGTTCTCTTTACCTAAAAGTTGGGAGGACTAAAAGAATCTTAAATTATCAAAAACAATAGGATATTGAGATCCCCTATGACTAAATCCCTATCAAATATTAGAAGTTGTTACAAAGTTTAACAGCAATAGACAGAACACTGAAATGTAAACTTTTGATGATCATTTAATTTATCATAATGGAGTGTAGTGCTTTATGATCTCAAAGACCGTGTTGCCGGTACCTAACTTCTGTCACTTAAAATATTTCTGTGGCACTGAATTTATTTGTGCCAATATACCATGCAGTGAAAGATTCTATAGGTATCTGCAGTCCCTAAAATACAGTGGTGTGTCTATTGGAGAGACTTCCCCTTGCTTCCTGTTTTTTTTAGTGATGGAATCATTAGTCCTGGATATTTTTTTCCCGCTAATCCAATACTCAGTGTTTGTTTAAAATAAAGACAAAATGAGGTGTTCAGCTCAGTTCCTGCACAATATGGAGGTGAAATAGGTTGATCATATTCATAACACAGATATCCTAAATGGTACTTCCTTTTAGCTGGTTTATGACTTTGGGTTCCTTAATACAGAGAATGGTCATTTCAATTTAGAACATGGCGTCCTATTGCCTAAAATATGCGTAGAGAACTAGGCGAGCTAGAGATGTAAAATTGTACATGGTGTTTGCAAAAAAAATAATTTTTATGTGAAAATTAGACATTGCAAATGTTAAGTGTACCATCAGTACCATGTACCATGTACAGTGTATGTGTTGTGCTTTGTACTCCAAGTACCAAGTGTGTTTTTATAAGAAAATAAGACATCTGTATTTTTAATGAAAGTAATATACGGATAACCTAGGAGGGCTGAAGTATGTAAGCTGCAATTTCTGAAATAATTATTTTAGGTGTCAGTACTATGCCAGTATGTTATGTGTTATGCACTTCTGGATTTTCAGTAGCCAATGTTGTAGAGAATTGGGATTGATTTTGTGATTTGAAAGCAAATTAAATTAATGTTTACATTGCCACCTTCTGGTTTATACTGACATTGCTTACTTTCTGTATATCAGAAATATGCAGTGTTGCTGCCACCCTGTGTTAACACTATAAAACGGATGACATCCTTACTGAAATGTTGCAGCATACATATTATCTGTGATGTACAGTCATATTGTATTTACTGACTACTGATCCTTACCCCTCCCCCCATTGGATAAAAACAAAGAGCTAAAAACAATCAAAGGATGAGAAGAATTCTGGTGGCACTGGTGACATCAGTGTGCTTCAAGCTGCCTAATGGGAAAGTAAAGCATTCCAAATCGCATAATAATGTGCAACAGTATTGTTTATTTCTGTCCGATTGGGAAAACTCAGATTTTGTGGAAACCTCCTGAAGAATAGCACTTATTGAGTGGTAAAAAAAGATTGAGATTCTTGAAATGTCCTATATATACTTTTGTTAAGAAATACTTACGTTTGACTCTGCCACAACGAGGACAAAATAAAATATGTCTTGGCTTTCCCCTCCCCAGCAAGACATATTCACTTTTCTATACTCTCCTGGTATTGTGGCTGAAACTGATACATGAACCAAAAATGGCTTAGTTATTCAACCACACGTTGCAGAGCTCCAGAACTTCCTGTTTCATAGTTATGAAAAATTGCAGTTAGAAAATTTAGTAAAGGTTTGCATTGTGTGTCAAGTGTGTCACACTGAAGGTAGTAGGTAGTTAGATTCAATGAAGCAACAATGGTAAAAACACATCCTTCTTGCCTATAGTCTTGGGAAAGAATGTGCACTATCCGTATATCCCAAGATTTAGTGAGAACTTTGCTATGAGAAGGGAATAGGGATTGGCTGCACACAACGTACAAATGATATTTGACATCACAGCGACCAAGAGTTGGTTGTGGTATCCATTGTATAATATTAGTAAAGTTGTATATTTCTGTTTACTAGTTCCTAACTTCAGTGACTGCCTTTTCTTTTCCTCAGGTCTTCATTTATGCATGTACAAAATTACTGATTGGTCATGGTATAAACCCAGTTTACTTGTAATTTCCTGCACACTAACTGAAAAACTGAAAAAACACCTATCTGTAAAGGAAAGCTGGATGTGTTTCTGTACCTGAAATCAGAAGAGCAGTCAAGGGTGACAACACTGCTATTGCTTAATGAGTAAGCACTGTCACCCTAGGACAGGTAGTGTGTTACTGGCAAGGACTCTGGGTTTAAATCAAGGGTGAAGAAATGCCTGGGAAAGGAAAACAAATGCAGCCACCACATAAACCAGTAACCTGCAATATATTACATTTTGCTTCTTGGGTTTAGATTTACATTTTAGAAAGATTCAACATTTTTATAGTTGTCACCAGGGCAGGAAGAGTGGAAAAAATCTTCCAGGGTGGTGACCTGTTAAGGTGTTCCCCTTTCTTTGAAGATTTCATTGTGCATTCTCTTGTGTGTGTATAGGAATCAGAGAATTCTCTCAAATATCATAAAGATTTCAAGAATAAAAGAATTTGACCAATTCCAGTGCTTTGCCTTTAGATACGTTGTTGTATAGGCATTTCACAATGGCAATTTTAAGAAAGAAAGTCTTTGAATGATGTGAGCTGCTGAAACTAAGCTGGTACCAAATTATAGCATTTCTGTTTTCTGACAAGGAGCACCATAATGTGCATCTGGGGTAAAAAAATGAGACCTATGCTGCCTCTGCCTGAATTTCAGTGCCAAGTTGGGGTGTCTAAAAAAAACCTTAAAAAAAATTCTATGATAATCTTTGTATGAGTCTGAATATCATTTATACCCCTTAACCTGCATTGTAAAATATAACACAAATTGTCATCAACAAGGTAGAACAACACAAATGCATTAACACATATATATATATATATATATATATATATATATATATATATATAAACACATTCCTTTGTCATTTGTCAAATCTTGTGTGCTACTGTTTTTATGGTTTATCAAACTATTAACTGTGAAATTAGGAGGCCCATGCAAGGAAGACTTGTTTTTTAAATACCACCTGGAACATTTAGTAAATAATTATTGACCCTGCTATTCGAGCTTTTAAAATGGTACTTCCTTTGATAGGGTGACAACACTCTTTCTTTCTTTACAAAAATGATATTTCATCTACAAGGTAGAAAAATCCAAATGCATTAACCAGTTGTTATACTGAAGTTTAAATTCAATATACTGGTCCTATTTGTTTCCATTGCCCTTTCTTTGTGTGTTACTTGGATCATGGTTTAGCGGTATACAGTGTACTACTTGACTTTCTGTAATATCACGTGAGCTACCATCAGCTGCTGGTCTTGTGGCAGTAGAGGAAGATATGCTGGCTTGCCTCTTGAGTATTCTCATAATCTGATTCTTGTATCCTTTGCATGCAAAGAAGTATATGAGGGGATCCAGGCAGCAGTTAAGGTTCATGAGACTCACAGTAACATGAAGTACAACATGAAAAATCTGCTTCTCGCTGCAGTCAGGTTCAGATGTTAACTTTTTAACCATATAATGTATAATAACAATGTGATAAGGAGTAAAACAGATAAAAAACACCACAATCACTAAAATTATAGTGTTGGTTGCTTTTTTGTTGGTGCCAGATTTTTCTGTCAGTGGATTTATCTTTGCAGTCTGGCAAAGTTTGAAGCTTATCTGGGAATAGCAGAAGAGTATAATTATTAAAGGAATTAAGTATCCAATGAAGCATGCACCAAGAAGCATAAATGGCAAATGTGGTATGTTTTCAAAGTTGGGATATTCAATACAGGTGATCATACCTTTTTCTTGCTTTGACATGTCCTGCAGCAGTAGAGGAAATGTTTGGAAAAAAACCAGCAGCCAAACCACAATGCAAATAATTCTGGCAGACCTTACCCTCCGGATCCTGTGAAAACGGTGTGGGTGTACAACTGCAAGAAACCTGTCGATGCTCAAACAAGTCATGAAGTTTACACCAGCATAGGTGTTAATGTAAAGGAAAAGAGCAGTGATTCGACAAAATGCTTCTCCCAATCTCCAATCAAACCCTAAGGCATAGTATACAATTCTGGTAGGTGAGGCAATGGCAAAAAATATATCCGAAATAACCAGGTTCTTCGAGTAGAGAGTGGTGGAGTTGAGCTTTCTTCTGTTTTTGTGGATAACAAACAAAGCCAGTATGTTTCCAAGGAGTCCAAACAGGAAAATTACACTGTAAAATATAGGCAGAAGAATTCTTGCTGTGTTTCGGTGGAAGTACCAGTCACATTCCTCATTAGAAGTGTTGGTATCATTCATCTTGGCAACACTTGACTGTTCTGGAAAACATGGTGCACAGTATAAAGTTACTTTCAAATGAATATATTTTATGCTGCAATATCCTTGAACACTAAAGTTTAATTGTAATGAAGAAATTATGATATTTTATATAATATATATATTATCATATTTCATATATTCATGTAAACAATTTTTTTTTAGTCCTATTACTCCCAACCCTTGCCCTTTCTTTTTTTTGGTGTCATTTGTTTTAAAAAAACATTTTTTTTACCTTAAAAGTCACCACTCTCTATTCCTTTGTCACTTCAATGCTAGTTAAAGGTAATGATTTAGTGGCACTCATGTCCTTTCATCATCCTCAGGCATCAGTGCCATGTTTTAACTACTTTCTGCTTCAGTGAGCACAGACAGCAGTATAATGCCATTATTCTCCCTATCCTGAAGAAACCCTCACTAGATCCTTCCCTACCTTCTAGCTACTGTACTATTTCCCTCCTCCCATATGTTTCCAAACTTCTTGAATGCCTTGTCTATAAAAGACTCACCAATTACCTGAGCACCAACTCTGTCCTTGACACTCTCCAGTCTAGCATTCAAGCTGTCCATCCCACTGAAACAGAGTCTCATTGATAAGAGCCCTTTAAAACCCATTTTTTTTCCAAATTGCCTACCCGTCTTTTTTTGGCTTTTAAAACCCTCACTACTCCCCACCACTACATATCTCTCCTCCTATTGTGTGTTACTTCCCCACATCCTAGATCCCCTACCTGCCACTGGTGGTACACAGCTCTGGCCAGAGCACCCCTCAGCAGGGTCAGGAGAAGGACTCTGCTAGGGGGGCGCACCTGCCAGAACCGCGAACCATGTCTCTAGTGTAGACACAACCCACCAAGGCTTGGACCTGCAATGGCATCACTATCGGGGAAGTTTAGTGCATTTAGTGATCCATAGGTCCAAAAAGATTGGCGACCACTGTCCTAGATTGTATGCTCTTCGGGGTAGGGTCCTATCCTCCTGTGTAACTGTCTGTCATTTGCAACCCCTATTTAATGTACAGCGCCGTGTAATGTGTTGCCGCCATATATATCCTGTATAATAATAATGCCACCCTATGATGACCATTGTTTTTTATGATTCTTGGATTAACATTCATCGTGGGAATATGGCAGTGGCTGCTAAAGAGGTGTATACAGAGAACAAAGATTTCCAAATGAGGGGACAAAGTATTTTTCCATTTCTGTTCCACTTATTTATGAACCTGCTCCAGTGTAGTAAGTCAAGCAGTAACCTTTTGTTTGGCCCTAAGAGTGAAAGTCAGACCAGGGGATCTTGAATCTTCATGCCCCTTCAAGAGATCATGTTCCAACCACAAGTCAAAATTAGTAGGGATTGTGGGGGCCATGTAGATAGATGTCCAAGGGGCCCAGGTAGCATACACCTTTATACTCCTGCAGTTAACCAGATAAATTATTGCCCAGATATTGCGCATATTGACAGTGTAACTTTAATTCGGTTTGTCTAATCACATGCTGTGTACTACGATTCTTTGCTTTATTAACTCTTTGTTTTATTATGTAAAGTAATATTTTATATATCTGCAACTTTTATCTACACCTGCAACACCCTACAGCAGACTTAAACTCTATTAAGTGTTTATTCTCGCAGACCTGGGTCGTATAGGTGCGTTGCAGTTTTTTTTTTTTTTTTCAAATACCAAATTGTTCATTACTATAGAAACCTCCTCCGCTGCCATCCATCTACAGCAATAACTACATTTGTCTCCACCAAGATTCTGTTTGGTAATGCGTTTTGCAGGCAAAAAATATCACTTTATAGTTCGTTATAACAGTGTAAAATGATGGGGTGTCAAACTTTTAATCTGTCTATGGCCTCATTATACCCTGAGACTACATACATAGTGCAAAAATTGTCGTTGGAAACAAACGATTAACGACCGATCATTTAATATTTGTTAACAAAAAAGTGCACAACGACAGGCCAGTCACTCCGATGAATGAGGAATATTGCTGGAAATGACCATCCCGGCGGATCCGTTTGGGTGACGGATCGTTTGCAATCTATTGGGTGCACGGTTGTGTAGTGATCATGGATGTTTCTGCGGTACACTTTCTCCAGTACACATCACTTCCTGCATCGTTCATACGATCATATCTAGTGTGTGTACAATTTTGGTGGTTAATTTTTGAATGATCGTATGATCATAGTCATATAGGCAGCATGTACAAAATCGTTCACTAAAGGATCATTCAAAATAATGGTTGATCTATCTTTAGTCGTTTGTTTTCCAAAGACAATTATTGCACGTGTGTACCTAGCAAAATCCATTTTTGTGAGTGAACACTTAATGTCAATAACAGTTTTGTCAATATTTGCAGCATTATATGCCATTGTCACCTTTGTGGGATCCATTTATAAATGTTTTCACGTGAGACTTGCATAGTTTTCATCCAAGATATATTTAAACCAACCAGGTTAGATTCAACCAGGAACAGTCCTGATAAAAGTTGTCTGAGTCTTGTGTAAAAGCATTTATAAATAGACCCCTGTATGTTTTCTAGTTGGAAGGGAAGTTATAGTCTTTTCACATACAAATATAACAGGACCTATATTCTGATTAATACAGATTCAGTGTTTAAATTGTAGTTATATAGATATGTGAGTGGCATTCATTTATAAGACAATTTATGCACAGGCTCAGTTTCTTGTATTGCGGTTATATACAATCATATCTTATCTTGACAGTTGCTATAAGGAAATTATCACTAAACCCCAACTGACTTTTAACCCACTGCATATAATAAGCTGTGGCATTAGTGAGGAGGTCACACAAAACCTGGCAGATATCCATAGTGGCACATTTGAAAAAAGGAAGATGTGGCAGGACAGGAAGAATGAGAACCCAGGGCATGGTGGCACAGATTGAAAGGAAAAGGAAATGTGCGGGGGGTGCATATATACCAAGGTTTCAGAGGTATGATTATGTGTATTATAAAGGATAAGATATAGGAAACATAGAGAAAACTGACTGGAAGATGTTAAAAGTGTAAATGTGCATCTTTCTAGAATTACAGGAACTAGATAACATATGTATGCTGTATTGTAACTTTTCAGTTGACATTCCAAAATTGGAATTCATTGAAAGATTGCTAGAATTTTTCCACACATTAAGCTATGGCAAAGAGAAAGTACATTCATAAAAAAACAAAGTACACCTTTTTCCAGTTCCAAGATTTTGCAAATCACATAATAAATATTCATCTGGTTCTTCTAGGTTCTAATACTATTGAAATCTAACCTCAGGTAAAAAAATTACACACAACAGATTCCAGATGATTCAGTAGCTTATGGAACAGCTTTTAGCAGCAATAACAGTACAAATTTTCTGTACGACATTGGCAGTCTCTTACATGTTTGTGGAGGAGTTTTGATCCACTCTTCTTTACAACTTTTTTCAGCTCATTAAGGTTTGTGGGCACTCCAATATGCCCAGCTCTCTGTCCTGCCACAGCATTTGTATTAGTTTGAGGTCTGATCTTTTACTGGGCCATTGCAAAATTTTGATTCTTTTCTTTTTTTTTTAACCATTCTGTTGTACATATACTGGAGTGCTTGGGATTATTGTCCTGTTGCCAATGACATTGCAAATTACATTGCTTTTTGTCACATTTGGCCTCACATTTGACTCCAGAATACTTTGGTATACATATCGGGGACCCACAAGGTAGAAACCAAAATGAGAATGAGAATTTTGAACCCAGAACCTTGGTGAAGAGACTATTATTAAAGTCATTGCAAACTAGATCTTCCTTCCCCACATTAGAACTGTTGACCTGTTGATAATCAGTATTTTCAGTAATGTTGAGGGAAGTGTTGTCACATTTGTGCAGCCCTCTTTATCTGTGTTTTGAAAATGGGAACCTGTTGTGCTCAAAGAAGTTCTGTTATTAGAATGTCTATGTGTTTTTTTTTCTGTCTTGGCACATATAAATCTAGGGTTTTTTCTTTTTTAGCATACAGTTTTGAGATATACATCGCTACCATGTTTCTTTACTATCTTGCGTTTTAATCATGGTGAAATATTTACTAACCACATAGCTGTTTTGCAATGCTCTAATGCAGATCAGAAAAAAGATAATATAACTGTTACGTGTGAACATCTTTTTATCTTTAAAGTTTAAAACAAAGTAAAGATAATGCTATTGATGAGAAAAATAATTGTTTTGAAAATCTTGGGCACGCCTGTGTTTCTGATTTTCCAATTGTAAAAGTTTTTTTTTGAAGGTTTAATACAGGTAAATTCCGCACACACACATATGTTACAGGTTACCAAGAACTGGGTTTTATCTATTCTTCTTGCCAATGGTGAAGCAAATATCTGAGCATTTACTTTTCATTGGCTAAAGTTACCAGATAGAAAACATGCAAGTTAGACAGTATTAGGGACTGGGTACAAAGGGGCTCCTCTGAGCTGCATTATATCACATTTGTGTGACTTGGGCTTAGAGGCTGCATCTATAAACTTACTGATAGTCTTTGTCCAATCAGAGAACTGTTGTCAGAACCAACCAAAACCACACATTATTCAATTTGCTTATAAGGTTAGATTGACTGTTAAATTGTAAAATTGTAAAAAATTAGTAGTAAATTAATACCACAAAAAAACTGTCTAGAATTCTTTCACAGAAGTATATTTTACTTACTTGTGTGTATTGAAAAGCAGTCCAGATGAGGGGATATTCAATGTTGAAATGAAATTTTGTATCCAAATTTCACTGGTATGTAGTTAGTAAAGGTTGCTGGCCATTGGCTGTTGCTGTGAAATTTTACTTGAAATTTTGGCAACATAAGTAAATATTTAGGGCTTTTGGATAAATTGAAAGTCATGGGCAGATGAGCGTAACATCTCACAGGTTTGATCAAACATGTACCTAAAAAGATGAAGTTATTAAAACAATTAAAATATGACAAGTTGATTTGGTTGTCATGTGCATTTTATTTCTTCACTTTTGATTTTAAAACATACATGCTATTTTAGCTATAAGGTAATATGATGGAACAGAAGTATAGAATCTGCATCTGCTATATTGTTTTCATAGTTGTGAGTTTTGTGTTTCTATGTGTTTGTATCTTCACAACCTGGTGTCTAGCTGGCCTAAAATGAGTATTTCAGGTATTCCAATAGATGACATATCGATTCTTGTTCCAAGTCAGTCACACCCCAAGTAGTGGTAAAGAAACAACAAGTTAGTGGTTTACCAATTAGTAATAAGGGTGCCCATCAGTTACCTAGAGCCTCATCAAGTTGTTGTAAGAGTTCACTCCTCAAGCACCCTAGGTCAGAAAAGTTGAGAGTAGGCATATACTTTTAAAACAAGGCTTGATCGACATACTGTATATTTTTATCCTGTCATTTTCCTTTCGAAAGGTAACTTTAGTTATCAATGATAGACTCCTACTGTAGCCTAATGTTCTATTCTGGCATTAGATACTTAGAAGTGAATTATTTTGTTTTCATTCTTTTTTTTTCATCGCATTCTGTTAATCACTGAGATGAAGACTGAAACACCTTGATATTTTAATCCTGAGAATATCGTTTTTGTAGTGTTCTCAATCAAAAATTCTATCTTTATAAATTCTGCTGAGCCATTTCTCAATTTCAGAAATGTTAGGTCTCTTTATTGTGTGGTCATTTAAAAAAAAAAAAATAAAAGTATGACACCTAACTACTCTTTTTAATAATAATTTTTAATATGTTCATTGGTAAAGGGTAGAAGGTGCATTTTTAAAGGACTCGGTGTTCAATTTGCACAGTAAAACATTCGTAATTTATAGCATACTCCTGTCATTTTCAAAGAGTATTTGCCTACATCCTTTGTAATAAAGATTTGTCATTCATATTTACCAAGGTTAACACATTAGAAGTAAATTGGAGAAATTCCAATAACCTTCAAGATGTACCCTTTTTATTTGTAATGACAACTGATGGTTGAATCTTAAAAATTTGGGTGAATACTTATTGCAAATAGTATGCAAATGTTTTTGAATGTTTCAGTGATCAGAACAATTATGTTTGTGACTGAAACTATAAAAAAAGACATCCTCAGACTTTGCCTGCATGTCTACAAATATCATCAAATGCAAAGGGCTTAAAGATTTGACTTAAACAATAAATCAGTAGAAGCATCATACAATTGAAATTAACTCTCTGTGAGGCTAACCAAAAATGTTTGATTGGATAATGACAAAAGATTGGAACCTTTGTCTTGGTTTTGTTTGGGTAGATTTCCCACTTGTAACATTGTCAACTGGACACAGGCGACAACCAAAATCTTATGGCTCGCTCACCACTGGAATAATGCTTGCTTGCACATCAGCACCAGTTATTGCAACACTGTGTAAATACTGTGGAATACATTCCAGCACTAAAATATAAAAAAATTATGGGAAGTTCTGGTCTTCCAAGTACAGAGAGGGCAACTGTATACCTTTACATGTATTTGTAAAATGGGTCTGCCTCCTCCTGCCACCATATTATGTCTTTTTGATATTCTAAAGGCTGTCTACACATAAAGAAAGATCAGATTTACCTACAGTTTTGTAGCAGTAGTGTCTCCTGGATTATGTGTAAATTGAAGTAATTGTTAAGCAGCCACTCCTACTATATGCATACATTTGATAAATGGAAAGAAGTCTGTGAAGTACTTGTAAAACATGTGGCCAGCCTATTCCTGTACAAGTCCTTTAAATCTGGTCTGTTTTTCAAAACACTGTAGTCTCTAATATAATACAACCACAATGCTTATGATATCCAAAAGCCATGTCTTCAAATTATGGTACATTCTGTCTAAGAACAAAAAAAAAAAAAAAAAAAGACATACAGACAACATGGGCAAGGAAGAGAATTAACATAAGTGGCCACAAAGTCAAGTGATTTTAAAGTAGGTTAGGGACAAAATACTGTGAAAGCTGGGTTACAACAGATTAGTTCATCAAACGTCTCTTACAGATTACTTTGAAATGAAAATTTGTTACAGGGAAAATATAGTGCAGTCTTCTTAAAGTGTACTTTTTTGTCTGGTATTCCTCCTTGAAAATAGTGTTTCAATTCCTGATATCTGAGGGTGTATAGACACACACACAGCCAATAAATCTATTGCAACAATACCTGTTGATCTAAGGCACTTCTCCTTGTAACTCCCAGTCTGGGGAGAGTTAGAGATGGCACTGTTGTGATTTTTACTTGTGCTAGAGGCTCTGACATAAAAAAGCAGAAGCCCTTCCTCTACCCTGATGGCTGCCCTCATACTGCCCTTATGCAGAACAAGACATGGTAAGTGAGTAATGGGGAAAGGTCAGGTGCAGGGAAATAGCAGCTGATTATCTGTCCTTTGCCAGCTGACTGCCATTGTTTTTTCTTTTTTGGGCAAATGTTTCAGAGTTTAGCTCATCTTTAAAAATTCTTGACATCATCGTACCATGCATGTGTATAAAGGTACTAAGTGTGAATGGTTTCACTGTCAGGTGAAAGCAGGAACATAATGCTAAAGTTCAACTATCACATTGGATTTTTGTTGCTGCATACAAATGTTTTATGTGAAATTAGCCATATGTAGTGAACAAATGTGATGCCAGCAATTCAGCATGGACCAGCGCCCCATTGTCATCACCTGGGTAAATCTATGGGAAGATTTGGGCTTTGGTAAAGTCAAAAGGGGAATCTTGTCGGTGCTAGCCTGGGTATGCTTGGTAATGTTTAGTCTATTTTGGTCTGTGTTTACTAAAGTTTTACTAAAGTTCTCCAAAGCTGTAGAAGTAGTGAAGAATGGTCTATTTTGTGGCAAAACGTTACTACCCTTGTCCGTGTCATGTAGGACTACAGGGAGAATTGGTAAAAGGTCAATAAGATGAAAGTTGTGCTTTTAGTTTTATTCACTCACAGTGCATTGCATGCACAGTGGGTGCATGCATCTGACTTTATTCACAACTGCTGTTTCACCATTTCCTTTTTCCTATATCTCATATATCTTAAATTTTAGCTATTGTCTCCTGTGGCCCAATCCAGAATTGCAAACATTTGCTTTGTATCCAGTTTGACAGTCTTGGAAACGGTTATTAAATTAGCGCCTTTTGGTTTATCTTGTATTAGATCTGGGTATACCAGAAAGATATGTAATAGTTTAGTCCAGTTAAGTCTATAGGTCATTGCATGTGTAATTCATTGTTTTATAACCATAGGTGTTTTTCTTTTTTAAATACCATGGTTACCAAACATTTTGGTGCTTTCTGAAGAATTGTTCTGTACTTCCTGGAAACCGTTTTAAAATGGAAAGTTTCCACTTTGATGGTTTAAGTAGTATATGGGACTTTTGTTCAATATGATATCTTTAAATAGCTTTACAAAAAAAAAAAAGGTAATTCTGGCATCAGGCAGCCTTATATCATATGACTCTACCATACATACTGAGCAGTGCCGGTGCAAGCTTTGCATAGATTATCTACCCTGTACAATTCTTGGAATTTGTTTTAACTTCAATGTTCTGTCAGATTCCAAATAAACAGGGCACACCTGAAATTGTTATTGTGGGTAAATAATAACTGTTCTATTGATGGACAAATATCAGTTAAAAATTTTTCTTAGATTTGATCTAATGGATCTGCAAAATGTACTATGTATATTTGTATATGGTAAGATCAGCTTGTTTGGATATTTAATAAATAAACAGGTAACCCTCATACCTCATTGTTATTGATTCCTATTGGTAAATGTTGCTGCTCTCACAGTCCCCATCAAGTATTTCTTTTAAAGTATAGATACTAAGACTACTAGCGGTGTAAGTATAAGTGAATGTGACATTGAATGCAGTAACCTAGCCCCCCGCTCTGTCAGTCAAATTGTGCCTTTGGCATTGCAACCACCTCTCTTTAGTACATTCTGTAAGGCAGTGTTTCTCAACCAGGGTTCCTCCAGAGATTGCTAGAGGTTTCTTGTGCAATGAGCAACTTGTGCCTCTCGGGCACATTGACATTGTTTCTACTGGCCAGCATTGTAGGAGGCATATTTCCCATTGCTCACCACACTAATGCTCTTTGAGTTGTGAAAATAGTAATTCTATAAGGAGTTCTCCGAAGACCTGAACTTATTTTTAAGGGGTTCCCAATGCTAAAAAGGTTGCAAAACACTGATCTTTGTCATCCGTTTCTCCATTACAGTGCAATAAACTTTTAAACAATTTATTTTACCATACAGTACTATTTTATATTATCTATTCCCTCCTGGTTGTCTGCCCATGACATTGGGAAGGTTGCCGTACTTGGTTCCGACCCTTTTTTAAAAATATGTGTTTTCATTCATTAACCCCTAGACCTAAAAACAACATAATGATATCCTGAACAAATAATTAATACCTTATAAAGGTAATGTCACCTTTAAAGAGAATAAATAATAATATCCTATAAATAAGGATACAAGGAGTCATTCAATAATATGAAAGCAAAAAACAAATATGTCGTCTCTTCCATGTTAGTTTATCAGCTTTTAGCCATTCAAGTAGAGATATAATATTATTACAGTGTTGCTCTAGTGTGTGTATGTATTAAAAATGATATATAAGGATACTTGGTTTCCTTAAGTAATATTTAAAATGAAAGTTTTATTTTACTTACAGAATAGCAGGTTCTCTCTGTATCTCTGTCTGTTAAAAGTGAGTTAGTTACAAGTTCCATCCTGTGATTTCAAGAAAAGTTCCTCTCAGTGTTTCTTGTGTCATAATCAGCATTTTTTTTTTACTTTTGTGGTTTGAACATCTCTCCTTGTTAGAACTGCAAATCTAGTCTCTGGAAAGTAGGCGGCACTTAAAGTTACAATTTTTGTATTGTCTATTTGGCCCATTTTAAAAGCTTAATGAAAGGGCTATGTAGTACCCATTGGTGAGTGAACTGCAGTCCCCATATGATTACATTATTCTATTAAGGTAATATATACTGCAATCCCCATATTATACCTTTATCCTATTAAGTTAATATATGCTGACAGGTTTTTAGAAACTATTTGAAATTGTTGAATTTAATTAATGTGTATAAAATGTTAATGTTAAATGTTAATTGACATTGACTAATGTATAGGTCAAACAATAAACTGACATCAAAACGTAAAAGCATAACAAAACAGCCCTATGGGTTTATGCTAACATGTTCTGTGGTGACACCCAAGGGGCTATGGTCCTTGCGAGAGCTCTTGACAGTGGGATGAAAAAGGGGCTTGAAAAGCCTGCATGTTCATTGCCTCTTCTGTGCCAGTACCCAATGGACCTGTTGATGGTTGTCCTGCAAAAATACAGTATGCAGTTTATATCTGTATTATAGTCGAACCCCAACCAGGGCTTAATCCTAAAGATAAGAGCGTGTGGACATTCCAAAACAATTTTATTGTTGGAAGATAAATAGATTCATGTCAGGATAAACATCAATCCGAGGAAAGGAGGACAAAAGCCCAGAGGAACAGGAATTATTGAGTATAGTAATTAAAAGCATTAATGCAAACGAACACCCAATGCACAATTCCCCCCCAAAATCTACACTGTAAAGAGTTTCAGAAGTAAATTGACAGTAATATGGCCTGATTTGTGAATCATAACAGAAATGTAAGAATTGATCTGGCATCATAGCCATGGGTAGAGGATGTAACCATAACAGAAGTGATGAACTAGAGTATGATTGCTTGATGGGGTAATAATGACTGAGAAGATAGTTTCATTAGTATTCCCCCAAAAAAGTATGTCTACAAGCTGTGAATAATCGTCATACTGTTAAAGTCTTTTACCTTTTTCACTATTTTTTTAATTAGTTTTAGAAATAGAGGTAAAATTGTATAGCCCAGAACAAAAATGAAAATAGGCAAATAAAGAAATTTGACATATAATGTATTACATGATTCTTTACCATAGTGGACTTGTTATTTACAATCGAGGGAAGTCAGGAAGGACATCACTACAAAAGTAGTTTATCCATGTTTAAGTCTAGTCTGCTTCAAAAAGAGTCATTGCATTGGAAGCGAAAAGAGGGCCAACCCCGCTCGGCCGTTTCGGACATGATGCTTCAAAGGGAAAGACAAGTGCATAAAAAAACAAAAGAGGAGGTCTAAGCAATGAAAATAGGAGAGCAGGAGAAGTCCTAGGGAAAAAGGAACATCTGGGGAAAAGGAGAGTGGGAGGTCGCAGGGATAAGGATGTGTGTTGGAGGTCCCCTATTATCACAAATATTACTGAAGATGTGGGGTGCCAGGTCCCACCCTGATTAATGCAGTCCTAAAATACAGCAAAGTTGGAGGATAGATACATTGAGTCTGATTTAATAAAGCTCTCCAAGACTAGAGCAGGTACACTTTCATCAGTAAACCTGGGTGGTCCAGCAAACCTGGAATGGTTCTGGTCCAGGGTGGAAAACATGTGCTAACAAATAGTTAATGACTTTTAAGAAATCCATTCCATGTTTGCTGCAACACCCAGCTTCACTGTATTTTCTCCAGCCTTGTAGGGCTTTAATAAATTAGTAAGTAGTATCATATCAAAGTCCCTGCTAGATAATAGTTGATCCAGGGAAACCAAGTGTGCAAAAAGGTGTCTAATTTATCTTGGAGCATGGCCGCCATTTTCTTATAACTAAAGTGCCATGTGACCTTGCGTTTCACCTGCGCGTGATGCACAGGCAGTTTCACCAAACATGTAATAAGGATTCCACAACTGCACACCTATAGAAACAGGTTAGACACTCCCGGCTTGCATTTTGCTTATCTGCTTATCTTCATTCAAAACTGTGTACCATGGGCAGCTGCGTCCCTCATTTGTTTTCAATCTGATCATTTCAAGGTGTGGCCGATATTAGATTCCCAGAGGGTAACATGGGGTAAAGGGTGAGCCCATCTAGTCCTAGACAGAGAATTATCCTGTAGTTTTTATAATTGGTGAATGCTGCTTTTTCCTTCTGGTTACTAGTTGTGAAATCTGGATACATTGAAATGTTAATAAATCAAAGGTCCCCCATTGATCTGGCTGTTTACATGATATTATCCTTGTCCCTGTATTGCAGGCGGCAAGCATTACTGGGTCCAAGACGGCCACCTAGGGGTGGGAGTCTCACAGAGACACAGTGCGCTACTTCTATGGCACTTTGGTGTAAAAGAAAAAAAAAACCTTTGGGCCTATGAAATCTCTAAGCTCAGCTTCAAGAAGCCTTTCCACCTTGTGGAAAGACCTCAAAATTCTGATATATTTTTGTTTTGGTGGATCCTTCATGTCATTTTATTGTAATGTTCATGTAAATCAGATTTTAATAAACATAGGATTACAAACAACAAATATTGAGGTCTTTAAGGTTGTTGAGGATCAGGAACTGAGCTTCTGCATGTCATACTTTAAGAGTAGGATATCTTATTTGACCATATACTGTAAATATGGGAATTGATTGTGGTCTGGCATGTCTAAATGGCCTGCATTGTGGTAAGGTAGGTTCTGTAGAAAGAGCATTATCTCTAGGGCCCCCCCAGTGCATTTATCTCAGGAGCGGAGAGTCATGGTGGTGATCCCTTCACTGTTTTTGGATACTTACTTTAGCAGTCATCTATGTGCATGTGTTTTGTAAGCTTATCTTCTGCTCTCTGGTTTTTTAATGCCTGTGTACTTTCACCATTGCTGCATGACCAAACGAAAGGATAAGACAGTCAATGAGTAAATGATGACCAATCAATAGTATAAATATCAGGATAGAGTAATAGTAGTACAGTAGTATCTAAGTTCCAATCATATGCTGCTCACATGTGTATGGATCTGCTGCAAAAATTATTTATTTTGTATGTATATCACCCATAGGTGATTGGATTTTTCTAAACAAAAGTTGAATTACACTTTAACATTACAGGTACAACTAACAATAAGGGTGGTGGCTTTTTGGGCTGTATATTTTTGCATTAAATATATATATATAGTTTGCATTAAACTCTCTTTATTTACATACCTAAAGATTTCAGCAAGTTAACAATAAAAAAAATTGGGGTACCCTTTTATCTGAAGAGAGTTTGTATGAATTGCTCACATCTAATAGCAAAGTATAATCTTTTTTTCTTTTATTATTATTAGTATTATATTATTATATTAATATTATTATTAATATTATTTTTTTATTAATAGCAGTTTCTAAAGATTTTGTGTATGCTTAGCCAATATATACTTTTTTAAATTTTGTAATAGGCAGGGAAGGGTAAAACCCCTAGCAGGTTAGTTTTTGCTCTCTGCACTCACTCTTATCTCCTCAGCTAAAGGCACAACAGGAAATGAGGACAAATCTCTCCAAAGTGAACTATTTTATCTCAGAGATTTGTCTCTATACCAGCAGTTGCAAACCGGGGGTCCGCAAGAAAAGTTTGGGGGTCCGCGGCTCTGGTCGGTGCATCCCCGAGCGGGGTCAGGAGAAGGACCCCGCTCGGGGAAGCGCCAGCCAGAGCCGCAGACCACGTACCCTGAGCAGCCATTAAAAATGCCATTAAAAAAACCTGTTTTCTCTTGAAAGCAATTTCTGTAGTTCTACTAAATATTCATTGTTTTCATTGCAGTTGCAGTAAATATGCTCTGGGCCTCCTGCTTTTCTAGGCCCATAGTGGTTCACCTCAGCTAAAGTTACATGATTGCTACTGAAATACTGAAGATGTGATAAAAGTGCTATGCAACTTTCCTATTATTATAGATTTACTGTCATTAATTCATAAATTCATTGTTTTGTTTTTTATTATTAATAATATTGATGGTAATTTTTAATAATGTTTTTTTTCCACAGTTTAGCTCCGGTGTTTGCACTGTTTGTTCCATTTTATTGCTCCGTGCCACGCGTCTCCTTGGCCCATGTATTTGGGTGGCTTCCAATCACGAATAAAACATTAGTGTACATCGTGGGATTACAGGTACATTTGTGTTAATTACTTTTTCGATCTATACAGAACAGTTTTATGCAGTATGATTTACGTGTAGTTGTCTTCATATTTGCAAACCGATACAAAAGCACTTAGTGTATTTAAAATCCTTTGGCCTACGTGCTTTTTCAAACGTATTGCAAATGGTTTTTGGGCCCTTGCCTAAAAAATGACTAAGGTTGCATCTGCTGAAGGGCAGGTACATATGGGACCTGGGTTAGATTTGACAACACAGTCTGTGCTCTGCGGTGGAAAAGTTTATTGTACATATATGTACATGTATGTTGAACTAGGCTGCCCTTATAAACTAATGTATCTGGCCTAGATTGTCATAAGTATTCAAATCTGGACAGTATTGTGATTCCTCTTTCTTCATGTGCTTTAATACTTTTAGAATTTTGTTGATGTCCACTGTGTAAAATAAACAAACTGGTCCTCTGTATTTTCTTTGAAGCCCCTTCCTTTATACATCCATGCGCTCCAGCGATGTTTAAATGCAATTTCTTTGGGTGTGTTTCCTGACAGTGACATAGAATGTGGTCACCCCATAACACTAAGTTCCCGAAAAGGGATTTTCATGATAAAATCAAACAGATTTTATTTGTGTAATGCTTTACATTTCAAAAGTAACATTTTAAATATTATGAATGTTTTTTTGTAATGGGATAGCATTCCAGACTTAAACATGACACAACTATAATTGATGTGATTGTCAGCTAGTAAATACACTATTATCCAGTATTTAAACTGGAGTAACCAGTGGAAACCCATGCAAACATGGGGAGAACCTGCAAACTCCATGCAGATAGTGTCCTGGCCGTGATTTGAACCTGGGACCAAGCGCTGCAAAGGCACCAGTGCTATCCCCTGGGCAACCATGCTGCCCCATAGCAAAAATACATAGCAAACCTATTCATGTAATTCAATAAGTATTAGAGTAACAATATTATTGTAAAGTATCATGTCCTTATCCGAGATGTACCAGTACAGCCTTTAAAACCTTGTTTGTTCTGTAGAATAAACACTGAGCTGTGCATGCAGTTTACAATCTGAGCAGACCTAAGAGAATGAACTCCTGTGCTCAGAAATCAGAGTCTTTGGGCCTGACCAATCAAAATGGCCCACCTTTTAAACTTGGAAATAGACCAGGTGAAGTTTTCAGCTCCCACAAAAGAGTTTGTCAATAAATGTATTTCCACTTTACCAAGATAAGAAAAAAAAGTTCAATGTTATATAAAAAAAAATAACTTGAAGCAGCCAAAATAAAAACAAATACACTTTACTTCACAAATATATCTTGTAAGGCAGAATACTTTTACTATTTAGAAATGTTTTTATCGGTGGTTTTAATATGTGATTAGGCTTCAGCATGTAAGGGAATGCAACTTCTTAACATTTAACTTTTTGAGATTTTAATGATTGGGTTTACAGTTTAATCTCATGTTACATAACATTTTTTTAATAAACCAAAGGTATTTCTTTGCTGCCTTTTAAGTGTAATATATTACCCAAGGAAAGGTGAGTAATATGAAAAAGTGTCTTTCTTCCAGCCACACATGCTGAGGATACATCTTCTAATACATTTCATTACCACAGTGCACTGTGACTCAAAAAGTGGAACTAAAGTTCCAATTTTAAGTTTGTATGGTCAGGCAGGTCATTATTGCAGAAAGGAAAAGTTATTGGCCCTTCTGCAAAAATTGCGCCTTACCTGTCTGATCACTCCAGTTTTCTGGTAAACAGATGAGCATGTGTAGCTTTTTGTTTCCAGTGAAACTTTGCATTCCTTGTTTCTTTTGTTTGTGCCGGGATGAATGAACCCCCGCGCACCTGCACAGGAGTTACATCATCCGGACATGGTCAATCAAGGTGGCCAAAGATTGTGCAGAAGAGATGGAAGATGGCAGCACAACCGCTGGAATGCATGCAGTTGGCCAGGTTTACTTTCTGCTTTAAGCCGAACAAGACTTTTAGTGTAAATGTGAAAAGGCATATGAACTACTAATTTCATACGATGAATAAAGGTAACTGAGATTTATTCACATCTTTTCACAAAACTGAGCATTGTAATTGTCTTTAGCAATAATACATATATAGGTTAAATAATACATTAAAGTGACCATTGTCAATACTTTTCTAAAAAAATTGAAAACAACTCTGCAAACCAGCTTATTAATATATATGCAATATTAACATATCCTGAAATAACCTATTTGCCATGTTTACCAAGGCTTGTTTTAATGTATATTTAAGTCTTCTGAGTTGGGGGAAAAATATTATAATTACCAGTCCTTCATGCAGTTGAGCTTCAGCAGCCAATGTACCTGCAGAATCTAACACACTTCCAGGACTGTGAGATGCCTGGTCCCAGGGAGTACACTCTTCAATTCGCTGTATTGCCACAACAGTAGCCGCGGTATATGGAACATTTGCATACAGTAAGGAACTCTGGAATTGCCAAAATAGAACAAAAGTTAAGACAACAGGACACGTTTTACATTTTTCGTTTTATTAACTTTTCTTTTACATTTATTTTTTCATCAGAGTTAATTAAAAGGTTATGTTTTGTAAAACTTATGAGTTTATAGTTGGATTTATTATTCCATTTACATTATGGCATCCTGGTGCATTGCTAGCTGCGGACCCAAAAACATTTCAAATGTTCTTTTATTGAGGAGTTTGGAATTGTTTAGGCTGCAGTAATGTGTATTTTTTCATCTTTATTTTATTTTGGGTTTTGTTTATGGATTTCATATGTTCTACACAAAAAAAATACACATTTTAATAACTTTTGACATATTCTGGGTCGAAAGAACCTGAGATTGCTTCTATTACTAGTATGAAACCAGGCATATGTTAACACTTGTTTCATTTCTTATCTTTAGCTTTTGACCTCAAGCCCTTACATGCTGGTGGTTGCAATAAGTGGGCTGGTGAGTGTACAGTTCTCTTTATCTTGTGACAAATAATAATCTGTTTCCCACAGGCCACCTGCATGCCTTCCAAACATCAAACATGTATTTATTTTTTTCATTATATATATATATATATATATATATATATATATATATGTAAAATGATCAGCGTTTTATTTTTTTTACATTACAAATGAAAAAATATCCTTTTCATTGGTCATATGTTATGTGATGCTTTTATAAAATATAGTTTAATTTTACAGAAAATTAGTAACACACTGCTGGTTAACTATGGTTCTGCTGGCCAGGAAGCTATGTTTCAGTCGCTTTTTTTTAAAGAAATTTGTCTTTTAGAAATGCTAATAAAGTGAAGACTATTGATTATAAAAACAAAATTGAACAGTACAATAATTTGAGAAAAGTGCTTAGACAAATTGGGACCCTGACTGTATAGGGCCCCAAAAACACAGCATTCCAGCTCTTTGTACATTGTATCATTCTTTAAACTGTGACCCAGGAGAAGGTGTGGCCCTTGGGCAGTTGTCCAGTTTCCCCTACCATAAAAAAGAGCAATTCTCCTACAGATGCAGATTGGAAATAAAGCAACCTTCTGGCAATGCCAATAATTCTGCATATGTATTTTGCATAAATAAATAGAATTGTGTATCACAATTATAAAACTATATTTTTTGTTCATTGCTGGATAGAGATTCAATCTGTTCAGTGTAAACATTTTTCTTTATCCTTTTTTCTGCCTTTGCTTCCACCATATTTTGTTTCTCAATAGTTGTGGTTATCTTCTGAAAACCACATACTTCCACAAAGTTTTAGTCACTTCATATATCTGTCCCGTATAAAACAATCTAAATTAAAGGTAGATGGTTCTGTGATGTCAGGCAGTTTAGGCTTATCTTTTTTTTTTTCTAGTTCATATGGACGTATTACAGTGTGCACCAGTAAAACCTGCCACCGCTTTTTACTAGAAAATAGTAATATTGTTTAATATATGCCTGATACATGCAAAGTTCAGAGTGGGACCATCAAGATCAGCTCACTTCAATGAATACTTTTTTTTATAAAAGTACTGTTTTTTCCAACCCAATTAAGTACCACAATTCCTAAATTATATATACTATTAGGGACTTGAAGTTCAATATAGTAAATAAATGGCCATCTACACAAATTACACAAAACTATATACTGTGTGTATGTATATGTATGTATATATCAGTCTGGTTGTGTCAAAAAGCTGTGTAACATGCACATATTTCCTTCCATACTTTACTATGAAATTATATATATAAAATTTCATAGTTAATATAGGAAATATGTGCATGTTACACAGCTTTCTGACACACCTAGAATGATATTCACCTTTATGTAATGAACAAGACAAATACTTATATCTTTTTATATCTTTTTTTTTACTGCCTCAAAGATTTGCTTACATATATGATTAAGACACTATTAAGACATAGTTTGGCTGCTGTTAGCAGAGGAAGATATTACTGCACCAAAACAGGAAGCAGCATGTTTCTACAGAATAGTACTTTAAAAACCACATGTCCAGCAGCGAGGAAACCTATTTACACATTACTATTACAAACATAGCTAATAATGTAAGCTGCTCCTTATTCTTTAGCATATTATCTTAGTTTTTATGTATCCAAATAATGGTATTCATTATTTACATTTTTTCGAACATGCATTTACTGCACATATATATATATATATATATATATAATATTTTGTATTAATTATAGGTTACAAAGTGTAATAAATTGGAGACAAGAACTTCATTACTCACCTTTTGGAGATTGTTTATTTTTGGTTGTTTGATTTGGTTTTTGGAAGTTCTGAGCAGCAATACATAATATTGTATATTACTATAACTGTATAGACTTTACATTTACTCTGTAGATTTAAAGCGGCGTACACACTTGCAATTTTTGTCGTTGGAAAGGATCTTTCACGATCCTTTCCAACGACAAAGGACTACACGATGCATGAACGGTGCTGTACATACAGCACCGTTCTGCTCTATGGAGAGGGGAGGGGGAGAGCGACGGAGTGGCACCCTGTACACACGCCAGATTCTCGCCCGATATCTGGCCGATGCCGATTATCGGGCGAGAAAAATCTGATGTGTGTACGCAGCTTAACATTTTATTTTCTAACCTGCTGTGCCATCCCATTTACAATCTTCATGGTCACAGATATCAACAGCTATCTTATAGCTTTGTCTTAATTAATTGAATACTAAGAAGTAAACCACTCTAAGCCTCATTTGGGATTTTAATGATAATGGCACAAAAAAAAGTTGTTAGAACAGAAAATATATTTTTTTTTTATTTGTAGAAAGATACAAAAGGTACAAATGCTTTCTATTTCTTTCAAATTTACAACCACAAGGACATTAATGTGTGATGAATACAGCAGCATCACTTCATTTGGTTAAATCTAAAGCTGTTAACAAGTAATTCACATATGTTAAAGTAAATAAAAAAGAAATTGTATGTTGGTTATCATAGATATTTCCTTCTCTTTGGGATATTTTGTTGAGAAAAAAAATACTAGTAATTATGACGCTGTTGGTATATATTTGCTATAATAATAAATGTGCCTTTTAAACTTGTTTTCTTTGGGGAAGTTGGGGTGGGGTTTTGTTAATCATTAATAGATATTTGGCACAGAACTAACTTTATTCGTTACTGCATATTGTTTTTTTGTCTTTCAGATTTCAGGATTTTGGTACAAAAAGAATGTTCTGAGTGTTCAGCAGGTTCTCTACATCCCGAACAGGGTAGCAGAAATCTTCTCCTGTACTGTAGAACCACTTTTTTCATCAGCCGAGCCTGTTGGTGAAGCCAGTGTTGGGATGGGAGCAACTGTAGATATACAGAGGCAGCAAAGGATAGAGCTACTGGACCAGCAGATAATGCTATCCCAAATTTCCCAGCTGGGAAGACGACGACCAGAGCAGGTAAAGTAAGAAATTGTTGCAATATAATTTTGTTGGTAGATTGAATATACTAAATAGTGTTTAGGGTTTGAAAAGGAACAAATGTGAAACATTTAACCACTGAAGCTCTGTCTCTTAAAAGGAACTTACTTTTTTTTTATTATTTAATTGAGGAACTGTTGAAATCACACAGTATAACTTTTATCAGCTTCTGGTATGAAGGAAGACCCGACTCTCATAACTTCCTTGTTTTTTGTCTGTGTTCTCCTCACTGGTTTGTGGATTTCACGGTAGACTGTGCAGAAAATGCTGATTTCATTGTAATATAGAAGATAATAATCTGCTTACTTTTAACCAGCCTCAACTTTTATTGTAGAATTTATAATAGGGGTCATGTGGCCATTTTAGATACATTGGGTGTGTTTGTTCTGTTAGTCACCTACAAGTACAGAAAAACAAATTTATAGTATGTCCATGCAACTTACACATAGAACTTCAGCACATAAGCATTATAGGCATTCTAGATATTTGCATCCAGCAAGAAGTGTTATAACCTGTCAAAATGTTGTACTGTCATTCTTGTAACAAATCGCAATGTGTGACAGGAAATGGTCTACAGTTTACCTTCTTAGTTAAAACCACGTCGATTTGTTTGAGGTGTTTTAAACAGAAGATTTTCTTTCAGTTTTGCACCTTCCACAGATTTAAAGTTTAAAAATCACGGTGAGCTTTACATTTCCCCCTAGCCTTTAGATGCATTTTTAAAGTCTATTTCCCTCCAAGACTTTTTTTTTTTTTTTTTTTTTTTCAAAGTCTTGGATGGAGAAGTTCTGGATTGGTATTTCTATCTGGGGTTCCATTAAATCTCACTTTTTTTGTTGCCCTGACCAGGGTCATGATTCTAGATTTTCCTTGTTCTGCTACAAATGTATGTATGTAAGTATATATAGATTTTAACCATTCCCCACTGCTTCCAAAAATTAAATATTTAAAGGTTTTGGCTGCATATATGTAGGGTTGAGGTGTAAAAACAAATAGTATACAAGACTAAACTAGAGTATGTGTGAGTAGCAACCA
>NC_092858.1:60676774-60744238 GCF_032062135.1 Pyxicephalus adspersus
CTATGGGTAATGTGTGTGCCATTAGAAAGAATGATTTTTTAGGGGAACAGTGACTTTTAATACAAGCTCGTCAGTGTAAAGCTGCCGGAGATGCGCGGCTCCGGCCGCGAGCCTTTTCAGTTGCTGAATTGCGCGATGGCGTTTTCCGGATCGCGAATACGAATGCGCGAGCGAGCGTCCGATTCTGCTTGATGAATTAGGGCCAATGAATCACGCTTTTAACGCCCTCAGAAATTTTTCACAGATGGTGAATAGGTGAACAGCATAGTAGCTAAGTGCCTAATATTTTTTTAACTGGTGCAATATTTGTGTGTAATATGATCTGCCATGTTTGCAAAAGTTTTTTACTGGCTTTTTTCATTGCTTGGCTTAAGGAAGCACATTCATTTAAACGAGCTGCCTACCCCACAGTAGCACAGAAAAAGTAGTGTGTACAATTTTGTTTTTTGTGTACATCCAAACCAGAATGCACAGCATATGCAGAATCCTATATTGACACTGCAGTGTGATAATGCTTGTTTCAAGCGTAACTTTGCTGTACTGTACAGCTCCGATGTGAAATCAGGCTTATGGTGCTTTCATTGCGCATTTTGTTAAGGCAACCCATTCCATGCACACCATGAAATAATAATATATTAATATTATATTAAATTTTTATTTTTTTTTTAGTAATCCAGCAATAGTGTGTTGTACAATGTGTTTTGCTGCACTGCCTTGGGTTGCAAATATAGGCAGGTTCACACCTGCCTCTACATTGTGCGATTCTCCACTACTTCGAGCGGCTGTTACTTTGCCAGCTGCACTTTGCCAACTGCTTAAGCACTCTTAAGGAACCTCCTAAAGAACCTTTTTATGCACATGTGACAGCTAGCAGCAGTAAACAGTACCAGTACCACTCATTGCTGCCACATTCATTTGCTATGGGGCTACCGCAGGGAGACTCTACATGTACCCGCCTCACGAGAGGTAGCTGATTGTGGTGTGAGGCACTGCAACCTCACTGCCAGTATGAATTCAGCCTAAGAAATAAAAGCATTGTAACATTCTGCATAATACATAATTTCAAGTGTTACTACATTACAGTATAAAGCCAACCTAAATAATTTAAAAAAACATAACAAGGTATTTTGGACAGATTGTATTTAAACTGAAAAGGAGCACAGCTCACCTGTGTACTGGATATAATTTTCATCTTGGCCCTCAACTCTTTTGCTTGCCTGTCCTTATCATTTAGATAGAGACTAAAACCTTGTGGGGATTGATGTACCTCGTACTTTTTCTTCTTTTGATGCATCCTGCACAATTCCCTTTATCTTTATTGTCTTATATATCAGTAGGTTTGAACATACATTTTCCCTAACTATCCTTCAGGACAGCAGAGAGTGGCTCAATCCACGTGAAGCAGGATCCTCCCCATCATCCTCAGCCATTTTTTTTGCTACCAGGATAGTGGATCTGGCAGCCAGTCTAATAGCAGATCTAAACTCAAAAAATCAAAAAAGTCACCAGGAGGTAGAGCCTATTGACAAAACAATGCACAAAACATGTCCCTTTTGTCAAAAAAGAAAAATCCCTGGCGCCTGGTGGCTTTTTGTTTCTGGGATGTCCATAATGGAGTCGATTACAAAGATGGCATCTTCCAAGGACAACGCATACTTGCCTACTGTAGCATGTACTTACCCATGTACAGCCACCCTGCAGCAATGACGGGTCCAGAACCTTGCATACTTGCTGGTTATGGCAGAAGCACATCACCCACCAACAAGTTTAATTCCTCTCGAAGGAAGTTGGTAGTTCAAAATGTATTTTTGTGCTTTGTGCTTCCTGCCTGGGCAGGTACAGCAGGGAATAGGTACTTCCAGCAATGTCTCTTCTGGAGTAACAAAGATGCAATTCTGCTATCAGTTATGTATACATCTACCTATACTTGCCCAAAGGGCAGCAGTGCTTGACTGAAATGTAGAGCTGTTGTTGTGTCTGAATACCTTTTTAGTGGTTTATAATGTCTGACTGTCTTACTGGTTAAGGCCCAGCGAGAAAAGAAGCCTCCTGACAACCGTCTAGATCCAGGGGCAAAAAAATGTTGGTCTTACAACACCAAGATGTGAAGATCTTGGTCTAAACTAATCTGCCAATCGCATACATAAAGAGTAGTCAGGCTATTTTAGGGGTCTGATTAATTATCTGAGAGCAGAAATGACATCCACTTTTCAGTCCTTTGGGCTGTTGATCCAGGAGTTATTCACTTGGTTGACATCTTCTGAGGCTTCAATCTTTTTTTATCCATGGTTTCTTCCCCAGTTACTGCTTTGACCTTTTATCTGAGTGGACTCTTATCAGAGATATATCTGCATCCTCAAACGATTCAGTGGAGGGAGAAATATCGTTTGAGGAAGAGTTTGAAAACGGACAGCAAACATTGCTGACATTTAGGAACTGTGGCCTTTTATGCCACCTTGGGGTTTAGGGAAGAACCAAAACCACAACCAGTTTGTGACAGAATGTATAGAGGTTTACTACAGAGGAAGTAACATTCCTTTCCTGTGCATGATACATTTAAAGAAACCTATAGAGAAGAATGGATAGAACCAGTAAGAATGTCCCTCAATATCCCTTTTTGCCCCTCAGGACTTCCATTATTTTAAGAAGACCTAAAATTGTGAAGAAAGGTCTACATTTAAAATTACCACTAGTGTAGACTTTAGGGAGTTTTAACTTTCTTTCAAGAAAATCTGTTTAAAATTAATGTATTTTTAAATCAAAATTTTTTTGTTATTGCTTTGTTTACTGTAAAGTTATTTGTTTCATATTTATATGCTTGCTGTTGTCTTTTTCGTTTTTGTATTAATTATAGATATTTGTTTATTGGCCACTAGAAAAGCAAAGATTCAGTTTTGCATTTTTTTTTTTGTGCCTTCCTTCCTTAAAGTTCAAGGGTAAGCAAATATTGTCTAAATATAAAATATGTGTGATTTTACTTAAATCCTGGTGTGCTTCATGTGCTTGTGTCACATTGCTAGCAAGGCTAGGAAGAAAGTTGATGAAAGCAAATGAATCTTAGACAAAACTGAGGTTTATTGGGGAAAAAAAGACAAACAGGTTTGAGGAGTTTAAAATCATAAAGGATTTTGCTAGATCCAGGCCTGGGGTGCGCCGGTTTTTCAAAAATTCTGGATTTTTCATATTATACTTACCTCCATACACAGGCCAGCCTTCCTCTCACAGTATCTGTAGACATCTGGCACAGTTGCAGAGAGAAGGCAGCAGGGATGTGTATTTAGTGTAGCAAGCAAGACCTAACAGCTGTTTCTGGAGAACAGCGCCATCAAAACATTAGTGGCCAAACAGTGTACTACAGCCCCTGTATTAAAAATGAGCTCCGAAATTCATGTCGGAAAATTAAAAGAACCGGATTGTCGATTGTCAACTGTACCGCCATTTAGTAAACTTAGGAGAACAGGTTGAATATCTAAAGTAAGAAGGTGGGGTAAGTGGATGATTGATGCTACAGGAGAGCCAGGATTGGGTAATAAGTTATTAAACTCCAGGCAAGAAAGGAAAAGGTATACGTATTACTAATTCATAAAGGTATGAAGGATGTAAAAAAAAAAAAAGGGAATTAAGTTGCAGGGGCAGGCAGAGTTTTTTTTTTATTTTGAGGAGTGACATATGGTTACAAATGTAACATAAGCATATAAAACTTAGGTGCCAAAAGGCATTATCCTGTGCAGTTTACATATTGAATAGGATAATGCCATGTAAAACTTCACTTTGCCGCAGAAAAAGAAAAAAATCCTGCTTTGTTCAGATATATTGCAAATAATTGCATATTTATTGCAAGGTCATACCTGTTTTAAAAGTCTTAGAAAGATCTTCCCTTTCCTACCCAAAGTTTTAATAAAAACAAGAACGGCAGTACATTACAATAGGTAGAAATAGCATTTCGGGGGTATTTATGTTCTTCATGTGGGCACAAACACTCCCCCACACTAGGAAGCCATATTTTAATAATATACTAGCTTTGGAAAATCATAGCTGGGTACAGATTGAACTAGACACAGAATTTGTATTTAATATTACTAAATGACAATATTGAATTTGACTAAATATTTTTACATATATTTTAAAATAGAGTTGTACTTTAAATTCATTAAAATATTTTAATTTGCGCATATACAATGAAAACATTGACATGTCAAACAGCTTGCGGTTAAATATTTTGGTGACACGGCAAATGAACCTGACCTGTAAAAAGGATGCCAAAAAATCCCTTTGTTTTAGGGGGAAAATTTCTTCTCTCAGATGATATTATTATTTTTTTACCCTTTGTTAGTCATTGTACTGTTATGATTCATTATCAACCTAAAACGTCCCAAATGTAACATTAGTAGTTATTAGACGTTACTGCAGATAACATTGCTTCTCTTTATGAGTAGTTCTGTAAATCTTAAACATTGGGTATATGATGACTGTTTAGATTGCTATTAATTTCGGTGCTTGCTATGTTTTATCTTTCATGACACCTTTTCACACAGGAAGTGACTGGAACTTCAAATGAATCAGTAGTTGTGTGTATTTATCTCCTGCTACAAGGATAGTGATGATTCTTTGTAGATAAAGGGTGTACAGGGTAAAGGCAATCTAAAACACAAATACATTTCAGTAAGTAATTGTTTCATCTAGTGTGGATGACAAATGAAGCCCATTATAAGTGAAATTAAAAACTGCAACATAAAGGTACAAAAAGCCAGAGGTTTGCCTATTATTCTTTTAGGTAAAATAATAAAATTCATGAACCTGGCTTCTTTAGTTTACAGACCAGTCATATATGTATTTAAATGGGTTGGCACAAAAACAATAGCACATCTCTCCAATACATGAACATTTTCCAATGTTTTATCTGTTTTCCAATAATAGCAAATAAAAAAATTGCCAAAAAAAACAGTGGGGTTTTAACTGACAAAACAGTGCCTTTGCTATACTAAATTCCTAAAACATAGTTGCCTCCCCTGTCTGCCACCCATCCTTTTTCTATTCAATTGATTACTTTTCATGAAAAACAATGCTACTATTCCAAGAGCTGCGTACATGCATCCAATGGTTCCTGTCCGATAATCGGCTCATGGCCGTTATCGTACGAGAATCTGGCGTGTGTACAGCACCAGTCGTCCATCGTCCGAGCGACTGTCCTGGCAGATCCACGGACGTTGGACGACGAACAATTGTAATGGAAGCGAAGGGGGAGAGCGTGCAGCTGGGTGCCGCTCCGTTGTTCTTCCCCTCCCCTCTACATAGAGCAGAACAGTATGTACAGCACTCGTTCATGCATTGTGCAGTCCTTAGTCGTTGGAAAGGATCATAAATGATCCTTTCCAACTACAATTATTGCACGTCTGTATGTAGCTTTAGACTTTTGACAGAAGATTGAAAGATGTATGAACGAGTGCTGTACATACATCGTTGTTCTGTTAGATAGAGAGAGAAGGGGGAGATCGAGCAAGTGGCACACTCTCCTCTTCATTTGTATTGCAGTCGTTCCTCATTCATTGATGCGGAAGGACAGATCTATGAACGACGTCAAGCGGCCGCTGTACAGGCACCAGATTCTCCTCCAATACCAGCCCTGAAGCAATAATCGGATGAGAATCATCTGACGTGTTTACATAGTCTAACAGAGCGTAATACAAGCTCAGTGGAAAAGGAAATAATGCTTTGTCTAGATCTGGGTTATACCCATACATACACTTTGTACATTTGAAAGTTGATGACCAGAACTTTTTATGCTCATTTTTACACTTGCTTGGCTGTACAGTACAGTTAATGGAAATAATGCAGCAATTTTTTATAACTTGTTCAGAGAGCATATTTGTATATAACTGCTTTTTTCATATGGTAAACTGTTCTTTTAAAACTCATACTGCAAAAATGTTGCTAAATTAGCATTTTTGCATGAGTACTGGCAAAACTAAAAAGTGCAACAGAAACATTTTATAAATAAGCAGGATGAACATCTCCGGTCCAAATATTTAAAACACTGTTCATAAAGTTGCTGCATATGCTGATGCCCTGATCTTTTATATTACAGACCCTATCACTACTCAAATAACCTTATAGGCAAAAATAAGTAGTTTATATGTCTCTGTACATGTTACTTGAAAAATATACTGAAATCCCCTCTGTGGTTTACTAGAGTAACAAGCTCACTTGACCTCTACTTTACCTTGTACTCATCGCCTGGTTATTGCATGACTCAAATTTAAGTATACTTTTACTACTAATAAACCACAGTTTGTTAGAGAAGAATATGTGGACAAAAGTTGATTAATTTGTATTTACTTCCCAGAATATGTGGCCTATGCTTAGGTGTTTGACCTTCTGAATTAAGGATTATCATTTGCTGAACAGTGCAAATCTCGGTTGTTTAGTGATTGCATATAATTGACATATATTATTTATCAAAACTCAAAAAGATTCTATATTCCCAACTATACCAAACAGTCTGGAGTCACAAAAAAAAAAAATCTTAAATGGCAATCAATGTTTAAGTCGGTTAGTAATGTGATAGACTCCAAGGATGGAGACGATACACGTTCATTAGTAAATTAATTCCAGCAAACCTGGAATGAATTTCTTAAGTGTCAATTACTATTTGTTACAAATGTTTTCAATCCTGGACCTGATCCATTCCAGGTTTGCTGTCTCACCCAGGTTTACTGATAAGAGTGTACCCTCTCCAGCCTTGGGGAGCTTTAGTAAACTAGGCCCAGTGAGTCATTTAATCTGAATTATTGCTTTTTAGGGCACACAGAACAAAAACTAGGTTTCCTTCATTATATATGTCTAGCATTTCCAGATTTTTTTAATCCAAACTGCTAATTGCGTTGCATGTATTTTTTTATTTTTTTAAAGATAATTTTTATTGAAAGATTTTTCTATATAAGTACAAACAATGTAAAAAAAGAAAAACAAAATAGAAAACACAAGACAAACAAACAAACATAGTGCTTAAAACAACAGTAAATCAATGACCAAAATAAAGACTATAAAAATATCAGACATTGGTACAGGATATCAAACATACTGAATTATACTCGCACCCTACATTTTGGGCGCGCAAACCATGGAGACCAATATGCATGAAAACTTCAACGTTTTACTCATACTTTCAGCAAACTTGTATTTCTCGTAAAGAACCTGTACATTAAATTTACGCAGTATTTCTGATACATTGGGTATATCCGTACTTTTCCAATATGAGGCTATGTACTATCTGATTGCACATAGGCCCATTGTTACACAATGTTTATGATCCATCGGATATTTTTGGATCCCCAGATTAAGTAAAGCTAGAAACTGATTCAGCTGTACAAATACTTCCGTCGCTTTGCTTTTATTTAAATCATGATAGGAAGTTGTTTTTACAATATACTAAATGTTTTTTTTGTTATTATTTAAACCAATATGTTAGGTGGTGCTGTGCTGAGTTTACAACCTTTCAGTTCCACTCCACACTAGAAGCTCACAGACCATCTTCAAATACTAGGAACCATTTGGTTAACCTGCAAGGGTTTCTTAAAAAGCACCCACCAAAAGAGAAAAGTATAACTCCACGTACATAGGTTTTCAGCTGAGATTGGAACCCGGGTCCCTAAACTAACCCCTCTGCTTTAATGGTATTTACATTATAAGTGGGCAAGTAATGTTGTGGCAAGCTTTTGCAGCATCATTGTTACTGACATGTTTTTAATGGTATTTTTGTTAACATATAGGGAGGGATGTTTGTTTGGAACCGCCTATTTCCTCCATTACGACAACGGCATGTGGTAAATCAAGCAGAACCCCAGGCACCTCCTCCTCCAGCTCCTGAGGCACAGGTAAGACATAAATGCCAGAATTGTATAAAAGTGTCAGTTTATGAGATCTTTCATTTATTTATTTATTTATTTATTTATTTTAACAACTTTCAAAGTTGTATGTATGTATAGTTTTTTGTTGCATACATTCATAGCAAATATTGGTAGTGAGCACAGGTATATTTTAGAGGGATAGCTATATCTTTTTAAATAAGTAATGTCCCCAAAAAATGCGAAGGGATGAATCAGTCAGGGATGAATAATTAGCATTAGTACATCTGTGTACTTCCCATTCCCTAGTCAACAGCTCCTACTGGTACTTATGTTGGAATTCATGCTTCAAAAAAAATCTGGTTACTGTTTTAGGTTAAATCAAACATATTTTAGGAGTTTGAAAACACTAATGCCATTACTTATGATAACTGAATTAAAAAGCAAGTCCTGTTTAAAGTACAGTTATCTACACTACTGCTTATAACACACAACATGAGGTGTACTGGAGTACTGGAGTCCAGGCTGCCTGATGGCACATCCACAGGAAGTGTCAAAGATGGGCTGCACTTGCAGAAAATTATAGAATGGCACAACTGTTGGTAAACTGGCAGATGGAGGAAGCTAGCTTATTTGAGCAAAACAGCAGGATGGCCATAGAGGCATCAGCTCACAATTGGCAGGGACCAATGTTGGCCCAAAGCCAGGTGACTCATCTATGCATGAAAACATAGGAACTGGGGAACAGAAAAATAGCAGCGGTAGCTCTGATGAGTCCTAATTGGAATATTCGTGTTAGGGGACGCTTTTCTGGCCAACAATCCAGGGTTGTGTCCCGTTGCAATAGAGCGCGCCAGGCCTATTCCTTTCTGAGGTGGCGCTTTCAGCACTTTTAGGAGTTTTAGGAATAAGTGATTGTGTTTTCTCTCTTGGCATCCCCTACACTGAGACTCTACAGCTAAAAGGAGATTGGAGCTGTGCTGCAGCTGATTAGTAGAATGGTTCCTGATCAATCCTACACTGCCATTGTCTGCTGGGTCCTTTTAGCCCCTCTGCTCTCAGATTTCTGTGCCTGTTGTAACATTTAGCTAGGCCAGTGTTTTTCAACCGCTGTTCCGCGGCACACTAGTGTGCCTTGAGAGATCTTCGGGTGTACCGTGGGAAATTATCCAATTTCAGTTAATTGGTCCCAAAATGATTTATTTACTGCAAAAAATTTGTCTATACCAGCGATGTATAGTGATAGGCAGAACCAAAAAAAACTCTTCCACTAGATGGCAGCAGGTAGCTAATTTACATGTCTGACTTTTTGGTGGTGTTCCGTGGGATTTTTCTAATTGTAAAATATGTGCCGCGACTAAGAAAGGTTGGGAAACACTGAGCTAGGCTAATCTGTCCTGAATTGTTTCTCTTGTGGTTTACTGTAGCTGAGCATTGCCTGTTGCTGACCTATTGTTTATACGGCTGGACCGACCTCTGCCTGTGACTCAGACTTTGCTTGTGCCTTCTCCCTCTGTACCTCGTTTGGTGGACTGGTCACCCGCGTATGACCTTGGCTTTATATTCTGGATTTGCCTTGTAGTTCTTGTACTGTTTAATCTGTGGACTCTTGGTCAGCCCATCCTCAAACATCATATTTTGCGCAACAAATCCTGGGGGCAACTGTGTGCTGGAAGAGCAACCAGAATCCCAAGGCTGAGCGGGGGCTTGCTTAAGGTGAAAACTGCGGTGTTAGATTTGGGGACTGGTGTCTGGTGAGTAATGGTGCTGTCCAGGGCTTTACAATTAAGCTGTAGCAATGTCAGAATGTCAGATGCCAATGAGTCCTGCCCTCAACGTCATTGCCCTCATATCATGAATACAAATATAGATGTCACAATGTACCCATGTGATAGTACATACATGTGACCTCCTAATGCCTGTGCCCAGCAACAGAGTGTTTTGAAATATCTAAATGTATTCATATGAGGAAGGGTCCAGTAGGGAAGTTCCCCAGATGTGCAGGGAGAATGGTTACATTTGCCTATTTTTCTTTTTATGAGGTACACATAACCTAAACATTTAGTTTTAGGCATCAGAAATATAACCCATATAACTGTCCATCAATACCAATAATAATTGGTGAATGATTTAGATTTCTGGGGCTTATGATGTAGTATATATGTGTCTATATGGGTACCTATACATGTGATTGCTTTTTTTCTTGTTTAGCAACCATTCTTTCATGAGTCTCATAGCTGCTAATTTACTTTAGCCACCTTCTGTATTTTCTTGTTGCTATAAACCAGTTTAATAATAGTAACAATAGCAGACCATGCCTGTGCAATGTGTGTCTGCATAAGTAGTTTAAATAAAAAGCAGCATATCCGCTGAAAATTGGAGGAACAACAATGTGTTATTTATTAGTTACATAACCTAAATACGAGGCCTTCAGATGTCAAATGAAGAAATCTCAGCTTTCAAGCTGAATTTCCTTAATTTTGTTAATAATCAAATGACATTTACAGTGTGTTCTACGTGACTAACCATGTTATATTGCAAAGGGCTCATCATCTCTTTACCATTTCAGGTTGCACAACTTATGGAGATGGGATTCTCTAGAGCTGATGTCTTAACTGCACTAAGGGCTTCAAACAATGATGTTAACTTGGCCACCAACTTTTTATTACAGCGGTGATATTCAGGGAAATTTGCAATATTATTTTCTGCTTATGTTATATCCAAAGATCCTTTTTATATGTATTACATTTGGACAAAGTGGTTGATGTATTTTTACACATTCTACAAACCTTCTACATGGTATTGTTGAAAGCAAGACAGATCTTTAATTATACTGAAAAAGTGATGTTTTAACAAGATTATTTTATTTAAGTAAAATGACTGTAAGTAAAAGTAAAGCATGTTTACTTTGCAAAGAAATGTTCTCTGAATGTAAATGCTGTAAAAAAATAAATACATTGGATTTTGCTTGCACACATAGAAACAAAAGAAGTCATTACAAAACTAACTAAACATTTCCTTGCAAAGTAAAAGACCAACTTTGCAAAGTGAACATGCTTTAGGTAAATCAGCTACAATGTGTTAATGCTTCTGTAAAGAATGAGTTTATCTGGAATAATGTATTCAGTGTACATTTTCATGTCAAAGAATTATGTATACCTTTTTGTACTAAAAGAGCCTGAACCTTTGTATTACTGGATTACTGGAAACCAATTAAAAAATTTACCACTATTTAGATTAGACTATGCTGTTTCTGCAATGCATAAATGAATAGAGTTGGCATGGTAAAATTATACCATATGACTTCTGTTTTTACAATTATTAAAAAGAAATGTTTCAGATGTATATAGACATTTTATCCATGTTTATCTTAAGCTATAACTAGGCTTTAAACTGCAGAATACAGCGGCACATAGATAATACTACTGTAATGTTTTTCTTTCTGTGTTCAATTAGAGAAATCATCTATCATTCATTCCTCATACAGGAAGTGGATAAAATCTATCCAAATTGGTTGGGGAAGAACAACCTTTTAGACTGTTGTCACTGGAATACCAGAAGACTCTTGACAGCGGACAGCTAAAAATTGTGGATTCTCCCTCACTTTCAGTCCCTGTTTCAGTGGTCAGCTGAACAATTAGAGGAGACCAATCTTTCTAATGGAGAGAGAGATCAATAAATTGATTAGACTCACTTACCATTAAGTCTAAAACAAAGTTCTGACTTTAGATACATCTTTAAAGTGACCTTATCAGGTGAAAAGAAGGTTGAGCTTAAAAAATCATTTTTGCCTTTTTTTCTTCTCTGTTTTAATGCTGCAGGCCCCTAACAGTCTTCAGCATTTGACACATCTAGGGAATTTGTTCTTGCTGTGCATCATGATTTTTAACCTCTGATTTCCATGCCACTGTCCATCCCTGTAGTGAAGTAGGTGTCAGAGGATACATGTCAAATGCTGAGGAGTCCTAAAATTTTTTAGAGGCTGCAGCACTGTAATGGAGGGAGGGTAAGGGATGCATGCCATCCAAAGAGTATAAAAACCATACTATTGTAGAGGGTTTACCTTGACATGGTCGCTTTAAGCTTAAATTGGTCCCACTATTGTGAATGAGCTGAGAATGAGGGTATTGACTATTTTCTGCTACCACTAGAGACCAATAGGACCTTATCTAAAAATGATCAACACATCCAATAGATATTTCTTTGAGCTCGTGAAGACAAGTTGCCATAATTTTCTAATTCTAAAATTCATATTAACAAAGCAAATTCTCAATTGTTTTTTTTATTCATCAAAGAAAATGAGTTTTAGAAATGAATGCATTTAAAAGAGGTCAGAGATCTCTACAAGTCTCTCTACACCTATTGTTTTGACGCAAAAAAGAATGAAGTACAATGGAGAAGAGATGGAACTATGTTTACCACACCAAATTTTGTGTGGTATTTCAGTTATATCTTCTTCTTTGGAATTGTTTTCCTTTGATGTATGTTTGCTAACACTTGGAAAACAACTGGTAAAAGGCCACTATGTTTCCTATTAAATTTATATACTATTGAGATTCTTTCTTCCTGGATGTTTTTTTAACTCAAGCTGCTAACATAATGGAAGAAATACTGCATTCTTTAGGTAGTTTCTACTTAGTAAAGTGACCAAAACTCTGTATGACGTTGATATAATTTCAATGGATTGCTTGGTTTTAATGATGGCCTAATTATGTATAAAAGAATGGATATGTTTTCTTATCCTGTTACCTTGCACACTGAAAAATAAGACCTATCAGTTAAAAAACATGTAAGCAAGCGTCTATGCTTCTTCCGCAAAATTCTGTTTTTATTTAATGCAGTTCACAGGTGACCAACAATTCTGCATAAGTATTAGGAGATCTAAAGCAGTATATAACTGTGTGAATAAAAGTACTAACTAGTAAAGTAGTCTAGTTGATTTTTATGTTTGGAAAGGTAGCTAATGTTTGTGTTTCGTATGTTAATAGGTCCCTGGAAAATTATTGAGCATTTCTGCATATGGTAGAGAAAATCTTTACTATTTTTGGATGTGGTAAAAAGTAATACATCTGCTTTAAAGGCCCTTTGGGTGCTCACTAAGAGTTGAGGTAAAAATGTTGGGAACAGAATTTGACATTTTCACCTTAGGAAAATATTTCAAAGGTGGGTAAAATTCTATTGGTATACAGGAGAAGGGTCAGGGAACAGACATAAAGAGATGAGGGATAGGTATAGGCTCATACCTGGCACATTTACCTAACTGGTACAAGCTTTTGCTATTGTGGGCAGCATTATAGCAAGGAATTTCTGGGAAAGGGGCAGATGCCAGTGGGTGTAGACATGATGTAGCCATGACTAAGGCTAGGTACACACGTGCAATAATTGTTGTTAGAAAACAAACAACTCATGACAGATCAATGATTATTCACGATTTTGAATGATCATTTTGTGCACAATTCTGTACATGCTGTAACGATGTAAATATAATCCACCAATAGTGTACTGTACACAGGCTAGATACGATCGTTTGCACGCTGCAGGAAGTGACATGTACAGGAGAAAATGTACTGCAGAACCATCCACAATGACTGAACGACCGTACACACAGTAGATTGCAAGCGATCGTCTCCAATCAGATCCCCTGGGATGGTCGTTCGTTTCCAGTGACAATCCTTGCTCATCGGCGTCGTTGGCCAGTCACCGCACGCTTTTTTTGTTAACGATTATTGGACGATCAGTCGTTAGTCGTTCGTTTCCAACGATAATTATTGCACGTGTGTATGCAGCCTAAGGAGTTGTGATAGGCTGACAGTTGACCTCCTATGGTTTTACAGAAGGCTTAAAAAAATACTTGTCTTTTGTCTACCATGTCTTTTGGAGGTCCCACTGTTCCAGTGTAGTATCTGCTTATAACGACCCTGAAATAGTTTTTGAAAAAAAACTGCTTGTGGAAATGGCATTAGAGCCATTTTTTTCTTCTCTTCCATCTCAATTTGAACATGTTTCCTTTAGGCTTGGTGTCTAAGAAAAGGGTAAATTCAGAATGATTCATCATTAATCTCACCCCAGAGGGAGGTCATAAACCGTATTCACCCGCATCTGTTTTGTTGATTTTGCAAAGGTATGCCCTTGCTTACATGGCATGTTGCTACATAAGGACAGGTCATTTCCATCACGTTCTCAGTGTTTAATTTAAAGTGGAACATTGATAAAATAAATTACCACTTAACTTTATTTTCAGAGCCCTTGATTTGTCCACCATCCATGGTCAATGGTTATGTTTATTCCTGAAAAGTTCCTATTTTTTCCTCAAAATTTCCTCTGCCTTTTCTATGCGATAAAGTCAATGTTATGGATATGTGCATATTCAGTGTTACATTTCTTTTTGTTGGAATAAAGTATCTGGTGAAGATTAAAATATATTGCTGTCATTTTCTGATTATGAAATGTTGTCAGTGGCAGGTCCTTGACCATGCTAAATAAAGTCAATTTAATGAAGATCTGATTCTGGTGTAGTATTGGAAACTGGATGCAGCTTGTGTTTGGTGATATTTGAGGTAAATAGAAAGTATTTAAAAACACAGAACCCGGGATAACCATGAACTACATTTTGTTTGATTTGTTGTGTACACAAAGTATTAATACATTAAAGCTGTGGCAAAATATCTTCCAACATATACCAAGGTGTCGTGTGTTTTTTTCTATCAATATTGTCATACTCCCTTTTTAGGCTCAGCCCTGCCCAAGCCATGCATTTTAATGTATGCAGTAATGCACTACAACCATGTGATATGTGGAAGAGAGCTTCTCAACACTGTCTGCAGGATGATTTTACCATTTTAAGATACCTCAAACTGGTTAAATATGGGCTGCTGGTTTGTATGTTTAAAATCTTAACAAATATGTTTAAAGACATTTAGTGTTTAAAAGGTAGAATCCTGTAAAATAAAATTTACATTACGATAAAAACATGCCCTGTGTTTATATTTTTTATTTTCTTTATTAAAATTAGCCAGACTCACTTTTTTGGGGGGATTATGTCATGCTTGGGGAGACAGGACCACTAGGGGGCGCTATGGCTTGCACAAAAATGGTGTGAGAAGGGACAAGGTGCAGAGTCTGAGCAGTAACCAGGTTTTCCCCCAGAGCCTTTAGTGGTGAGGATGTTGTGCTGCTGTTTACCCCCAGGTTGCAGTCCTTGGGCACACCAGCATGTGCAGGAAGATAAATGGTACCAAATCACAAAGCAGAAGAATTGTCAAAGAAAGAGGTGTCAATACAGGCAGCAAGCAAGATATGTCAGGTCACAAGCCAGGCGTCAAATACCAGGGATCCAGGAAATAGACACCAGTGACACGGGCCACTGCAGACACTGGGAACATAGGAGACACTGGAAGCAATAGGAGGCACAGGTGACACAGGAATACCCTCAGACAGAGGAACACTGGAACAGCACTCTTGGAATTGGCTGGCAACAAGGAATTAACACAGGAGCTGGACCGGGGAAACACTGAATTAACCAACAGGTGTACGGAAGCTGAGAGTACAGAAGTACAAGTGTACATAAGCAGAGATACGGGTTTCAGCACTAGTAGAGACACGTTACACGAACACTGAGTACTGTAACTGAGCTAGCTAAATAGCCAGGGATGATTAAAATGCTATATCCTGATTGGCTGGTGGGTTGGGCGGAACTGATAAAGCTTGGGAGTGCAGGCATGCCCAGAGTCAGAATTGCCCGCATATACAGGAGAAAGGCACATGATGCAGAGCTTAGTGTGACATTTTATCACATTAGATCAAGGGCCTATGAAATATTCCTTTTTATTATTATTATTATTAAACAGGATTTACCGTATATAGCGCCAACATATTACGCAGCGCTGTACATTAAATAGGGATTGCAAATGACAGACTAATACAGACAGTGATACATTGTAATGCTTCATTTGTTTGGTGTGTGGTTAGTAAAAGCACTTAAGAAATTTTTTTAAAGGAGGAAACTTTGTTGATGGTGGCAGACACACAAATTTTAATTGTCTTCTTCTGATGCAGTAGGTGAATAACAGGGAGGCATTGTTTCTCATTAAAAGCTAGATCTTAGTAAGGAGTGCAATCACATCAATGCATGTTCTGCTATGTGACTTTATGTGTTTATTCAGTATTGTCACTTGAATAACTCGATTATACTAAAAGCTTTAAATACAGCAGCATCTAAAATTCTACAGTATCACAGTTGTTTTCAGCAGCTGGTGGGCAATGTACCCAGACAACCTAAAATGATATAAAATAGTCATAAAACTTGAATACTAGTTAATTGAAATCATGACATTTTGACAATAATTAATCATTGAGCAACAAAGGTAATATATTAGTATTTACCAGTAACCAGAACTGTTCACAAAGCCTGCCTAATAGGTCCTAAGTATTATACAGCTTTAATGTCTCAAACAAAGGTGACATCCAACATGGCTTAGTTAAAAGAAACCTGCTACTGCCACAAACCACAGGCATTTCAGTAGATTGGTTAAAAATGTCTAGACTACTGACAGAGGTAAATGCTCGGTATGCTGCAGAGAGGAAGGGAGATATGAAAGAATAGGCGTGCAAAAAATGCAGTCATCCAGAAAAACTGTGCAGGCTTACAGTAAAAATAAATATGTTCAACTTTATTTTTTGACCTGAATTTTAGTGAAAGGCGGACTACATGCAAATTCAAAATAAACTTTAAATAGCACCATTTCATATTCTGAAGACCAATTAACATTTCTTCCTATATATATATCTTCTATAATATTTGAACAAATATTGGTTTTCTGCCATCAATCTGTCTGCAGTCATTTTTTTTAGACTTCTAAACTCTAAACTTGTTTATACCAAATGTTGCTTCCTAAGAAAAGGGGAAACACCTGCTAAAGTTTAGATGTGTAAACATAAAAATATTAGTTCTGCTTTACCAGACACCTCAAATATAACACCAATGTGTAAAAAAGATAACACTATGTGTACACAACACTGAAACAGTATATACGGATGTCCTTAAATGTGGCGTTTACTGCTAACATTCAAACAGTAATTAATACTAATGCTAAAATAATTAAGATGAAGTATATCCACGGTGTGTTGCTTTTTTTTTTTAAGGGGAAAAAATGTAAAGTTACTTGGACTCAATCTGTATATCTGTTACTTTTTTTATAGATTAAAGTAATTTGTAGTTCGTTATGTTGAGTCACTTGCACTAAAGTGATCTAGGATTGATAGGAACCCAAAACAGCCCCAGCCTTAACTACTGCAAAAAAGGGATTACCGTTCTATAATAAATAAATAAGATAGTAATAATAAATACCATTTCCAAACAGTCAACAACCCAACAAATTGTAAGTGGACATTTGATTTGCTGGTGGTGTAAATCTACCACATTTTTAGTGTTGGCTGATGAGCAGAAGCTCTAGATATGTAATAGGGTGGAGTGTTAGTATGCCTCTTTATAAGGCTTTGACACAAACAAATACAACCAAGTCCCTGAAACAGTATGACAGGGAACAAATATTGTTTTTTTTATAATAAAAATGTGTTTAAGGAATAAGAAAATATCAATTTTTCAGGCTTAAAATAGAGCAATCAAGTAAAGCAGATGCATATTATAGTTCAATGGCACAAAGTATATATATAAGGGGTCTTTAAAAAGTTGGTGCACTTATATTTTTTCGTTGGAAATGATGAGGGTGGGAGAAGTAGTATGTGGTTGCGTCTGTAAATGTCATGTGACCAGTCTGTCCAGCAAGCTGGCTGACCTTGCAGTTTAGTAAAAGAATTGTGGTGCTGTGGTGAAGATGGCTGCAAAACCTAAACTGCAACAGAAGAGGAACAGTGTTCTGTCATACGCTTTTTGTGTTGTTGCACGACAATGCCCACCCACGCATTGGAAACCCTCAGACAATCAAAATTGAAGGTTAAGGAACACCCAGCATATAGTCAGAATCTGTATTTCACCTTTTTAGACCATTTGAAGAAGCTTTAAAAGGAAAAAGATTTTCATGTGATGATATGTGAAAATAGCGGTGCAACAGTGGTTGCGTTCTCTACATAAAACATTGGTACAATGTTTTGAAAAATGCATTGCAATAGAAGGTGAAACTTTTTGAAGAACCTTGGTATAGTAATCATTTTATCTATCTCATTACTAGAAACAATATAACATCTCTTGTTATCTATTCATTTAAATATTAATTTAAGTATTGCTGCCATGATATTTTATAGTCATTCCTGACTCACCATGAAGAAAAATGTTTAAAAAGATTTCTAAAACATATAAAAATTGTTGTTCATCTAACGTACAGATGATCCTTTATTATTATACAGAATCTATAAAGCGCCAACATATTGCGCAGCGGAGCACCTTAAATAGGGGTTGCAAATGACAGACAAAATCCAAACAATGACACAGGAGGAGGAAAGGACTCTGCCCAAATGAGCGTACAATCTATGAGGAAGGGGGGATAGTACACCAAAGAGGGTCTGTTTTTTCCCTTTTTTGTTGTGGTGTTACGCAGAGAGAGAAAACCACAAAAATTAGATACAGAGTATCTCAGAAATATTTCAAAAATAAGAAAGCACAGTGATAGAGTACTATAATTCAGGGAAAGATTGCAGTCTCTTCATTTCAGCTTTGTAGTTTCTAAACATCAGAATGAAACAAACATTCATATATTTATAGCAAGCAGACAAGTGTGAAAAACATACAAGAAAGTAACATTTTTAGTACATGTGTTTTATTAGTAAACTTGAGCATTATAGTACCCCAGTGTATACAACTGTAGGGAAACACAAGACAAATATTAAAACACAATTTTTACAAAATGGTCGAATAATTTTGTGTCTGCACACAATTCCAATTCATTATCATCATCTTCTTTATTTTATTTTCATTATCATCTTTATTTTATTATCAGTACATTGATTTTTTTAAAAGAGGTTTTTGAAAACAGGAGATTTTCTTTAAAAACGTATAGTTGTCAGAAGTATGAATAAAAGTACCATGACAATGACTACAAACAGAATTTTCCAGAATGTGATTGAGTTATTTCCACTTGCAAATCTTTAACTACTTCTCCTTTTAAGTCTAGGATGACAATCTGCTTTGTGACTGAATTGTAATTGGCATCTGCACCTATGCAACTAAACGTCCTTATGCCTTACTTGATATGGTAAAACGTATTGATACGGTAAAACTATTTAGGCATGTAGGAATTTATTTTCAGGATAGGATCCAAATGTCTGTTGCTTTATTTTTAATCCTAAAAAAATAATCTACCCATGAACTGAAAGTTTACCCAATGTTCACTGCACCTATCTTCTTATCAGTTATGAGACTCCTGCATCCTCCCTTGTCGCTGATGACATTTTCATCTAGGTTAGGCATCATTAGCCATCTTGATTGGCTGACCTGGTATGACATAATGCCAATGTGTTGCTGCAAGGGAGTTAATTCATCTCATATCTATGGCATTCTAAAAATGTACACAATGCCACGTGTGCAAAGCTTAGTGTGATACCTTTTAAAAATTGGTAGGAGACAGGTAGAAGCATTTATTGCAAAACTAATTTTTCTGTTTCATACAAACACATTTGATGGAATTTGTATGAAACACATGAATTAATAGAAATTAAACATTTTCTTGGCACAAAAAAAAATTGGAGGAATGTTAATATGATATTAGCTTCTATTAGTGTTTATGGAGTGGACCTGTGCAGATACATGATATATACAGTCAACTTTTGATTAAAGTGCAATTAAGCTTCACAATTGCTGAATTGAAAATAAGTGTGTTTAACTCTAAATTTAGCACTAATTAATACATTTCACTGAAGCTGTGGTTGGATCAACTTCTCCCCATCTGTTCCATATTAAGCGGTGTGCTTCTACTCTCCTCAGCAATGGGTCAAATATAGATGGGATGATTTGTATTGTATTTAATTTTTTTCATGTCAGTCATTTGTGACATAGATCTGATATGCCTTATTTTGCTACATAATGCTCTGCAAAACATTTTGAGCCTGTTTTTAGGACATATGTGAGAATCTGAGACTAGCAAATGATTGATGTTTTTTAATATGCACTATTGTCTTGTGTTGATGTTTTTTCTTTTCTTTTTTTTTTTTTGTATGGATCTTTTGTTTTTCTTTTCTTTTTTTGTATGGATTGAATTAAAGATGTTGATTGTTGCTTTCTTCTCAGTAAGGCTACGTACACACGTGCAATAATTATCGCTAGAAAATGAACAATTAACAACTGATCACCGATTATTCACGATTATTTTGGAGGATCGTATAGTGAAAGATTCTGTACATGCTGTAACGATGCGATCGTTCAAATATAATCCACCAATAATGTACACACACTGGAAACAATCGCTTGAACGATGCAGGAAGTGACGTGTACCAGAGAAAGTGTACCGCAGAACAAACCACGATCACTAAACAACCGTACACACAATAGATAGAGAACGATCGTTGCCCAATCGAATCCACCAGAACGGTCGTTCGTTTCCGGCGGCATGCCTCGTTCATCCGCGTTGTTGTGCACTTTTTTTGTTAATGATTATCGAATGATCAGTCGTTTATCATTCGTTTCCAGAAAATGCACATGAGGCTTTCCTGAAAGCAAAAAAACAGATGTAGCCGGTTAGCCTGGTAAGTGCCTAGCCTATAATTACAAAAACATTAAAAAGAAGAAGGAAAGGAAATAGAGGTTTTTTAAATGGCACTTAGAGAATAACCTTATTGATTAAAAACATTGTTTTTATTGGTTACTAGCATAAAAAAAAAGACAATAACATTGTTATACAAATAAAGACACATTGAATATGTATTAATCAATAGTGTGACATTGAAATAGACACTACAATTTTGCCAAATTTGTTTTGTTACAAATATGTAGAGAGGAAAAAGGTGGTCATCCTACCAGACACATTTCGCTTATATAGGCTTCATCAGGGGATTTTTAGGGGGACAAATTAGCAACTAAAAAGAAAAAGAATATTTTTAGACATCATTGCCAACAAACATAGAATCATAATATAGTTTATAGCTTAAGAAAAATGGTTTACAAACATTCGACAATACTGATTGAATGACCTACATTTATGTGCCATTGTGTGTTCAAATCAGTAAAACCAAAAGCTGAGCTGATGATTGGAGGTTAGCTGCATGAATCACCAACATACAATTTTTAAATTTGTTTAAAAAATAAAATAAAATAATATATATATATATATTAGATATACTTATACTTTTTTGTTCAAATTTTATCTAAGGCTATATATTTCATTAATTTACAGAGTTAAAATTTTTTTTATTATTTATGTTAGGCTCACTACTTGTCAAACAGCCCTTGTATATAGAGTTGTTCGACCTGTTTTCTTTTGCTAGTATTCTTTAAAAAAAAAATTGCAGACCAAGAAAACTTTTTCATGCCAAAGGTTACCAAAGCCCCTAGCCAGTTCTTTAAAATTTGTCCCCCTACTTCCTTATCGACAGCCAAATATTATCATTGAAACATGTGAGCAAGAAGCTAAACCTCACAAAAGTGTAATCAAACACATTGCTATGATGTTGGATATGATAGCTTTTGTCTTACCCAAAGTTTGGGAACTGCAGCAAGCTAAAATAAGGATCTTTAATTCACTAATCGCTGACACAGAAACACTCATTTAGTAGCATGTTTAACTTGCACTGACCAGTGATATGGGGCATCTTTTTAATGACAGAGGCATTAATTACTCCCACTGATCAGTGATACAGGGACATGTATTACTCCCACTGACCACTGCAAAATGAGCTTTTCTTACTCCCACTGATCGCAGGATTTTTTTGATACCACATTGTTCCTAATGATGCAGAGGCATGTTTTTCTACCACTGGGGCATTTTTTGTTCTCAATAATTACTATTACAGAATACATTATCCCTCCTATTCCCAATGTAGTGTATTGTATTCCCAATACTGTAAGATTCCAAACGATGTTAACATTTGAGCTCAATGAACTTAAAAACAATGATTTTTAACTGTTAGATGTTTTGAATCAAAAATGTCAGAAATATCAGAAATGAACAAATTTGTATTTTGTTCACTATGAAGTGGGTTGTGGGGTTTTAACAGTCTGGCCTAGTTACATTTTAAATGCATACAGTGATCAGTAAGAGGCAGTGTCGGGGACATGATCTTAGTCGGACATCTGTGAGCACAGTTAAGGACTGTATAGACACCAGGATTTAGTTTTGAGTCAGCATATCATCACAGGAAATATACGCTGACCCCAAAAGATACCTAAGCAACAGATGCTACTGCCTTATTGGAAAGATACACAGTTGAAGATGCAAGCATTACACTTATACATATACACAAAAGATATTTCCAATGCTAGTTCCATTGTAACCTAATGTATTTTAGACAAGTTTTTACAAGCAAGTGTAAACCATACCCGAAGCCTTAGTCTGATTATGGCCCTGCTTGGTGATGTTTAGTTGTGTGTAAAGAGAATGGACCATTTATATCTACTGTACGTATGTACAAATCTTGGTCCAGCATCTGACAGGCAGAGTTTTGACAGTTTTTTCAATTATTTTGCATTTTTCTTCCATTGTCTCACTGGCATCAGCACTGGGAAATTCTCCCCACTGACCACAAGGTCATTCTTCCTTCTGCCCATTGGGATACTTTTTTTTCTCTTGACCACCAGAGCATTCTAACTCACCTTGATCACCAGAGCACTCTAACTTGACTACAGGGATATTTTTCATTTCCCTGATTGCAGGGGGATTTTTCCTTTGATTGCTGGGGTATGTTTGACTGCTAACACTGGGGTATTCCTTCTCCCACTGACCGACAAAGGATTTTTCCTCCTACTGACTTCCATCACAGGGCTATTTTTCTCCCACTGACTACAGAAGTAGGGCTTTTCTGCTTGACTGCTACTATCCCAGGTGCTGTTCTACTTTCTTGACAATTGTTACATTGCATACTGTGAGTATAGTCTAATACTACCTAATCATACCCCTTATAGAGCATGGCAACACCTTTTTGCCATGTTGAGCTGCACACTAATTCCTTGCTATTTTGCCATTGATTAAAATGATTTCTGAACCTAATGTGAGTTTATGGATTTACCAGCAGCCAGTAAGTAAGCTGTAAATGCACAAAAAAGTATTCAAACAGTGAATTAACATTGCATTGGCTTTTCATTTTTTGTCACTATTTTTCTTTACTGTTATCCTTCCATCTAACTTACTTGCCTTCCTATTTCCTATCAGGAAATTGGAAGGTAAATGTGTTCTAGTTTATTCAGTTATCTGTATTCTTCCTAAAAAAACAGAAATCTGTGTATACAGTGGTGCTTGAAAGTTTGTGAATCCTTTAAAATACTCTGTGTTTTTTTATGTGACCTAAAACATCATCTGATTTTTAAAAATTAGAAGAAGAAAACTTATTTAAACAAATTAAATAAAAATTGATCCGATAACGTATCTACATGTGGCAAAAGTAAGTGAACCGTGCTCTCAGTATTTGGTGTTACCACCCTGTCCTGGAATAGCTACAACTAAACATTTGCAGTAACTGTTGATCAGTCCTGCACATTGACTCATTCCTCCATACAGAACAGCTTCAGTTTTTGGATGTTGGTGGGTTTCCTCACATGAACCACTCTTTAGGTTTATCCACATCTTTTTATTTGGATTAAGGTCAGGACTTTGAATTGGCCATTCCAGAACATTCATTTTATTCTTCTATAACCATTCTTCTGTAGAACGACTTGTTGGTTTAGGATCATTGCCTTGCTGCTTGACCCACTGTCTATTGAGATTCAGTTCTCAGACAGATGTCTTGAAATTTTCCTTTAGAAATCTCTGATTTAGTTTAGAATTCATTGTTTCATCAAAGATGGCAAATCCTCCAGGCCCAGATGCAGCAAAATGGCTCCAAACCAGAACACTCCCACCACCATGTTTTAAGGTGGGATAAGGTTCTTACACTGGAATGCAGTGTTCTTTTTCCTCCAAATGTAATGCTCCTCATTATAGCCCAAAAAATTCTATTTAGGCTTCATCCATCCACAAAACATTCTTCCAGTATCCTTCTAGTTTGTCCACATGATCTTCAGCAAACTGTTGATGGTCAGCAATATTTTGGGGGAGCACTGGCTTTCTTCTTGCTACCTTGTGCAGTGTTCAACTGATGGTGGACTCCTTAAAATCAACATTCACCAATATCAGACAGGCTTTTACTTCTATAGAAGTTACCCTAGGTTGCTTTGTAACATTGGGCTGTATTTGGATTTAGACTCACTATTTGGGATATAAAGCCTCTATGATTGGAAAAATAGAAATCTAATAAAAATCAAAAAGGAAGAAAAGGATTAGATGACTTCAGATGTCCTTTCAGCAAGCAAATGCCACAGTGTGCACTACAAGAATTATTGATATTCAATATTGTGTTTGAAAGGATCTGCAGGTTTCTTGGCTCTATTCCTCTGTGATCTCTCACCATCCCAGTGTCTCTCAGTGCATCAGAACAGGCGCCTGGGAAGAATTGGTCAACGACGCATACACTCGTATGGTATCAAGCAATCTTCAACTTTATTATAACAAACATTAGTTTATATACCATAACAATATGCCGTTGCACATGCTCATTTGGAATTAACGGAAATTCACTGGAAATTCACTAAAGTATATGTATCCTAAAAGATTATTTAGCAACATAATTTCAGACACATACGAAACACCTTGTTATTAATAAACAATCGATATTATCTGAGTTTAGCAGAATTAACAAGAACACTCATCTTGGCGAGACATCATGTTTATACATATATAGTCTAAACAACCAAGGAATACATTCAGTTCTCACAACTAAGCTCTCATAAATAAAAACTGAAACAAAATGGAGTGTCTCAGGCAACAAAATGGAGTGTCTCAGACACTTTCAATCCCCTCTTAAGTCATGAATATGACTTTACCTCTTATAATTCATCCGTAGGTACTCAATATACTCATGTCCAACGTCCCTTGGTCTAGGACAGAACATCTGAAATACTTACAATAAGGAGGGAATGCACTGAATACAGCAACATAGTAAGATTAGACAGACAATTATAATAATTCCATACATAAAGAGCGTTTTCAACCAGGTAATATTTTCAACCAGGTAATATCAGGTAACCAACTCAGAAACCAATCCCACCATGAGGATGATCCCACATCTAGTTTAATACCATGCACAATTTCTAGCATTGCCTGTATTTCTTCCTCTATGGACTTTGAATGATCTGATAGGTTGAAACAACACATAACCTTAAAACTCTAGCATCCTAGATTATAAGATTCCTTAAGCAATAGATAATCTACAGCAAATCTATTCTCTGACACTGCTCCTCTCAAACCTTACAAATCTAACAGTATATCGGCTAGAGCAGTGGAGGTATGATTCAGAGATTTTGCTAAATCACATGCAATAGAATTTATAGTACAAGCATTATATATAGCCAAACCTGGGACCCCTACAATAGATGCCCCCAGGCTAATATACTCAGAAGCACTTAATAGAGGCAACCCAGAGGTACAATCAGAAGACAATTGTTTAGTGATTATCCCTTGTAGGTCTCTCTCTTGGGAGTGCTACTGTGAGTCTAGAAAAGGCACAAGGACCTCCAGTAACATTACCAGGGATATAATTGAAAGTAACATTACCACAGGATAGGAACCACCCAGTGGGTAGTCCAATATCCTTATTTACACCAGGCACCGGATGGGTGGCATTACAACTCATATTATTAGTAACATCACGTAGTGGTACCTTCATGCCTACACCATTATACTTTACAGTACTCTTATATATATATATTACAAATATGCTTTGACATTAGCGTATCCAACATTATTACCTGGAGAGCCATTCATCCAATGGAGATTGAGGCACATCCGACCAAAACTAAAACAGTTATGGGCTGCTGTGACATTAACAGTGCTTACCATAGTCCTATCCTTTGGCTTCCGGATATGACATTCCCCACAATAGTAGTATATGGGGGAGGGTAATGTGAATTCAGGATACTGTTGTCTGTTATACCACAACTGTGCTATTATGGAGTGGCTACTGCTATTAAACATGTGTGTGTAATATGTCTTAGGTTAAGAAGGTTCTGCAAACACATAGAACTAACATTTAGAGCTCTCATTAGTTTCACAATACTATTGTCCTCCAAATGGACTGATACTTCAGCCTCAATTGTCCTTTTTACTCTTGACCTGTTCCCCTGTGTGCCACACAGAAAAGGTATCTCTTCAGGGTGATAGATGCATATAGTTGTAAGCCATATAGACAGGAACACACAAGTTACAAATTGTAGGCAAAGTACTCTCCCAGAATCCTGTGAGTTCAACATCTTCAGCCTGTGATAGGGCACTCTTCAGGGATTTCACACCTGCTTCACCCTCTTAGTTTCTGCTTGATGCCAGAAAAGGAACCTCCGGAACCCTTTTTACTCTGCTAGCGTGAATCCAAATTGGAGCCTCTTCCGTGAGAATCGCTGTCCTGGTAACTGCTACCACTCAAGTGAGTGGTCCAAAGGGAACTCAGTCTGTTTCCGTCCATTTGCCAGGCGTTGGACTATCACTACATCCCCTGGTTGGAAAGGATGCGTAGGTTGCTGCGGAGAGAAAGGAGAGGCACGAGCAACATCTTTTGCAACTTGATATAAAGTTTCTACAAGTTTTCTCACATATTCTCTCTGTAATACTTCTAGATCCCCTTTTTCTATCGCGGGGACTTTTGGACCCCAAGGAGTAGGGAAGGGTCTTCCCATTAGGACCTCAAATGGTGAGTAGCCAGTATTCTTATTAGGCTGCATCCTAATTTCTGCTAAGGTTACAGGCAAAAACTTTTCCCAATTTATAAACGTACCTCCAGTAATTTTCCTTAGTTTTCCTTAATTGTTCTATTCATCCTTTCTACTACCCCTGAACTTTGAGGGTGGTATGGGAGGTGGAACTTCCAATGAATCCTAAGGGCTTTAGAAAGCTCCTTACATACCCTGGACGCAAAAGCTGGGCCATTATCTGAGTTGATTTGGACCGGACATCCCCATCTGGGGATGATCTCCCGTAACAAAATCTTTACCACAATTTGTGTGGTTTCATTGGTAGTAGGAAAAACCTCTGGCCATCTAGAGAACATATCCACAATCACAAGAGCATACTCCTGCTTATTTCCTGTCTTTGGAATGTGGGTAAAATCAACTTGTAAGTGAGTGAATGGTGAAGTTGGGTAACTCAAATGCTGGTGTTGAGCTTTCTTTGAGTTATTTGGGTTGTTTCTGAGACATATAATACATTGTGAAACATAGGACTGTACCTTTGCTTTAAGGCTTGGTATGAAAAAATCTCTCCTAATGAGATCAGTGGTTGCCTGTGCACCCCTATGGCCAAGGCCATGATATTGTGCAATTAAAATCGGGGCGCTTGCAACTGGAATACATGGTTTCCCCTCTTTGCAGATAAGACCTGTATCAGGATTTTGTACTGGGCAGTTCACAGCAAGGAGGAACCCTAAGATTTTCAAACAGTGGAATAGCTTCCCCTATGCCCAACAATTCCTGAATCAATTCCAGCTACATACAGGTTTAACTTTCAGTGTTATAGTTTGACTTTTTTTTGAAAGTTCACTGACTTTTTATAATTAGCCGTGGCTCGTAGCCCCCACCCAAAACCACCATGAAATTAACCTTCCAAATAAATGTGTCTTATGACATATAATGAAAAACATATTCTTGTTCCTCATTTAGTGAAACAATTATTTTGTAATCCTTTCATTGCCCCATTATATAAGTTTGCAGCTGGTCTCCCTGAGCTTTTAAAACAGTAAACCTCCTTATGCAGCAGGAATCCTCCCTTTCATATTTACTGATATCCAGTAATAGTCATTTTGCTTATTAAAAGAATTTTACCATTTTAAATATCCTTTTATGTCTATTCAGCAGGTAAATAAATATTCAAACTAAAGTTAAAGAAGTTCCATCATTAGAGTCCCCCCTCCGCCTTCCCTTTATTTGTAGTATTCGTGAGGTTGCATTGACTAGTACTTCCTTATTCCTGCAAGATTGTATACCCAGTTGGCTACTATAGATGCCAAATAGTCTATTACATCATTGTTCACAAAACAGAAAACATGGGTTTATGTAAAATCTAGATCAAGTGCACCAAATCCTTATATCTGCGAAATATAGTAAAAAAAAAAAAAGCCAACTGCAGGAAACCAAATAAAACACCATGAAAATAGTATATTCCCAGACATTGGAGGCTTACATTACCATAGGGGAATTTTCTCTACTTTTTTTTACCAGGGGGGAACCCTTGAAATACCTTTCAAATCCTTTGGGGAACCCCAGCTATAATTACTATACTATACCCACAGTGCACAGTATATTATCATGGTGAGCAGGAGGAGGAATGCCACCCTTATAGAATGTAAAAAGGTCATTTGTGTAAATTAAACAGACACAAAGTACTTGCACCAGTCCTCACCAGACACCAGTCCCTCAATCTAACACCGCTGTCTTCACCTTTAGTAAGCCTCGGGAGACTGGTTGCGTTTCCCAGCACTCGGTTCGCCCAGGACTTACTGTGCATGGGATGGTGTCTGGGGATGGGCCGGCAGCAAGCCAGGAGCCCACAGATAGCAGTACTAAGATTCCAACAGAGACAAGTCCAGAATATAGAGCAGAGGTCATACACAGAATATCCGTCCACCAAGCGAAGTACACAAGGACAAAACACAAGCAGAGTCGGGGTCACTGGCAAAGTCAGGAACAGGCAAGGTCAGCAACAGTAAATCAGAGGAAACTCACTCCATCACAAATTAGCCTAGCTATACACTACAACAGGCAATGGTGTCTGGGAGCAGAGAGGCTATAAGGTCACAGCAGCCAATGGCAGTGCAGGACTGAGTTAGGAGCTAATTGCCTCTGAAATCCCCTTCAGCTGTGCACAGCCTCACAGAGTGGTGCTGGAGATGCAAAAAATACATCAGGCTGCAGGGTCAAAGGGAAGCAGGGGCTGCTGCTATCTTAGTTTTCCTGTTTGCTGCAAATGACATTGCTGGACAGAATAAACAGTGTTTCTGCGATGGTGCACAGCACAGAGTCACAGGACAGATGAGCATCTCTTAACAATAGTGCTCTTGGACATTACAAGGCAGAGCATTATAAGAGATTCATTCTTTATGTTAGCACTAGGACTAATATTGGATGTATATATATGCAAGGAACACGTGTCCTAGGATGTAGCCCACTGCAACACTTTGACTAGAGTAGACCTGAAAATGTGGTTGTGTGTCATGGTATATGGGTGTCCCCTGAACCCTGGCCATGGGAGAAGTGCCAGTGAGTGCCATCATCCTTCTATTGCAGTAAAATTAGGGTAAATAGTAAATGTGTAAAGGCCATCAGGAATGGCAGCTGAAAATGAATTATAGGGTTTTGTCTGCATATGCAGTGGCTGTCAGTGGGTAATGGAAACTACAGGAAGGAAGTGTGGTTTGCTTCCTGTGGTTTTTAAATCAGCTTTTTTGACACACTTAAGTATTCTGTGTAGCCGGAACCATTTAGCCAGGTGAGATTTCCTTTCCTTCATAATACATTAACTTTAAAGTGATACTTTTACATAAGCAAATTTAAACAAAGACAATATAATAAAGCCTATCTCTGGACATATATTTGCCCTTTCCACCCATTTTTTAGGGTGCATTTCAGGGAAATGGGGAAATATACCGATTAAATACAAAAAGGTATTAACATATTCATAATAATACAAGTTTTGTTTTTCTGTGTGATAATTGTAATGAGTCCTAAAACCACAACCACAAGTACACAGGAACAAATACAATATAGAAAAGTACAAAAAATGATACTTATCATCACAATAAAAAAAAACTCATATTTATTATTAAATATTAAATTTGAGATACAGTTATTGAAAAAAACGTAAAGTCCTGCATAAGTTTCTATGTAAAAAAAAAAAGCTGCACGTCAACATATTCAGTACCCAAAATTACAATAATATTAATTTTTATTATTATTATTATTAATAAACAGGATTTATACAGTGCCAACATATTACACAGAGCTGTACATTAAATTAGGGTTACAAATGACAGACAGATACAGACAGTGACACAGGAGGAGAGGAGAACCCTGCCCCAAAGAGCTTACAAACTAGGTAACAGTAATCAAGTTATCACATATAGCCAGGTTCAATAAATCGGTATCTGTAGATCTTCTTTGCTCTTTTGTCATTTATTATTTTTCACAGCAGAATGTTCCCCATGAAAGAAAAAGAACACTAAACAATTACAAATAAGGATAACAAACAACCCACCATATAAGAAAGGAACATCCCCCAAACTGGTCAACAATGGTAATAGGAGATCATGAAAGCCAGAAGGCCCCTGTCACGGCTAAAAAATGCAAACCAATTTAGGGTATAAATACATATAAAGAATAAGGGCACAACAGGAAGATCAAAAGCAGATAGAAAAAAAAGGGTGGGGCACCTTCATCAGTTATTTGTCTGTTCAAGGTTAGTAAGTAATACTTGGAACCTCTGTCTTGTAAAAGGTGTCAAAACATACATGATTTTAAAACTGACCATAATCCAATTTGAATTATGATTTAATTTATGATTCTCCACTGCCTCTCTATGCTTTGTTAGTGGAAGAATATTCCAAAGAAGTCCGCACTCTTTGGGGCCTTGGGCAGATAAATTTGCACAAACTCGGTTAGGTTTCAGACCAGAATCTACACCCCAATGTACGTCAGGACATTGCCACCAAACATGAAACATCGTCTTTCTTTGATATTTCAAGGATAGAGCACCAAAATTTCCACTGAATGAGCAAAAACTTAAAATAGTAAAATAATTGCACCAGATGCAGGATTCTTTCTGTGCCTAAATTGATTTGGGCTTCCAATATCATTGACATTTTATACTCATGGTTTACGGGAATTTTACTTCACCTACGGAGGAAAAAGAAAAAGTAGCACATAAAAGTAATCCTGATTTAGCTAGTAAGCTTCTGCTCTATTATACAGATATACATATATTTATATATAGATATATATGGATACACTTTTTTTATAAAGAACAGCCTGCAGTTCAGAAACCATCTGTCTAACAGTCACATTGCTGTAAAGAACAGCTCGACTTCTGCTATAGATATCATTGTTCTAGGTACCAGCTTTTGTGCAGCAGGACTGAAATAAATGGAAAATACAATAGCACCTAGGGCTGGTTAGACATATGCAAATATTACAAACTTTGCACAGAGATATGGTAACGTATCAATTTACTGGCATGTGAATATGGAAAAGCACAGGACAGTGATAGTAATGGAACAAATTGAATCATATTACTCACCAGAAGTTTCAGGTTTGAGATGATGTCAGTATAACGTTCACTCTGGTACAATCATCTGCTTCACTTGACTTTATTGTGGTTTTTACATATCATATCCTGGTTTTTGATTTTCTTTTCTTTGTAATATCCTTTTTGCTCTCAAAATATATTACTCAATTTTAAATAGTCTGCTTTTGAAAATATGAAAGTGTATAAACAAGCCTTTTCCATGATAAGTGCAATTATGTTATTATGTTTTAAAAGTTTAAAAGTTTTCAAATGTAGAATCATATTTGTTTTACAGACATAAAACATTGTTTCCCTGCATGGCTGTGTCCTGTACGCTATTGGAAATGTCCTTTCTCACTCGTAGGACCGGCTCACTGCTATTTTCATGATTGGTCATGGAACTACAAGAGAAGGCCCTCACACTATTGTGTCTGGTTAGATCTAAAAGATGTCTTTATAATGACTGATAGTTCTAATCTGCAGACAATAGCCTTAGTTTTGAAGTCAGTTCCCTCTGCCCACCAAGTAATTGAAAAACTGCATTTTCTCTTTATCATAGGTGTGTCTACTCTTTGGACCTGATTTATTAAAGTTCTCCAAGGCTGGAGAGAATACACTTTCACCAGTGAAGCTGGGTGATCAAACAAACCTGGGATGGATCTGGCCCAGGATTTAAAGCATTTGCTAGCAAATAGCAAATGACATTGAAGTAATCCATTCCAAGTTTGCTTGATCACCTAGATTCACTGGTGAAAGTGTATTCTCTCCAGCCTTGGAGAGCTTTAATAAATCAGGCCCTTTGCGTGAAGGTGTTGGAGGACAGGAAATGCCACCTATAGCTGCATATTGATGACCAAAAGCCCAGAACTAGGAATTTGGGGTTACCAATACCCAGAGACACTGCACTGGCCTGTATTATTAAGTGCATTCAAAACATACAGGTATGCTGTCTGATACCAGCATGAAATAAACCAAAAAATCCTTCCAGCTTTTGTTTCTTCTTTTTCCCCTTCCATCTTTACAGCTGCAGTAGTCAAGACTGAAGGGGAACCCCCGCAGCCTCCTGGAATACTTGCATGGCATATGTCAGGAGGCTGTGGGCTGCTCCTGTGCATGCCTGAGATCACACACATGCACAGTTTTTATTTTTACCTTTTCGGGAATACATATAACCCTTTCTCACACCTGTACAATGTAAAAGTTCTGCTTTAAGAACTAAGTTTGCTTTAGAGTTCCCTAAAACATAAAAGTACCAAATAATAGATGAAGGTTTGCTGCCCTCCTGTGGATATTTTTAAATAATGTAAATATTATTAAAGTTGAACTTTCACTAAGTACATGCTACAGTTTTGTGTTTGTCCTCATAATACTACTAAAGTTTAAGTTGGTAGACTTCAAGTCTTCTGCACATCACCTTTTACCAGTCATGCATCAACCTTGCTGGTTAAAGCAAATTATTTCATTCCATGTTCCATCTTTTTGTATGCCACTTGATATTCACAAACTAAAATTTAGGAGGTTTTATTTTATTATGGTTAAAAAATCTATTTTTTGTCAGATAACCAGTAACTGAACTAGTGCAGCAGCAGTATTGGAAAGATTGTTTTTGTATATCCAATGCTACTGGAAAAACTTTCGTGCTTCCCATATGCTTTATTGCAGTTTCTTATTTCCAGTGAGAACATAACAGCAAGTAAAAGCATGGTTGTCATCCATTCTTTATAGGAAACCCAATAGCAGCTGGATATTAAAAAAACAAAAAACAAAACAAAAAATTCTACTCCAGACTTGGAGGGCAGTAGAATACGGAATTTTATCTTTTTTTTGTTTAATATTTGAGACTCTGGAACTGTGAAGATAATATATCATATTTTTCTTGTTCCAGTTTCTGTTTTTATGACATTTTTGTGATGAATTCCACCAATTTCAAACAGTATTCAATCACAAAAGTGACAAATCAGTCAAACCTTGAACCATACCTGTCATATATAGATATATGTCCTAATCAGCTTTGAAACGGAAAGCTTTGATAGAGAAGATTACTATTAGAAAAAAGATAACACAGGTGTAAACAGATGATTTAAAGAACAATGAAAGCGTGGAGTCAGGAACATTAATTTATAATTTTATTCAATTGCAAATAGCAAGATAAATGGGAATATATTAAAAATGAAACTGCAGTGGGGTACAACAAGCTATTACATTATATCACACCCTATTCTAATAAGTTTTTATAAAAGTTGCAAAATAGGAAAAATACGGAAAAAGCAAAATCAGCCCAAGCCGCCTGATTTCTTGTTTTATTGTCCCAGAGAATGAAAGAAACCAAATTGGTTCCTATTGGAACATTACCTTTCGTGGGTAACTTTTATTTATTTTTATAACCCGGCTCTTTTTTTTTTATTTATTTTTTTGGTATTGTCCACTAGAGGACACCAGATCCTAGGATTATTGTGCCAAAATGAGATATTCTGTAACTTTCCTTTTTTAAACCATTTTTCTCTTCTGTTGTCCATGTCCACAGTAGACAGTTCCATTACTAAAAAAAAGGTACTTTGTTATAGCAGACTTTGATGAAAATGTGTCATGGATTCAGTGGCAAACGTTACTTGGGTTAACTGGGTTACCATAACTCGGGTTAATTATCTCCAGATCAGATGACCCTTTTGAAGAATTTTATCTCACCTATTGCTCTGATGAAAACTCAAAATGTTTGCTTTTCTTCTTCTCAGTGATTGGGGGCAGATCAAGTGTTGTTATGTTACATGTGAGTTTATTTTAGGAGTATTTGCAGCGTTAAGTATCCAGGTGGGAAGGATTTATTATTAGAGGGATCTCAGGGATTAGGAATTCTGTTATTAATCTGTTACTTTAGAGAAGCACCAGACCTTTCACTCCTTGATGCCAGACACACCATGCCAAAAGCTATCAGTGCTAGACTCCAATAATAAATAAATTGGCAGCTATCATTAGAGATCTATTGTTCCAGAGGAAGACAGGGTTACTTGTATCAGTTCTGTCCAGTTTAAATATGGCTGCTGTGGCTTACAGGAACCAATGGTCTTATTGTTGTTAGACTCTTGTATAACACTGTAAGAGTGACAAGGGCAGCTGAGGGCATTTCATGAACTTCTGCAAAATCTATCAAAGTCCCTTTTGGGGTTGCTGCAACAAGGGATCTTTCGATAAACAGACAGACAGTCAGAACAAGCCAATCAAAAGGCAGCTAAGACACTAAAGGTTAAAAATCACCAGTAAAATATTTGTTATACACTGAGCTAGATTGGTCTGACAACATTCTGTAACACAAGCTTAGAAAGGCACTCTGTTTTTTTTCTTTTTTTAATGTTTTTTTATACTAGTATTTAAAAAAAAACTGCAGGACTTTCCTAAACTGCTATGTAAGTACCATATACGTACAATATATTACCATATACTACTATTATTATATATGGTATTTCCAGTGAAAGCTGTGCTTCAATGACATATTATAAATAAACACAAAAGGGTTATTCTCTGAAAAGCAGAAAGGAATAGTACACAAGCCTGCATATGTCATCGTGAGCTGGAACGGTTTGGATTATAGGCAGCTCTCATGACTAATATACCCTGCTCACATCAGTTGCTGTATTTACAGCCTTGATTTATATGAGCTCCTGAAATGAATTGTAAAGTCTTTCCTTACATATCAAATTTAAGAGGCGCTCCCTGGATGTGACAGTAGCTTTACTTCCTATAATCGTTTTATCATGTAAAGAGATAGGAACCAGTACCATCTACTTTTCCAGCTAGCTTGACAGAAAAGGCCTTCTGTGTCTATCAGAATCAAAATCCCCTCTAGTCCCATCATAAGCAAAGCATTCCAATAAATGTAAAGGATTGTAGATGGCAGAAGGAGTCCTTCCTAAAGGAATCTTCACCAATGTTAGTCGCTGCACATTCGTTGAGACACCCCGTCTGACCCTTTCTGTAGCATGCATGCCCCTTGTTCACCACAATTGTCCATCTTTTTACTATTTAGCTGTTTATTAGACGTTTGCAGTAAAATCAGTTTCTTTCAATTCCTATGTTCTTTATGCTCAGCATCTTTCTACAACAATTAAAAACAGAAATTCAACAAAACATATTTTGGACATTGATTAGTTGGAAAAAAAGGAATGTTTCATAGATTCTCTGAATACTATTAGATACAAGAACCAGTTGTTGCAGTTCCTATATATTCACTGCTGATGTATTGAGAATTCTACTGATCAGTGGTTGATGTAGGTTTTCCATGGATTGCAGTGGCACTGTGTCATAGTATAATAGGTCTTTATTTATTGCAAGCTGTAGAGAACACTTATTTGGACTCCATTTAGCCCTGAATGTATAATTTTTGTGATCATAAAAAAATAGCAATTGTGCAAAAAAAAAAAAAAAATGAAAAATGTAACTGTTTATTTTATATACCATTTACTTACATTGACATTTCTTACCTAAAATGATCAGCACTTTCCCTTACTCAACTTACTCTTTAGGCACTGAATATTTAATAATCAAATATGTTTTACTTTGTTATATTTTAAAGTTAACTTTAATTTCAATATTAACTCAAATGTTACATTGTCATGCATTCTAAGGATTGTTTGATGAGTATAACACATACATGTATTTATGATCTATCAAAGAGGATGTAAATACTTTTTGGGCTTCGGTTATAAAACAGGGGATCTAACATTCCCTCAAAAAGTTCTCCATGGGAATCTTCCAGGTCCACGTGTTACAATGGCAGAAATATATTCCCAATGAAAAATATTTAAGGAAATTATCCTTATCCTCTCTACTTCTCGCCAAATTCTTGATTTTGTTGAGTAAAAATCTAATGTGTTTATAGCAGTCAACCCATGTTGGTAAGCAAACTGCCTTGGAGGCTCACTAAACAGCCAACCAGGGTTGAACTGCAGTAATTTCTCATGGAGGACAACAAAGGGGGAAAATTTATCTGGCTTAATGGGGCGCCCAGGCTTAGGATGACATTACTGAAACTCCCCAAAGCCAACAGAGGAATGGCATTCCCTGACCCAGTTTTATACTATCAGGCAGTGCACTTGTCTAGGCTGCTGGATTAGTGCACTAATAGCCGCTCCAAACTGTGGGTTGGGTTGGAGGATGCATGCTCTACTGCCCCCATTGCCGCATTGGCCTGGTTGACACCGGCGGCCAGGACGGCAATGTACACCCATCCATTGATTGGCGAGACCTTGAAAGTGGTCACTAAGTACTTCTCCTCTCAAAACGTAACCATATATCCATCTCCAATGTCTCCCGTTCTGGGCAATCCTGAATTCCCCCCGGGCCAGATCCGACCCAATATTTTGCCAATTGCGTGCTTTGGGCATGTATCGAATATCCCATTTCATTTCATTCCTTACAAACGGAAAGGGATCTCCCTTCCTTGTCGCCCTGGCGCCACATACAACTCACTTGTGTTTTGAGATCCTTGCCGCGGCCCAATACAATAGCCCGATCGCTTCTTCCTCTAGAGGACTTGTGTGCAACTAGTAAACCTGTACAGGGCACACTTTCCCATGCCTATCAAACCCTGTTATCTGTATATACGCCAGAACTCCCTTTATTTGTATCCCAATGGGAAGCTGATTTGGACACTTGTTTTACTGAAACCCAGAGAGATATCTTACTTCATTTCTGTCATAAGGCGTCCATTTGCAACAAATATCAGGAAACCAACTACAGGTTGGCCACTCACTGGTACAGGACACCGGTGAAGCTTGCTAAGATTTTCCCAGGGTCGGATAGCACCTGCTGGAGATGTGGCGACATACAGGGTACGCTACTGCATGTTTTCTGGGAATGCTCAAAATTGCAATTATATTGGAGTTCGGTAGCTACTATTATCTTAACCCCCCGCGGTATTCCCGAGTGTGACTCGGGGTGGGAAAATTTGCAAAAAGCGGTAACTTTGGGGGACCCCCTTACCTTATCTCCGCGCTCCAGCGGCGATCTCACGATCCCGCTGTGATGGCGGGGCGCTTCTTCGTCGGGGGGCGTGACCGGGCAGGAAATTTAAAAGTAGATTACCGAGTAATCTGCTTTTAAATACCGCCTGGGTCCCCACCACCCCGATGCACGCATCTGCAGTTAGATGCGATGCACCATGCAGGATTTCTGCTTGGTGCATCGCATCTAACTGCAGATGCGATCACCAATAGTAAATCCAGAGGGTGATCAACGGGTTGGTTACAATGTTTGTATTTCTATGCGGTTGGCCGTTAAGCCACAAGCTTGAAGATATGTATTGTTAGAACCTAACCTTGCTGTATGTTCTTTTTTGATCTGTATGTTACAACCACTTTATTTTCTTTGTATGTACCTTGATATCTTTTATAAAAATAATTAAAAAAACAAAAAAAAACAAAGGGGGGTGGCTTCCATGCTTAATTCTCCTCTACCTTCCCCACGGAGGTGAACAGCTCTTTGTGCATAGAGCTTGTTCATTCTAGTGTTGCTGGAATCAATCACGAAGAATTGTTTCCTGTGTCAGAAATTTGACGAGGCTTAAGGTGCAGGCCCAAAATATGACAAAATAATGTAATATCACTGCTTACAAAGTACTTTATGTTCTGTACAGTGTGCACATGTTGTCTTAGACTGCTCTGTTCTCTTGCTGTGCCTCTCAGTTTATGACTTGCCTGGAAGTTACAACATACATTCTGAATGAGTGATGACTGGGGGATAAGAAAACTTCTCTTGTGTACAAAAATGCTTCTTTAATGTTTATGAACAATGTCTCTAGACCATGTCTTCAAATGATAATGTTGGTTTACATTGTAACATATCATTCATTGATTCATTGAGACTTGTATGGATACTAATACAGCCAAAATAATTATATAAAATTATGTAAAATTATACCAATTTCTAAAACAATAAACCTTTACATATTCTTTTTAGTTAACATTTAAACACATCAAATGCCTACAACATTTTAGATGTTATATTGATAGTGGTTCAGAATAAATGTTCTCAGTGGGGCCCTTTCCAATAATGCAGAGTGCACAGTAGGTGCAGCTGATTTGATTATCTTCCAGCAGCCTAATGACTGCATCATGGGTAGACTGGAGAGAATTACTTCTGTCACACAGGATCGTCTAAACAGGAAAACTGGAGACACATTGGGCATCGGAAAGCAATAGGAATTATGAAATAGAAAATAACAGTAGGAGATCCCTTTTGCACATGCTCATTATTTTTTATATAGATGTACTGTATTGCATGCTGTATATAGTTTGCATTAATTCTATAACAATTCTAAAAATGTTTGCATAAAGATATTTTTATATCTATATGCAAACAGGGTAAATTACCCAGGAAAATGCTCATCCTCATTTATAATGAGTCCCATATATACTTGTATAAAATCCAATCCAAATATAAACCAAAGTGATTTTCTTTACTTAAAAATACAAGTAACCTGCTTTTACTTAAGTATCAACCCAGGGCACAAAATGTGGTTATCACTGCTAACATTCAAAACTGTAATCAACAGAAAAGCCAATAAAATTAGCGTAACAAACTCTAATATTATATCAGACAGCAAGAGTATGTTATACAAATAAAATAAGGATACAGCTCCATCTACTGGCTGTATAAACCAAGATTTTTTTTCAATGCCATTTTTTTACAAATGACTTTAAATAAATCCATTCCAGGTTTGTTGGATTACCCAGGTTTACTGATTAAATTGTTTCTTCTACAGTCTTAGGGAGATTTTTTAAATCAGGCCCAGTGTGTCATTGTTCTTAGACCCACATAACCCAAGCTAAGTTAACTGAATATCAATTCAGCCATATGGGGACCGCAAACATTTATTTTAGGACAATGTATGTATGTCTCTACATGTATGTATCTAGGCTTTGCGACAGCCAGTTGGTCATGTATACTTTACCTGGAATGTTGGGTTGCACATTTCAGTCCCATTTTACAAGCTCCACATAATCTCCTTTAGGTTTACCAAAACATACCCTACATCTATTCAGATTTTAATGTTTGGGAGCAGATAAAGGATAAAATAGGATATAGAATATTCCAGCATTATTCCACCTTCCATACAAATGAATGTGAGAGTAATCCAGGCATTAAATGCCAGGGGTGGCTTACATTAGTCTGGTAGTATCAGTTTATATTCTTTCTATATAATTAAGTCAACGTTGGGCATAATTTGAAATGTATGAAAATGAAGACTCTGTGTTTATCTAGTTGGATTTATTTTTGCCTGTTTCCTTACCCTGTGATTGTATGCTGCTTAAACTGACCTTATTCTGTGACCCCTGACTGCTTTGTTGATAGCCTGGACTGGCTGACTTTCCATTGTGTCTCCTGTCCTGCTCTGTCGGCCTCTGGTCCTCCTTTGGTTTTTCCCTTCACATAAAAGTCCTGGGGTCAACTGTGTGCTGTGATAGCACAACTAGCCTCCCAAGGCTTAGCGAGGGTTTACCACAGGTGAAGGGTGCAGAGTTGGATTGGGGGACTGGCGTCTGTTAAGCACTGGCATTAGACCAAAGCCATACCGTTTCTTAGTAAAAGTAACAGTGACATAATCACTATAATGTCCCTAGCCTATGCAGTAAGCAGAGCTGTAGGAGGTATCCAGGAGGCCCACAGGAGTAAGATCTTGTATTTCAACAAGATTTGCCATCTAAAATTTTTTACTTTAATTTTCTATTAAGATAAAGAATGTTTCACTGCATTTAGTGTAATAGAGAGGCGTCAAGTAAATGAATAAAATTGCAAAAAAAACACCCAGATAACTTGCTGTCTTATGAACAGCAACACTGCAAAATAAAACAGGCCAACTGGTATTATAAAACAAACATGTCAGGAAGACAACAGATGTCTTTTGTTATTTCTATATGTGTTGGTGGGTAAAAAGAGAAATCATTTTAATGTAAATTCTATTTTTTAAAGCATGTTGTGCAACACTTAGAATAATAGACAGAGTATATATGAAACTTTAGAAATAACATCCAAAGAACTTATAACCTAAAGAGCAAACATAATTCGTGCTACAATGTGCCTACAAAATGAAACAACCCTACAAATACTTGGGACCCATTCACACCTGTTCACTGCTGTGTACTGTAAATCTGCTTGAGATCGGTTCACTAACTTTTTAGCCAATTTAGGCTCAAAGTTTGCAAACCTCATGTTCAGTGAGTGGTAATGGATGCTTAGATGCTAAAATGCTTGTTACATACTTGTACCATATAGCTGAAATAATTATGTTTTATTCAAATTTTTTATTAAAATAGGATAGGACAATAATACTTGAAAGTGAAAAGTTGTTATCCAATCCTTAAATTGTTATCCAATCCTTAAAAAATGTATAAAAAAGGATGGAACCATGAAGATCATAAGAAACGTGTCCCCAAAGACTAGTGATGGTGAAAATTGTTTTCTTCTACAGGTATTAAGAGCTGGAGGCACAAGCAGCCATGTGAATATACATCCACCTGGATGTCCATAGGGATTGATATTCCCACTAAATTTAGGTAGTATTAGGCAAAGAAAGATCCTCGGCTCAATGCTTCTAGTAATTATCTGCTAAACGCATATGAATGAATCTTATTCTTCATGTGATTTTAGTGAAATTATTATTGTCCTGTCCTATTCAACTAATAATTTGAGTGTGCTGATCTGATGAAGCAGGCTGTGTCTTGCGAAACACGTTATCTTCACAGTAAATGTTCTTCTATAAATGTGATTGTTTGATGTTTCCATGTACAATTTGCTACCAATGACACCCTGCCAAGTCTGTGATAGGATGAATATATACGAGTTTGTAAATGATGTTGTTTTTTAATGCATGGATCCTAACATGGGTCAGACAAGCAAACTGTTTTTATAAAATCTGTTTTTTATTGAAAAAATTTGAATAAAGACAATTTTTACAGATATATGGTACAGGTATGTAAAAGGTCCCTTTTTTGTGCTTACAATTTTTTATTGGGTTTAGATTTGATATCTTCTGAATCTCATATATTCTGACTGGGATTGGGCAGCCCAGGGATCAGAGACATATTCCAGGAATGCTAGTATGTACATTTTTCTCTTTTTACACCCTATCCTAACTGAATATGTGATCACAGTATGCAGATCCTGTTTAGCCATTTTTGTATGAGTAAGGTAGTGCAATTGCTTCACTCAGTAGTTTATCTGTATTAGAACATTTTCTGTGTCTTGAAAGTGTTTGTATTACTTTATTTCCTTATACATGTACACTAAATGGTCCAGGAAAAGAAAAGAGTGTAATTAGTCGTAAAAAGTCACTTATTCTAAGAAGTTGGTTGATTAACGTGACATTTCCTATTCTCTATCACGCTACAGGAACAGCTAAAAATATTCTAGCCATGGAGGGTTTACCTGTACGAATACAGCTTGCTCTGTAGAGTTTGTTGTGAAAACCAGCAATCTGCATGCTTGTTATTGTCCAACAGCAGGAGAGAGAAAGACCCCATTTGGTTTTAGTGCTGAGCTGATATGTACCATTTTATTATTCTGCAATTTACAGTTAATTGCAATGTCTCAATTACCCTCGCTTAATCCAAAATAAAATGCACACTGTGATAATTACTGAGTGGGAACAGACAAATTGTATAGGTGAAAGGCTGAGTTAACCTTCCTAAAATGCTGACCCTTTGAACCACATTTTCTCCAGTGTCACAGCTGACAAAACTCTCCTTTCCATTAAATCCCAGCTCAGCCAAAATAAGATGCAGCTATTGATTTACAGCAAGGGTCCTTTTAATGGTGATGAGGTCATTGATTGCCTTCCAAAATTAACAATTCATTGCAAAGATGTTTGCTACATCCATGCTCCTGAGCTTGTGGCGGATTCATAATAAATTAAAATGGTGCTGTTTACTGGACTGCATGTCTTATAATATACAGTATATATAAGAGTAGTATTAAACACTATTAATCCTATGATTCATGTGCATAGATAAATGGAGACAAATCTGGTACATAGAGGCTGATTTATTAAAGCTCTCCAAAGCTGGAGAGGATACATTTTCATCAGTGAAACAGGGTGATCCAACAAACCTGGAACGGATTTCTTAAAAGTAATTTGCTATTTGTTAGCAAATGTTTTGAATCCTAGACCAGATCCATTCCAGGTTTTCTGGATCACCCAGCTTCACTGATGAAAGTGAGTCCTCTCCAGCCTCGAAGAACCTAAATAAATCAGGTCCATGAAGACAAAAAACATTGACACCAAGCACTATTAAATATGTAGAACTTCTGGTGGCTTTTTTTATCCCTACACTGCTTGGCACATGCACTGTGCAATGCAGAGCCAGCTCTCCAGGAGTTATGTTATCAGTAGCTGTCCAATGGCCGAGGGAATAGCCCCAGACCCAGTTGTGGAGTCAGTATGGCTTTATGAGATGCAGCTATGATATGTTCCTGGGCCTTTCATCACTGCAGGGTGACTGCAAACAGGTAAGTCTGTGCCATAATCAGCAAGTAGGCCATTCATTGCTAGATGAGTACAGCAGACTGGGTTCAGAACTGGGCGGACCCAGAAAACATTTATCTTTTGCAAATATCCAACATACTAACAGATCGTGTGAATTCAGTAAAGGCAGTCCCTCCAGGTTAGCACAAATTAATGTAAGAGATGCACAGACATGACCTTTACATTTACACAGCACACATACAGGTAAGATTCGTCCTAATCTCTATGATTAAACCTGTGTATTGGGTGAATTACATTAAAATGAGAAAATCCAGCCAAAGCTTTCTTTGCTTACATTTGGACAAATGAAGCTTTGTACACTGTAAATATTGGAATTTTTCCTCTCTGATTTAGAACACTAGAATGATTTTCTGTGTGGCACGATACCCAGGGCCCAAGAAAAGAAGCTGCAAAGTTTGGACGGGATGGCAAAATTCTTACTTTTTGTTTTGGAAGGATCAACAAGCTGACTAAAATCCTTGTAATGTAATGAATTGACCTTGAGATATTTTCCTTTCTAAACAAAACTGAAATTTTTCTTTCTTCACAATTGGATTACACACCATAATGTAATAACAAAGATTTGTCTGCCAAATGCACCTGCTGACTCGGAGCATGGCATGTGTTTTTTATACCACATGCTTTATGGAAACTGGGTCTTGGTTTGTTTGGGTTCACTGTTCACTTAAAGTGGACCTGTCATGTGAAACCAGATAATAGTAATGGAAAGAAGACTTTAAAGGAGCAAGGATTTAGTTCATCCTGCTATTGTCATGCAATTACCGTATTTTTTGCCATATAAGACGCACTTTTTCTTCCCCAAAACTGGGGGGGAAAAGTTAGTGCGTCCTATACGACAAATGTGTTAAAAAAAATAACTAAAATATTATACTCACCCGATACCCGATCCTGCGTGTGTCTCTGGCTGCGGCGTGTCTCTCTCTTCTCTCCTCTGCCAGCATCGTGTTTTCTCCTGTCTGTAAAGCAAAGCGAAAGAAGCCGGCACAGCGCCACCTGCTGTTCCCTGTCCTAACTGCCGTACAATAGAAAAAAAGCACAGAGTGATCAGAAGGGGAGTTTGAATGACAGAGTGATCAGAAGGGGAGTTTGAATGACAGAGTGATCAGAAAGGGAATTTGAATGGCACATGAGTGATCAGAAGGGGAATACCGGTATGAATGGCACATGAGTGATCAGAAGGGGAATAATCTTTCAGAATCTTTTTTTCTAGATTTTCCTCCTTTAAAATTGGGTGCGTCTTATATTCCGGAGCGTCTTATACGGCGAAAAATAAGGTATAAGTGAATAAAATGGCATACAGCTGCAAATTAGTACATTCTGGTAATGTATATTTAATTTTAATATTTATTCTGGATAGAGTAGAAAATTGTTCAAACCCCTACCAAGTTTTTTTTCTTGGAACAGAACAGAAAGTGAGAGGTGATTTTATTAATTAAAAAGAGCTGCAGTGCAGATCTTCAGACTACCACTGCTGCAACCAAAAGCAAAAGCTGCTACTCCCATTCACATTAATGGGAGGGTTTGGGATATTGGTTGAGCCCAAGCCAGACCGTTGCAGCTTAATGCAAGTCTGAAACAGCCCTCAGGGACGCACCACACAGTAAAATTATTCACAACGAATAACTTTTTTTTTTTTCAATGAAATTGCCAACTTGATCATTTGATCATTTTTTAGCAATTTGTTGTTTTTTTGCAATTGGGTTTTACCACTGTTTAGTGTCATCAACAAGATGCCAGCAATAAACACTCCTAATTCAGTATTATGGGTTTAGCTACAAATCACTGATGGAAAGAGGTTTAATTGCAAGCTACAAATGTATTATCTTCAATGGGCTTAGCTACAAATGGCTAACTGAAAAAAAAGGAAATTGCAAGCTTCAAATTGATGTCAATCTCTTCGGAGTTGAAGCAGGTATTTGCTCATACAAAATTGTTCATGTGACATGGCCCTTGGTACAAAGCATGCATTTTTCAAGTTATTTCATTTACATACCTAAGTGCACTTTTCTTTGTGATAGCAAATCATTTGGAAAATTCACATTTGCAGAAGTATGCTTTGATAAGACTGACCACTGGGTGGCTATATATTTATATCTACGGTATATACATAAGCTGATTTTTGTTGCTTCCCAAATGCATTGTTTTGTGCTCTATTCTACAGTGACAGAATGATTTAGTTGCTGTCTTTATAAATGTTCCACTTCAGTAAACCAATGATAAATATCCCCAACCTGCAGCACAGCCTAATATTAATAGCAAACAGTTTAAACTTTTTGCAATATGAGTTGGTTTTTCAGAAAATGAACCATTATGCTGACAGATGTGCCATGTTGATAACCGAGAATATACAATACTTTGGTTGGTATTATATAATACTGGTATGTTCCTCTAAATTGACAACCTGTCATTAAATATATGTATGTTTGTGTCTGGATACTATAAAGCAAGCCTGCTTCAACCTGGTTTCAGGACCTCGGACAGGTCTAATACAGCCTTGTTTGGAATGGGTTTAATTTATACACACTTTGTATGTTTTCCACACGTTACAAAAATATAAAATAACAACCAATTTATAAAAATCTTATATTCATTTGCCTTTTTTAAACTGAAATCAGATTGCTGCTTTTATTTAGGGGTAAAGTTTAACTTTTAAAAACCTGTTAAAATGTCACTAGGACCCAAAATATAAAGCATTTGCACAAATAAATAACATTATATACCATTCCACATACCATAAAAAAAAAAATGAAAGACATTCTATAGGGTTATAGAAAACCCTTAGTGCCTTCATTCAGGATCTTAAGATGGTCACCTACTTGAATCATTCAATAGACTTCCTGCTTCTCCAGCAATCATTTGGAATGTCTGTCAAAGACACTACTAAATGCTCCTGGGCATTGGTTGAAAATGATCCCATTGGAACAGTTAACTGGGCAGTTTACAAATGCCATCGGAATTTAGCATACATCAGCAGAAATACCCAAAGGGCTTTGTAAGGTGGAGGGTATAAAAATTTGCCCACCTTACTGCATATACTGTATTCCAGAGGCAAAAATACTGTTCCTTAGTAAGTTATTGAGACTTTAAATTGGCATTTCTATCACACATCACTATAATTAATTAAAATATTCATATTTACCCTAATATTAACTGAACATTTAATTGTCCAAACATCAAAAAAATATTTGTAAGGCCGTGGTCGGCACCAGTCCTCCCCAGACACCAGTCCCCAATCTAACACCGCACTCTTCATCTATAGCCCCCGCTCATCCTTGGGAGACTGGCTGTGTTTCCCAGCACAGAGCCCACAGATAGCAGTACCAAGATTCCAACAGAGACAACTTCAGAATACAGAGCAGAGGTCATACACAGATATCAGTCCACCAAATGAAGTACACGGGCAAAACACCAGCAGAGTCGGGGTCACAGGCCAAAGGTCAGTCCAGGCTGCCTACAAATGATAGGTCAGGAACAGGCAGGGTCAGCAACAGTAAATCACACAAATACACACCAGCAGCAGGTCAGCCTAGCATAACACTACAACAGGCACTGGTGATTGGGAGCAGAAAAGTTGGAGAGTCCCAGTAGCCAATGGCAGTGCAGGACTTAGTCAGGAGCTGATCAGCCTCTAGAATACCCCTCAGCTGTGCACAGCCTAATAATTGGATGCTGGGGATGCCATAAATACATCAGAGTGCACAGCTAAAGGGAAGCAGGGGCTACTGCTATTTCTCTATACTCTTTGCTGGGCAAAATAGGCTGTGTGGTATACTGCAGTGGCGCACAGCACGGAATTGCCGGTCCGATAAGCGTTTCCTAACAATTTTAGAAAAAAATTCAAAAAAATTATGTTCAACTCACTATTGTACACTTTGGTCTGTTCTAGTGAACAGTATAATTTTAAAAATAAGTAAGTAAAAACACGCATCAAGAGCACCAGTTTAGCCCCTAATAGGATATAGATCATTTTTCAGCCAACCACATTTATGCTCAGCAAACCCCTATTCCTTTATGTTTTCTGGTTTGTCAGACATGTTCAAATACTTTGGTTAAACATTGGATAAGAATTCTAAAACTTTTTCTGATTATATCTTTAGAGAATGATATATACATACCATAAATCAATTATAAAAAAATACTTTCTCCTTTCAACATTAGGAATGACATAAAACACCATAAATCATAAAAATTGAACGCATTTTCTGCTGCAGAAATATCCCCAGTCTAGGTCAATTTTTGCATCCTGCTTTGGAAATGTTATTCTTTCAAATAAAAATATTAGCTTGTCATCTTATTTATTTGGAACCTAACTGTAGTATGATGGTGATACTTTTTTATTCTACTTTTTTATTTTTATACTTTTTAATTATTTTGTCCTATAAACTAAAAACACAGTATAGTGATATATGTACTCATCTAATGTAGTTATCACTGACTGTACTTTGCTGATTTATAAAGTAGTAAGAAAAAAATAATTCATGGTAAATGACAACATGTAGTAGATTACATTAGGCTGATTGGTTTTGTCAAGAATCATCAGAATGAATGAGTCAGGAGTGAGAGACAAGTGTACATGCTTTGTTAAACAATGACAATAAATGCATTAAATGTAATTAATTTATAAATGCCATTTTAGAGATCATTGTAAATGACAGTCCTGTCCCTGGTTTATTCAAGATACAACTGTATTTAATACCATGTAAGATTTTGGGGAGCAGTACTGAGTGTATAATGAAAGGAAATGACGTATACATCCAGCATTCCATGACATAACAACACGTCCTTCTGCTTGTTTGGATATTTTGGAAATTATATTGTATTGTTATACAGTCCTCTTCTTTATATTACAAATTGGGAAATATTTTGCAGTATATATTGTAATACAGGAAGTTGATTTGTATCATGTGTTTATAGAAAAACTTTGATTACAGATTCAAAGCTTGTACTTTTAGATGGGAAATATTCTGACATAAACACTGCAAAACCATAAAATAGCCTCCAGATTATGGTATAAAACAGGAAAATATTGCCTAGACTAAAATTTAGACAGTCAGAAACATGAAGCTATAGTCACTATTACTTTGCCACTTTTTCAAATACAATTACACACCCTTAGTTTGCCCTAACCTTGTACTGCCAGCTGTAGGTGAGGAGATTGTGAATCTGTATCCAGGAGAAAGACATTTATACATTTATGTGTTCCTAACATGCAGTAAATGAGCTTCAAAACAAGTTCTCTCCCACTGATACATGTAGCTGCATGGATTATGAAGCAATCAATGCGCAAAATTCAAAGTGAGGGTGCCGGATATGCTGAGTAAAAGACTGTAATGACTTCAGAGCTTCTGCTGTTCAACTTGAAGATGAACTGCTCTACATTGCCTGCATCAATGGAGGTAATGTGGGCTTATTTTAACAAGTATTTACTACTTGTTAAGAATATGCAAATTCTTTATTATTGCTTTCCTAACATAGCAACAAGTTTACTTTAAGGACAGAGTAAACTTTGAGTAAGTGATGACAAATGACAATTTGTTAATGGGTCTTAGGAAGGGAGAGTCAGTGCTCACTGAGCAGATTTTCTGCTAGTGTAGGACTGCAGTTAAGATCAATAAATATTTTTTTTTGTTAAAAAAAAAACAAAACAAAACTGGATAAAGTGCCCCCAGCCCAGTAGGCAGCTCACCTTCCTATATTCATTTGGTGCCAGTATTACTTAAACTTAGTTTAAAACTAAATCTAGCCTTTAGGGGCAGGGTCCTCTCCTCCTATATCACTCTCTGTATTAGTCTGTCATTTGCAATCCCTATTTAATGTACAGCGCTGCGTAATATGTTGGCGCTATATAAATCCTGTTTAATAATATTAATAATAATAATAATTTGGGGTGTTATCTACAAAATGTATAGGAACGATAAATCAACATTAAAAAAAATTCCCATATATCTACCTTATTTAACAATCAGTAAAAAAGGCTTTTCGTTTTTATTTTCATCCTAGACTCTTCCTTAATAAATATCTTTTGTACTTATTGTATGTAAAGATATTAACAAAACTAATAATACTTACACTAGCAGTCTCTAATAAGACATTGATTAATGGATAGCAGTGGAGGGATCCTGGTATGATTCCTACATTTCCTGTGGGTTGTTGAGTGCAGTTATTGCCATAACTTCTGGTTAACCTGTCACATGGAAATCGGCTTCCAAATAATGCAAACTGTTGGAGACACACATCTGCTTTAGATTCATACATTCTGCTGATGACATCCATTTATCTGACAAGAATATATAGAGCCAGCTGTGAAAATCATCTGCAGAGCCTAGTGGAGGCCACATTGACCATCATTTCATGTATGCTTTTACTGCCAAGTAAGCATCTCCTGGTTTCTGTGTGACACAAATGTTACAACTATCAGTACTTTTAATATGGTGGAAAATTAGAAATAAAATTGCACTTAGGTAAGCACTATAGCAAATATACCACCTAGTAAAACTGAGGATTCTGTAATGTGTGCATTTTCCCTAATGCCCCAATATTAGCTAGGTAAGTAGTATACATACTTACGATTATTAATATTATTGTTACTTTTGTTATAATTTATAAGAAGAGCCATATAGAACATTCAGTTTAAACTGAGTGGAACATTATCTAACATGCAGAGAAATCATGTCACTGTTTTTATGTTTTTACATAAAACACAGCTTAAATAAATCAATAACCCATATAAACGTTTAGATATTCTGTAATATAATTATTCCTTCACAAATCAATCTTCCTCCTATGACTTCAAAAAACAATTAATTGTTGCCATAGTGTTTGCTCTTGTTCACATCATGTAGTCATTTTCAACAATTTGATAGAACAATTGTTACTCCTCCACTACAATCCATTCAGAGATTAGAAGCATCCAAAATCCAACAGGAGCTGGGTCTCACCTTATTTGTCTAGGCCTCAGCATTACAAATAAATTGTAGAATTCTTCCCTTTCACCTGAGTGGACAGTTTTTAATTCCTGGATAATATACCATAGGTGTGACTTTGGCATCACTGACCTTTGTGTTCAGAAAACATTGGAGCCCACTCAGTCCAATACAATCAGAAAAGAACTTGTCTCTTACATCAACTACCCAGCAGGAAGTCCATTGTATATAAATGCTCTAGATCTCTGGAAAACATCATTGTCTCTTCAGATTCTGTTGCCAGCTTATAACATATCTGGCCAGACAAAAGACTTCTAATGTTCTTTCCTGACAGACCATGTATCTATTGACAGTGTCTACAAGACTGCAGGGTTTTTTCAAATTTGATTAGGCCTTGGGGGGAGGCAAATAGATCTTGTATGTCAAGAGTATAGTTCAAGAAAGTAGGGAAGGTGAGCTCACTGTCCTTTCCATTGACAAAATGTCCAGCTTATACCTTTCCTCTTAATGTCCCATGTGTTTCACAAAATTTAGGCTGATAGAATTCATTGCATATTTGTGGTTTATCCAGTATGGTCTCACATTCAATGAGAGGTAGTAGAAAGAAACTTACCTTAGTAATGATGACATCCTACTTTATCATGTTAAGCCTTTATTTTTTTTATTACTTTTTACTATTATTATTTTACTTTATTTTAATTTACTTTAGTTATTTTATTATATTATTTAATATAGTATTTTTCATGTTTATATTTTTTATGCTTAAATGAATCTACACATTTTTACCTTGGGTATAACATTAGCCATCTGCTGCAAGAGTTGCTGTAAAAGTAGCGCTGTTCAAATGGCTGCTTTCTTGTACTAAGAAGCCATCTCCCTAGTCCACCCTCTATTGCTAGGTGGCTGCCCAATTCTTAGGATGAATATAGGTTGCATAAATATCTGCAAACTTTTCTAGTAAGGCTGGTCTGTTGTGCTATCAGCAATCCATGCTCCTCCCTCACTGGATATGGTTGATTGAAAGGACTGTGCTTCAGGTATACTCTCAGGCATTTTTTGCTGGTAAAGCTCTAGGTCATATTTAATATGCAAAATTTTTTTTTTATTAAGATTATAGTCATTTAAAAAGAAAGACAGCGCATAAACAGTGGATATTTTATCCCATAAAACAGTTTCAGTAGCATTCATATAATACAAATAAAAGTACAAGATTCAATTGTAAGATTTAATGTTTTAAGAAGTATAGAAAACAAGAAAAAAGTATTTACTATCTAAATAGGACTGTTTTATATATATATATATATATATATATATATATATATATATACACATAAATATTTATATATATATCCTGTAGCAGGACTGCAATATATCTTGCTTTATTATTTGTAAAAAAAATGTTGTAATACATTTCACTTTATATGTTATTTTCTTATTATTCTTTATTTCATTCCATCATGTCACCCATGCTGCTGATTGTTTAGTTATCAAAAAATAAAAGATAAGCCACAAAAACAATAACACATATCCTTTCACAAAGCCTGGTGCCTTATTTTGCTGCAGACTGTTTCAATGCACAGGAAGACTTAGCTGAGCAGGTTTTATGCATAAAATCTGCAAAAACAGAATTTTTCATAATTTGAGAATTTATAGCCTTAATATCCTTATGCAACGTTTGATTTTTCCAGCTTTATCTTATCACAGCACATAAATGTTGTATGGGACAAAGAATTGTTTACTAGTGTCAAGTAAATCTCTCTTATATGATAACTCAATTTAGCAGAAAAGCAAAACTGATGAATAAATCTGAGTTCTATTAAGTAAGACTGACAGGTGTTTGCATTGCATGAAATGTATTTGGCAGATCTCTGTCTTTGTGACAAGCAGTTGCCGAGTCATTTGTCTTTCTGATGGGTATTACTTAGGAATTGGTAATGGAGTCACATTGCAAAGTATTGGAAACGTAATAGTTACTTCATTGTGCAATGAATAATGTTTTAAAATTTCCCCTTACTTTGATTCTGAAACGCGTGTTTTCATAAACTATTTTGCCTAGCACATCATAATTTGCCAGAATAAAAATGATGAACATTATAAATTCTTCTCCATTGGTGGTTTCATTTGGGTGGTAGGCTTTAAGTCCTGACTGGTTGTGACCTTTTCTTGTTGTGCCCTCTATGTTTCAGGATGATATAAAGTGTACAATATGAAGAATCAAAAAACAAAAAAAGTCTGATGATCCAAATCATAGGAAAAATTTCAATGATTGGTGTCATGTAAAGAGAAGTAAATCCAACCTCCTCCTGCAATAAGTATGCACACATACCACGTTTACATATTGGCAGGTTAAGTTAAGACTTCATTAGAAGTGCAGATAAGGTAGTTTACCCTTTTTGTACACAACTTCCATCCATTGTTCACTTTTTTAAAAAATAATTAAAGCCTAAAAATGTGTAAATCCTTGAGTGAAAACATTGATCAATTTTGAGTGCTCAATTATGGATTTAGATTAGGGTGCCAGATAACATAAAACGGGGGGATTTTCCTAACTGAGAAGGTGATTACGAATCAAGGACCAGTCAACTTTTGGTGCTAGCTTGCACTTGCACATCAAATTACTTTTAGTGTGCTCTGCAATACCCCAAAGCCATGATGTAACCACAGCTTTCACCCCTCAAGCAGGCTTCAGGATGGATTGTGGATCAGTTTATCAGATGAGACATCTCACATATTCCCTTTAAAACAGACCTACCACTGACATATTATAAAAGCTGCCTTTGCTGAACCCATTATGAAAAATGCTAATTGCCTGGATATAATGCTGATCTTTTGGTTACAGTAGTTTCAGTCATACACGTGAAAGAAACATGGAAGAAAGAAACAACGTGTATTGAACTTAGTTAGCCATCAAAGCGACATACTCATTCAGGGTCAATGATTCAGAAGTTATTGAATCAACCCCCCCATCCCAACCAATCAGTATTTTCCAGGAACAGGCCAGAATTAGAACCATATATACTGTTTCAGTGGAAGCTGCACTTTCATTTTTCTCTGTAACAGTTTGGATACATGTTAAAAGAGGATAAGGGTTTAAGAGAAAGCTTACCTATACAATATAGACATTTTTTTTTCTTACAGTCTCATTAGTGTGGCCTAGTACTATAATTCTGGACCTGAAAATTCATCTTTGGCCTGGCTTAAAAACAAAAAAACTTTTTATATGGATCTCAAAGATGATCCACCCCTGAGAGATCATGTATATGGCCATTGCTGATTTCATTGTAAAGAATGCTAACTGGCTGAATAAAAAACTATTTTTTTATTTTTCAGTAGAATCTGTGAAAGATCCTCTTTAGGTAAAAACAGAAAATTATACTAGTTCTGGTTACACTATTCTAAAACCAAGCTATACAAATCATTTCATTCCAGATGTCATGTACCAGGCAGTTACATAATTCTTTCAGGTTCTACAGAATTAGAGGTGGGATAGCTGCATTCCAGAACATGTGTGTCATAGGTTGCCTCTAAACTCTAATATTTGTATTATGGAAAACAAATCATTAAAATTCTGTTCTTTCGGCTTTAGCTTAGAGTGTTTGCAAGCAGCACAGTATGTGGTCATTATACAGCAAAAAACTGAAGCAGAGATTCATTGAAGTTACAATTTACTCCTACATCAACTGGTGTAACAATGGAGGCTGAAAATGTGTAGGTTTCACATAACACAATCACATGCTATACGAAGAAAAATTAAATTTAATCAGGTCTAAATACCATGGTAAATCTTAGCTATTTCATGTGTGCTTCACGAAAGTGAGCTAAGAGCTCTTCATATCTCTCTTAACAAAATTCATTTTAAAGGAGTCCTCTTTGACCGAGAGCTAGGTTTGTTTCAATAACACCTTACTAATATTTGTTACAGCAAATACTAAAAGGAACATAGCTAAAACATTCTGAATATTTTCTTCCAGATTGTTTTCTTCATTGTTTGTATACATTTTATCTGATATAGGTATCAAGAAGCTTTTGGACATCAATCTAAAATATTGAAACCTAGTTCCAGCCTTAAAATTTGTTTAAGTACAGCAGCCTTTTTATTAATGGGAGGCCAAAATTCCTATTTAATGGGAGGGCATAAATCTACTTTAAGAGTAAAGTGCAAATAAACATGATTCTGTCCCACAGGGCTCTTGGCATCATTTGTAACTATGCTCAGCATATTACAGGGATACTTGAGAATAACATCAGCCAGCATGTAACAGTAACATCTGTAATGATAAACTGTGCAATCATCTTTGTGAACTGACCTTTACATACACAATGGCATGAATAGATTTTTGATTGTAAAAAATTAGCAAATAAAACAGGGTAATGATCATACTATGTCTGATGCTTAAATGAATTGCCTTCTACACAATAAAGTATTCCTTTTCAGTACTATGACCTAAAAGAATCCTGTTATTTTAGGAAACCTGTCCTAAATTAAATTTGGTTTAGACCCTTTCTTTTAGAAAAGCTAGTTGACTGGCATACTGACTATCTTGCTTTGAGTCTTTGGCATGAAAAAACATGAAGAGCATGGGTTTTCTCTAATATTCCTAATCTGTGTAATGTTTGTTAGGAAACATGCAGCAACCCACAGCAACCATTCAGAACCAATCATTGTTTTGCATACTATATTTAAAACTTACCATACACAATACAATTTCTGCCACGCCTCTTTTTGGTTTACCAAAACTGTGTAAAATGAAAACCTATTAACACTATTCAATCAATTTATATCCAATACAAATTATTTACTGCTTTGTGATTTATTTGTTACAGAAAAAAACAGGAATCCTATTAAAAAACCTGCCAGTAAAAGAATGCAGAAAACCTTCTATATTCTGCATACTACCACAATGATTTTGTTTGCCTTATGTGTTAAATGCGTCATTGTTTTAGGTCAGTCTGACGTGGGATGTGATAATATAAATATATCTGCAGGTTTAATGAAAAGATCCTAGCTTGCTAATTTCTGTGATCAGCTAGTTATCCTTTACAATAGTAAAATGGTATAAAGAGTGAAGGTACTAAATGGTTATCATTACTTTTGTTATTATAAGTGACATTCTCCATGATTTGTATCCCCATCTGTTATATTCCAGATTTAAGCAAGCAGATGTAATAAAATCTTGGCAATTTTATTTTATAGATTTGTCAACACAGCTTTTTTTAGACATCTTATCTGTCATACCTGTCTCTTTATGCCTGTCTTCTTGTTGCTTCAGATGCATTCTTCCCAACCTAATAACTCCTATAAATAACTCCAATTGGTAATAAAGTGGGAGATGAGTCATAGATTTAGAACAAGGTAATATCATTGTTCAAATAATTATAAGCAATATAGCTAGTTTACCAAGTCAGGTCATATGTCTGTTTTAGGAAGTGAATGTAGTTTCAGTAAAATAGAATAATAAAATTAGTGTTGGAACAAGGTTTTTTTTTTTTTAACGCCCAAGGCAGAAAAGCAAAAGTGCACCCCCTCTATGAGTTGTGAACAACTTTAACAGGAGGTTTCAGATTCTGCCTTTCCCAATTAAAGCAGAACTAAAACCAAAAACAAGAGACAAAAGTCTGTTTTTCAAAAAAACTTTCCTAGTTCCTTTTGGCTTTTTGTTTTCGCTTACACTGCAGGGTGCATGTGCCATACAATGTAGAGCCTGAAGCCGATGTAGATGGCTTCAGGCTCTACATGAATACATGTGAATCGACCCAGACCCCGGGGACAATGTAACTGCCACACGTGATATCATCAAGAGAGGTTCAATGGCTGAAGAGGGTTAGATGTAGATCTGCAAGAGCTGGCAGCAAAGATGGCAACTTTGGGGGATGCAGCAGTGACAGGTAACTAGATGTGTTATTGTTGCAGGGCATCTACAATAAGTGTGTGCCATAGTAAGTGTGTGCCATATTCAATAAACGTGCTATGCCTACTTTCTGATTTTAGTAAAAGCTCACCAACACCAACAAAAATTTGCAAATGCTTTTCCTCTGCCTACCCTGAGGCCCATCCCCGTGTAAGGTTGAACAACTGGGTATAATAGTAAAGAAAAATAACCTCTGTCAGGTTTTATGTAAAATCTATGTGCAATTTGGGAGATCAGTCATCTTCGCTATATAGTCTATGGAAAATTATAGTCACTGGAAAATTGTGGAAAATTGGTGTATTTACACTCGCCCTGTGGAGCCTTCCTCTCACTACCTATTAGGCTCTTAGAACAGAAATGATGGAAGTTTCCCCTAATGGAGATACGGACAACATATAAAGTGTAACAGAGATTCTAACCCTTTCATCTCAATCTAAAACAAAAACAAAAACAAACATTTGGGCTAGAATTTTCATTTAATCAAGTAATATTCCTAAAAGTGCATATTACTTATCATGTTTGAGAAGTCTAAATCTTTAGGGTCAGTCGATTAACTACCGGTAACAATTTTATACAACAGTTGAATGCTCTGTACTTTTTTTAGTACATTTACAGGAGTCACTTTTACCATATTTACCAGATGTCAGAGCGGTCTGCATTGTGGTCCACATTGGTCATTTACTTCTATTAGTCACATATGGTATGACATAATTCTCATGAAGCCTTGCAGACATGCCATCTGGACATTAGAAGTACAGTAATTGCAACATGCAATTGTTGGTGCTGGTCACAAAAAATATATATACTGTATATGTATATATATATATATATATATATATACCGGTATATATATAGCTTGTGGTTAAGTACCCAACAAATTGGTTTCAGATGGTCAGGAAGGGAAAGGCTCAGAATACAAGCCTTGATTGGACTGCTGACCTTGCAGATGACTCCTTTTCTGGGGACTGGAAAGATGAGTCCTTGGAAGTGGTAAAAGAGGAAATGCTTCGTATCTGTGTTTACAATATGTAAGCTGCAGTTTTTAACAAGATGTATAACCTGAACCAGAGCAAGGACACCCACTTTTTGGGTTAAGCTCCAGTATTCTTCCAGTATAGTAGTCCCATAATATAAATGGTAACACAGAATATAAGAAAAAATTAGTTTCAGTTCACAACCTAAAATAAAGGCATTATTATTGACTTCAAATTACTTCATTTGTTAAAGAGGAACACTGACTTAAAAGGGAAATGCAGTTTCTTCTGAGGCTGCCATCTACTTATATGGTGAGTACCCAATTAGCAGCTCCTTCCAGTTCTTTAAAATAAACAATCAAATTTCAGAACTACCTATTCAACCTCATCTACAGAAGACGTCTGCCGTTACAGTGTGAAATTCTGATTTGATGCATTTTAACACCCCATCCTGTCCCCATCCCAAATAATATTCCCTTCTTTTCATAAAACCCTCCTCTCCCATAGGGCTTTTCCCTCTCAAGTAACAAGAAGTGTATTCTGTGTTCCTGGCTCTTGATTGACAGCAGTGGAATGAACAGTACATAACTTATCAGGACAGGGAAGCTCTATATGTAACTTAAACTTGGGGCAAATCAGATAAACTTTTGTTCAATGGAAAAAGGTTATTTAAATATATATATATTATATATAATAATATATAGAGAGTGATCCCAATGAAAGTTGTTTGGAAGTAATCTTCAAATCATTAACAAAGTCATATGAGATTCTTGATATTTTCAGACTATGACAGATCAAAAAGCATTATTAGATACATATGTCAGTCTGTGTATGGCTGTATGTAATCAGTCACAGGTAGGGTATGGATAACATTAAGGCTCAGGTGTTAGGACCCATGGCAGGGACAAGGATTCCTATGTGGCTTTCAATGGCTTGTACCCTGCCCATAAAGCTGCCCACACTGCTACTCTGGCTCCTAAAGAACCAGGGCCTGTGCATTTGACAGCTCACTGCCACTCTCAAACATACATATTGAGCTGGGGGGATGATTTCAGCACCACCTTCAACACCCAACTGCAAGTATCACCTGATCCCTTTATCGTCAAGGGGAAGGCCTCTTTCTGGTATCAAACTGCCATTGCCAAACTGCCAAATTGATTTGTATCAAAATTTCTGGACTTGATTTTAACCTGGCCCTGTCCTGAAGGCTAGAGTAATTCCTCTTGTGCTCCTATTTTCCTACAAAAAGTCTTTACACCATCTTCTAACCCCTGAACCTAAATACCTAGGGACAGAATTCTCTATGCAAATGAATATTATCCTTTTCCCCGATTTATTATTTATATGTTAAAGTATTTTTTTTTTAATGGTCTATGTTATAGACTTGATTGTTGGGTCAATCACTGCTAACAAAGAAGACAAAAACCTTTTAACAAAACCCTTAGAAACTATAAAATCATGGCTAACACATTTAATAAACCTCTATCATGATTTAACACATAGTTATAGGTCCATTGTGTACTACATCCCTATATATACAACTAAATTTGAACATAATGGGATTAATAGAACTTTACTGGTACACAAATAAAATTATTAAGACAAAAATATATAAAACCACAAATAACATATGTGACCAAGTATAACATGAAATATTTAAAAAAACAATAAGTGTACCCCAACGCGCTTCACATAACTGTGTTACCAGGAGAAACACCTTTCAAAAATGCCTATAAAGAGACAAATTTCTATGTTGACACATATTTACACATATATACATATGTACAGCATATCAATATAAAATACCATATGACACAATATCTACTCAGTCACTGTATATCATTAAGTGTTCAACTTTAGTCGCAGTGATGTCGAAGAATGCCACAGGAAAGTTGTAACACATCAGAGATGGAACTTGCAGGAGGCTGCCAACAATGCAGGTAGTATGAATTTCTATAAAAAACTACCAATATATATATATATATATATATATATATATATTTATATAATGAATACCAGTTTTCACAGTCACATTACATTGGTAAATACATGTTGGGAAAGTAAATATTTAATTACATAAAGGCAAATGTTTTTTTTTTTACATGGTGAAATAAAGTCTTATGTCCAAACTCAAAGGAAAAAAAATGTATAAAAGCATATAAGGAAGTGATAAACAAAGAATATCATATGCCAACCTAATATAAAAACCCTAGAAAATAAAACAATTTTGAGTATACGTAAAGTTTCAAACCAGAATTTTCAAACTAATTTCCTCAGAGAATAGCAATTTAAAAGTATGGTAAAAAGCCTATAAATTTATAGGTACCTTATGTTAGTATTTGATTTGACAGTAAAGGTTCTTGATATCAAGCATATACTGGTTAGTGCATAGCACATGATGTAACCTAAAAACATATTTGCTACTTAACCTTCCTAATTCATATTTTAGCAATCGGGAGAAATAATACAGAAGTATAGAGCCTGTAGGTTAGTTGGAAATAATGAAAATGTGATATAATTTCAGTTTTGGCTATGCCATTCTGAGAGTTTCCGCTTTATATTGTAATTACAACTTTTTTTTCTGCTAAAATTTTGTGTCATGTAAATCAGTGGTTTCATGTGTCAGTCAGTATGCCAGCAAGTTTTGACATTCATAACTTTAAGAAATTCTGCATAAAACATTTATTTAAACAGGCTGCCTGCTTGACTTAAAAGTGCTCTCCAGTCAACACTGAAAATGAAACTCTTACATATTTGCATGGAGATTAGCCTACCTGCTGAGGTGTAGTTCAGCTTTTCATACAGGCATGATGAACCGCACCACTTCACCCCTGGCCCTTTGTTATTAAGATGGTGATCTTGGACTGTGACTACTTGTAACTATAGAACAGCCCTATATAAACCAATAATTTTATAAAGCATTTTGTTATTGAAATTGCCGGTGCTAAAACATTTCATAGGCTTTGCACAGATGTCAGCTTTCTGTTGCTGGAAATTATTTTTTATGTTTGTTTTTAATGAGAGGACAACAAATAAGTATTGTAAACACTGTACTGTTCTGCTCTATGGAAAGGGTGAGCAAATAGCACCCTACTGCGCCCTCCTCCAAAGAAAAGTACAGTGGCCATGGCCACTTGGTTGTTCGTTGATCGGCCAGGGTGGGTTGATAAATGACGTCACTGTCACACTGTACACGTGCCACATTCTTACCTGAGATGATCACAACCATCCATCTGTGGTGACAATAATCTAGCGTGTGTACGTAGCTTTTTAGTCATCTATCAGAGTCAAAGCAACCTTGGAAGTTTAAATAGAGATTATACTTCACAGCAAAAGGTCATAATGAGAAAACTATGCAGCAGAAAAACAGTCCTATCGTTCTTCTTATTAAGGGCACATATAGCTGAGGCCAGTATATTTGTTAACTGGGGGAAAAAACTGAGGTATAAATGCTGTCATCCCATTCGTTTTTATTTTTTAAGGCTCTGTATATTTGGTCTCTATTTTCCTAGCAACACAGTGAAAGGAAGAGCTTTCTTTAGGCCTTAATCAATTGATAAAATGTATAGCATGCCCAATCAATTATATTATCAAAGCCACTTGACATTGGATGCGACCACACTAGAAAATTGAGATTAACCAATAGAAGACATTTTGATGGTTTTGTGGGTTGCCCCAGCTCTTCTGTTCCTTTTGCTTCTCTGGGTTGCCTGCTGTGGATGACCAATGGATGGGATAGATGTGACATTTTACTTCTGGTACTTTATTACTAATAAGCCTGATCCCTCTGTTGTTAATATGCACCCAAACAAGTAGCTTTTTTACTGCCAAACGCATTGAGATAGAGGTGCATATGCATGATTCGTGCTAGTTGTATAATGGAATATGATTGTATATATTTGTACCAGTTTCACTGGTTGTTATGCCATAGCTATGTTGTTGTATTTAATATATAAGATTTGGAATGCTATACATTTAATAATTGATGTTTAAAAACCCTTGATTAACACTACTTTTCATTGTTTTGATACTGTATTTGGTGTGTGGTGTGGTGTGTTTTGTTTTGCATGTATTTCTGGGTGGGGGGACATAATAATATGGAGTTTAAAGAGACCCTGTCACCAGACATGACTTTTCATTTTCAAGTCTTTAACAAGTATATGTATTATAAATTTAACAGCACTCCTTTTTTTCAATAAATTGATTGGTATCGATTACCTTACAAATAATATACATTTTGGTACACGTCATAGTTCATGGAGAGTTGAACTCAACACAGAGGTTGGCTCAACACAACTTTTATGAAACAAAGACAAGAACCAACACCAAAAACATTTTGGTACAGGTATGTGACACTTCCAAAAATCTCAGACATCTTTGCCACCTGTCACAGTTACTCTGCTCTCAACTCCTACCCCCTCCCTCCTCTTTTACAACACATTGGCTCTAATGTATTCAAGCTGGAGACTGAAGAACATACACTTTCATCAGTGAACCTGGGTGATCCGTGTAGCTTTAATAACTTAGGCCCATTCTGTTGCTTGTTCTGAGCTCCTACACTGGGATAATTTATTAAAGCCCTCCATAACTAGAGAAGACTAGTCTATCATAGGTGACCCTGGGTGAACCAGCAAAACCTGGAATGCATTTCTTTAAAAAAATTAGCTTTTAGTTAGCAAATACTTTAAATCCTGATCTAAATCCATTTCAGGTTAGCTGTATCACCCAGGTTTACCTGTAAAAGTCTTTTTTCTCAAGTTAAAGCTTTAATAAATCACACCCACTGCCTTATCATGCCTGTCTGATGTCATCCTGAGACTGACAGGAAGATCTGTACAGAGGAGAGTAGCTGCAGTGATGCCAGTGTTTGGTTTAGTGCTGGCAGGCCTAACCATTCATTTACTAGAACTGTCAGATTCTTTGCAGTTGCTGCCAGCTTTCCATGTGAGTAGTTTTTTCTGTAAGCAAAAAGGCCACACAATTTTGGACAACCAATTTTTTTTTTAAAGAATAGGGAGTAGAGTGAGAGGTGTGCTCCAGGGAGAGGGTTAAGGCTAAATTATGGGTGTAGTTCCACGTTATTACATTTTGCTAGTCCTGCTTGAGCAATCCCATAATCAGGCAAAACTTTGCTTATTTACTTACCTACCAGGATCCCGCACAGCTCTGTTCAACACCTTACCATCCCGATGGCAGAGCATCAGTACTGAGCCTCTCATTTACCACAATCCAGTAAAGCATTTTTACCCCATTAACCTGTCAAAATCCAATTAAAAAACCCTGAGCCCATTTTGGATGGCTGATGATTATCTGAAACTGCATTTGCATAAATCTGCACTAATCCCTGATATCCTCACTTCCCCTACAATATTTAAATCCTGCTACGTACATCTTTCTTACACAGTAATTTTGCCCACCCCACAAGCCTGCTGTCTTAATGCCACCTTTAACTCTGCAATCCTCTTTACTCGCCCCATCCAGGACACCTCTAGGTCCTGCCACTTCCATCTGCAACAACATCCACCTGAATCATCTCCAGAATATTCCCCCTTGCTGTTTGCAGACACCACTAATTCCTGGTACATGCTTTCATTATTTCTTGCCTTAGCTACTGCAATTCCTTGTATCTGTATTCTGCTAACCAGACCTTTACTTCTACAATTTGTCATGATTGATGCAGCTAGACTTATCTCTCATTCTAACTATTTCACATCTGCTGCTCCTCAGGATTAAATTGAAGCTCCAAGATTGCCCCCATTCTCTGGAATTTTCTCCCTTGCCCCATTAGGTTTACCTTTACCACATTTACGCAGACTCTCAACAGCTTACCCACATTTCTCTCACTTTCAATCATCACTAATTATTGCCATTCAGTTTCCTTTGCATATTTTATTCTATGTTGTAAGCCTTATTGGATGGAGTCCTTTCTTCTTCCTGTGCCATACGTTATATTTGTTATGTATGCAGGCTTGTCATCTAAAGCCTCTTTTTGTACAGCAATATGTATTATGTTGTGGTTTAATAATATAAGATAATAGTGATAATTATTATTATACAAGGACTATAGCAAACTGTATTCAGATAGCAGGCTCAGGTTCTGTTCCCAGTATCCTAATTTGATTAAAACAAGGGTGTCCTTGAAGCTGCTAGATCTGGCCGGCTCCCCATTTCCTCTCTGATGTCTTTGCTAATTGTCTTGCAAGGGATGTGGAGCGTGCCTCCCCTATGTTTCTCTATGAAATTGTGCTACCAGGAGAGGGAGCTTCCTGAGCATGCTCAGTGTGAGCTCCCTAAGAGTGGGCGTATACTATAGAGCTGGCAATCAGTTGTCAGTTGGCAATCGCCCACCTTGTACTGTGAGATAGTCCCACCCCTCATACAGCAGCAGCATGAGAGCTGTGTCTGTGTCCATGCAGCTGTCATTATCACCATGTATAAATCCTCATATCACCTACACTGAATATGATGGAAATGGGACATTTTCAGGGTACAGAGGGGACAATGAAAGCTGTTACTAAACCAAGTTTCCCTGAAACATAACAAGTTACGGATACGGGGTCACAAGCATAAAATCCTAATAACAATCAGGGATTTTTTCACATTAGGGGGGCATGTTAGGGACCCCAGACAATGAGCATTAGGGTACTGTCAATTCACTCTGTGCTGTGGTGCCCCAAAAATATTCTTGCTCGTCAAAAAACATGAAGGCTGCGTTCAGACTGGCAGTAAAGTTGCAGTGTGGTTACCCCTTCCTCATGCCCTAGAACCTTGCCTAGGGGGAGACGCTCAGTACCGCTCACTGCCACCTGTAGTCAAATCTGCAGAAACTGCAGTCCGAGGGCCTGAATGGCTGGTGGGGTGCCTGTTACACATAGCTGGTCACTTTTGTGGCAACTGGAAATGTGGGAACCAATAGGAAAGTCCTTTTGCCCCCCCCCCAAAAAAAAAACTGTTATACCCATTATATCATTCTACCCTGTTACACATACCTATCCCCCTACTCTTTCTAAACCGCAATTTATCTGTAAGGAAAGAAAAATGTTGGATAAGTGCAGGACTCTTGTGGCTAACTACCCCTAAAATTTCAGCGCTACGGCGCCATCACAAGATGCAAAAAATTATACTTGTCATACCGTGCTACCCTGTCGAAAATAGCTGGCAACTTACTTTCTGTGAACCCCAATTTCTCTTTAACAGTAGACAAAGGGAAATATAGGATAAGTGGGGACTCTTGTGGCTACTACCTCACTAAAATCTTATCAATCCTACGATACCATGGTGCCCTGTGACATATAAATGACCCTTTATGTTCTTTGAACCTTTGAACCCCATTTTCTCCTGAAAGGGGAGATGTAGGTGTAATAAAATGTAGGATTAGTGGGAGACTCTTGTGGCTAACTCCCCCTAAAATTATATTGCTGCAGCACCATCACAAGATAAGAAAAACTATACCTGTCATACCGTGCCATCCTGTCACACATATCTGGCCACGTACCTTCTGTGATCCCTAATTTCTCAGGAATGGGGGGATGAAGGGACCTGAAGATGTAGCAGTAAGAACATGATCCCCTTGGCTGTCACATGAATTGCATTTCTCTGGAAGTATTCATTGCATTGAGTTATTGGGGTACAAAGAAGGTTAGTGGCCCCCTATAACTGTCAGGACGCATTGTATGGTGTACTTTCTGCTCTTTGGTACAGGAATGGTGAGCGGGGATCAATATATGACCGCACAGCACTGTATGATAGCTTTAGTTTTGTATCTTTTAATAATAAAATGAGCATCAAATGGTGAGTGCAGCAATTCTTGATTTGCATTGTTTTTATTTGGTGCATGTACGATACGGTAACTAGAAACATTTCAATTTAATTTAATTTTAATTGAAAACTATTCTAGTTTTAAACATACATATTGAATGTTTGTTTGCATTGTGGCCTGCAAGTTTTATCTCAATGCCAACAGCGACCCCCAGATGAAAAAAGTTTGGGCACCACTGGTATAAAACATAGCAAAGAATAGGGGGAAACCTCCCAACAAAGGAGTGGGGATATCTTTTTAAAATATGTAAGCAGCAGACACACTGCTATGCTTTAAGTTTAAAGTTTGATACCCAAAACATAGGAGGGTGACACCATTTTTTATATCCTGGAACTTCACGTGTCACCTCCTCACCTCAAGTTTTGTTAATTAGACTGAACATCACCATGCTGCTGTGATCTTTCCTGAGATTTGTATCACCCCTATCACATCCGTTCTGGTGTCTAAAACACATTAGAAGAAAAGCACTGTACAAAGCAGGATACTGATTGGATAACAAGATGACAGATTTGGAGCACAACACATTTTAAGTTATAGCGTATATTGTCATTAGAAAGTTTATAATAGTTGTGTTTTATACAGACCAGTGCACATCTAATATATGAAAAAAGTAATTAAAAGAACTTAATGGAACTATTATAAAAAAGTGGCAATGAAATAAAATATCACCACCATTTTTCCTCTATTGTTTTTTTTTTTATTGCCACTTTCATAAGACCACTTTTTATAAAAGGGCAGTGCTTTTACAGTGAAAATCAGTGATTGATTGCCATACCATAATTACTGTCAGTACTCTATTCACTAGAGTACCTATTGACACTATTTCCACCCATATTGCCACTAAGTACCAACAGATTTACAATGTGGTAACCAATCTGAATGTGGAGATCAATCTGAATGTTAAGGAACTGCACTAGCAGTGTGGCAGGTGATCACTAATGGCAGAGGCAAGATTGAATAAGAGGGAATAAGAACAAATAATGTGCACAATCCAGAAAAAAACAAAACACTGCCACAAACAACTAACAAACATATCAGAACAAAAGGTACATGAGGTTGGGTCAGGTCTAGGACAAGGAACAGGAACAGGGCCAGGGAGCACAGCGGATAGCTGGCCAAAGAACACTGAGGATCTGGCAGGGACTGAAAGAATGGCAAACTCTTAAATGCTGTTTACATACCAGGCTCTCCTTGGATGTGGCTATCTGCTGGTGGCCAGTGGAAGTTCATTATACCCAGATATTCAGCGCCACCAGCAGGAGAGGCAGATAACCATACCACAATGTTTGAAACAAACACATTTAGTACCCGTTGTAGTCTATGGCTAGTAGTCTGATCTATTCAATGAAAGGGCATTTTACAGTGCTCAACTCAGAAATTACTTTAAGCTGGGTGGGAAGAAATTGTAGGTGGGTGGCAGCCCCTGTATTGTGACCAAACTCCTCAGTAACCACCCAAAAACAGCCGGGTGGTTACTGAAAAGTGCCGGGTGGTGTGCCCAGCTAAGAGGGGCTGGGGAGAACACTGTGCTATATCTGGCAAACACATTTTTATTGCTGATTACTACTTTTGTAAATGGAACATATAGAAAAGGCACTATTTCACTATCAACATATTTCCAGTAAACATGTTGCTTCCCCTCTGATAAATGAGTCCATATTGTCGCTAAAAAGTCACAGTACAACCACCATCAAGGCTCTCAGGGCAGTGTACTTATTGTTAACCTACGCATGTCGCTGATCAGCACTGTCCTGCAGGGTATTTTTTACACCTTGATAAATTGGTCTGCGGTCAGGGCTAAAGCTGTTTGCATTAAAAAGAGGTCCTTCTTCAGATGCAAGGCTCCCTTTTGGGCACAGGTAGCTGACATTGTTGAGGAATTAACAGATGTAAATATCTTAAGCAGACCGGAATTAGTACTTCTACATCTGATTAAGTGGTCAGGGGAAAAAATATCACAACTCATTGCTCAAGCATCTTCTAAATGCAGCAAAAGCTTGTATCCCTGTGCTTTGGAAACAACCCCCCCACTCCCACTATATCCCAATGGTTCAGACGGATCAAAAAGATCATGACTATGGAGGATCTGATCTTGTCATGTGACGAGAGAGTTGATAAGTTTCGTAAGACATGGTTCTATTGGATCCAATATACCTCTTCACAAGATTATCTTTCGGTTATGTGCGAGGCTGACAGTGCTGATGATGTATAATAGTTCACAAACAAGCAGTCTGATCGTTTTTGAACACATCTAAGTAACACATTATTTGGCCTTTACTAAGTCTGGGTGTTAATGCCATTTTCCCTTCCCCCTTTTTCTATTCTTGTTAATGTTCTCCTACCCCCTCCCCCTTTTTTGTTGTTGTTAATTTATAAAATGTTCCAGTCGTTAAACTGATTGCTTGTGCATATAATGTTTATTTTTCGACACTTTATATTTGTATGATTCACTGTTTTGTATTGTCTATTCGATTGTTTACTAAATAAAAAATAAAATAATAAAAAAAAGAGTTCCTTCTTCACTTTCTGAGACTTTGCAGGCTGTTGTTTTGCAGGGCCCAATGTGATATGGATTGAGATGGGGCTGCAGGTATTCAGAAGAATATATGAGGGCTGCAGTCTGTAATTAAAACAGGAACTGAAGTCTGATAACTGTGCCAAAAAAAGGCAGGCAGAAGACTGTTCTACATCGTGCCTTTGTTTTTTTGTTGTCTTTTTTTAAAGGATATTAATGGAAGTTTTTGGTACTGTGCTAAGCCAAATCCTAACTTTCCAGCTACTGGGGTTGTGACTTAGGAGAAGATCATTCCCCTGTCACCAGTAATAGATCTGCACTCCCTTGTCACCAGCAGCAAATCTGCACTCCCCTGTCACAAGTAATAGATCTGCACTCCCCTGTCACCAGTAATAGATCTGCACTCCCCTGTCACCAGTAACAAATCTGCACTCCCCCGTCACCATTATTAGATCTGCACTCCCCTGTCACCAGTAACAAATCTGCAC
>NC_092858.1:60744512-60770776 GCF_032062135.1 Pyxicephalus adspersus
CCCGTCACCATTATTAGATCTGCACTCCCCTGTCACCAGTAACAAATCTGCACTCCCCCGTCACCATTATTAGATCTGCACTCCCCTGTCACCAGCAACAAATCTGCACTCCCCTGTCACCAGTAATAGATCTGCACTCCCCTGTCACCAGTAATAGATCTGCACCCCCGTCACCAGTAATAGATCTGCACTCTACTGTCACCAGTAATAGATCTGCACTCTCCTGTCACCAGTAATAGATCTGCACTCTCCTGTCACCAGTAATAGATCTGCACTCTCCTGTCACCAGTAATAGATCTGCACTCCCCTGTCACCAGCAACAAATCTGCACTCACCTGTCACCAGTAATAGATCTGCACCCCCCTGTCACCAGTAATAGATCTGCACCCCCCTGTCACCAGTAATAGATCTGCACCCCCCTTTCACCAGTAATAGATCTGCACTCTCCTGTCACCAGTAATAGTTTTGCACTCCCCTGTCACCAGTAATAGATCTGCACCCCCTGTCACCAGCAATAAATCTCCACTCCCCTGTCACCAGTAATAGACCTGCACTCCTGTGACTAACATCTGCCTTGCATTCTTTACAGGTCCCATTGTGCGCCAGGACTTTCCAAAGATGTCAGCTGGAAGGTATGTCATAGGTAGAAAATGTTTACATTTCTGCTGAATGCTTTATGATTTTACCAAGGGTTATTGGACTGTTCTTGGGAAAAGAAAAGATAGGGTGATATTATCTTGGAGCTCAGTTTTGACCCTTTTCCCTCTAAAGCATTCACTATACTCTTTAAACTTAGGATCAGGAAACCAGGAAGAGATAAAACAGAAGATGGCGTTGCCTGCAATGGAAGAAGCAGAGGGGAATGAATTTTAAAAAATTGTGATCGGGCAGGTAAGGCTATTATATTGCAAAAGGAAAATTGTATGTACAGGGTAGCAGTTTTTTTAAATTTTACATTTGGTTCTGCTTTAAAAGACACCTTCACAGAAATTCAATTTTTTTTTTCCACCACTAATTGCCTTTCTCTGAACAGGATTCAGAAAAGCTTCACTGATCTTAAAGACAATTCCATGGAAGAGTAGAAAATTGTATTTTGCTATGGTATTCCTGCTCATTGCACTAGTAATAATACATATAGTTACCTATTGTCCATTTAATACTTTTAAAGTGGGATGTGATCAATGATCTGTTGATAGTCATTGGTTGTTAGCTTTTCTCTTACATCTGATTGTAAGGAAAATGAGATCCATATTCTGTATAAAGGGTCCTATATTCAAAAGTTGGACTATATAATTATAAATTTGTATTGAGCACAAAGTAGCCCTATCTTGTATTCAACTTTTGTATAGCTTTGTTGCTTCTCAGTGTTGCCCATTCCCTAAAGCCTCATTGCAGCCTCCTTATATCTACATGCATGTTATAAAGGTGAATTCAGACACTGAACTATTGTTATCAAGAAATGTCAGGTTGGAAAAGTGATCTTGCTGCAGTTTTCTTGGTGAATAAAAGGAAAGCTTGTGTACATTTTGGGATCCCTAGCATCCCTCATGTGATGAAACTTTTCCCTATCGGAATTGTGGCACATTGCTATTTGCACAGCGCCATCTTGTGGTTGGAGGCAGAAGCATAAACCTATTCATGTTGAAATAGATACCAGGTTTCATATATTTGGATAGCAGAGAGGAGGAGCAGATTTCTAGGAATGTCAGAATGTAAATTTTGCTTTATATCAATATTGTTACAGCTATGGGAACCACACATAAATTAACATATGATGAAACCTTTGCTTCAGTGGTACTGTCCTAAAAATATTTTTAAAGAACAACAACTATATTACATCTTATCAGGCCTGGGATGTAGCAGGCCCCTTTCCTTTAATTTCACCCCATCACCATAACTTGGTACGGAGTATTTATAGGCTAACACAGGTGCTAACAGGGATAAGGGAAGTGATTGGTTAACAAGATTTTTGATAAGAATTTTTGCACCTATTACACAGATATAATGAAACTTTTTTAAAGACATATTTAAAGAATACCTCCAGACATAAAAATATTTATTTAAATGTGTTCCTAAAAAGCCACAAATAATACAAACTACGTGAGAACGAAATTCTTGCAAATCTAGATATGTCTTTGTAAAAGTAATGGAGACATGACAATTGTGCTGCACATAGCAGAGAGCAGACCTGCATGGTTTTCCCACCACAAGCCATGCACAGACCAGTCATTCTGCCCAGGAAGAGGGAGCAGCAGTGCCCAGTCTTCATTACAGGAAGTTCCTGTACAAAAGAAAAGTGCAGGAGTTGATTCATGCTGATCTAGGAGAAATGCACCAATATCCCAATTAGAACACAACAGTCTTTTTAGACTGGTTCATTGTCAGGGGGCTATTACATTGGTGTAAAGTGGAACTCTGGATTAAAATAACTAAATGCAATTAATGATAAAAAGGTAAAATATCAAAACCAGCTTGCATTGCAATATTCCTTTTTAATTCAGACAGTACAATAGGCCTGTACCAAGTCACAATTGGGCAGTTATAATGTGTTAATGATTACAGAGCTGCATTAAATTGTGTTTATTATATCTGTATAGCGTTCAGCATTGATGACAAAGTATTCCATCCAACTCTGTTACATTGTAACTGTATAATATATCTCATGCTTTAAAAAAGTGATAATTGCAAATGACTTTTACAAGAACCAGTTACCTTAGTGATTCTTTATAAGCTATGGCGCTGCATCATACAGTTTGATATGAGTTTTTTTACCCATCCAGAAGAATTTGATCTTATAAATAGAAACAGATAAAAGTTATATTTACCATGAAAACACCCACCTCCCCTCCCCCGTGAGCACACATAAAATAAAAGAAATGGACAAAACCTTAAACTAAATACTGCGTTGAGTTGCTACAGCAACCAGCGACATTAATAAAACAATGCAAAGACATTTCCATAAAATGGCACGCTCACAAGGTAAAACACTAGTAACATGCTGCAATAACTGATCAAGCTGCAGACATGTGCAGCGCATTGTATTGTCTGTGCCATCTGTGCAGGTTACACCGTCACCCATATCATGTATTTATAAACCATCCTTCCAAGACCCAGTGCAGGAACATTTAGCACAACATATTCTTTTTTTAATTATAAATAAATTGTATTCTTCTTTGTTATTGATTCCTGTGTTTATTTTCATTTTTTTATTCAGGTAACATAAGCAGCAATATAATTTGAACATACGAGATAAGCAAGCCAGCTTTAAATCACTGTCATGAATATTCCATTAACCATAGTCGTGTCTTATGATGATACAGAACTGTATGTCATCATCAGTGGGGAAAAAACATGTGTCTAAGTTTAGGATGAAATAAAGCTTTTTTATAAAAAAAAAAATGGAAAAAAATCCTCCAACCCCTCCTACTCTATCTGTGCCTGCAATTCAGAGGCAAGCACAGGCAGTGGAAGACAGGGAAATTTATTTCTAATGCACACCAGTGCTGGAAGCAGCAGGGAGAGTGAGAGCAGGGGAAGAGGATCTGTCTCTCTCCTTCCACCCACAGTAATCATCTATTAAGGGATCTGGATTTCCATCAGTTCTGTTCTATGATTTGGCACTGCAGGTTAAATAAGATTGCAGAGATCACTGGGGATTGATGGTCATCATAATATTGACACTTGCAGAGGGGAGTTTATATCATCATCATTCCTGCCTGTCTGGCTGATATTTGTTGTGCTTGGTGCTACAACTGCAGTCTTTTTAGTACCATGAATCCTGCCTTGGCATTTGATGCTCTACAGATCCACCCTTCCTTATAGCAATCAAGTGACAGGGAATGGTTTTTACTTCGGGGATCGTACATGTCTCACTGTTCTAAGATTAGTTTTTTGGCCTCTCCTGGGAATTCTTTAGCTTACTTTCATTTGGCTGCACGCTGGAAAGGAAGATTTCACACTTTGGCAATAGCTTACTGTTAATGTAGTTATAACCATTAAATCTTAACCTTATTAACAAAAAAAAGGCCAAATACAACACGGCTAATTGAGGAGCCTCCAAAAAAGAAAACCCCCCACGGCAAGGAAAGACTGGGAGAAGATAGGAAAATAATCATTTTCTATGGTTAAATTGGTACCCTTGTTCTGGAGAACTGATCACAACCTCTTAGTATGCAACAACAAGGATTTCTTCGTTCTCAGGGTGTCTAAGCTGCTGGATTGCTTTTCGCCCAAATCAATGTGGTTTCTTTGGAACATTTTCAGCAAAGGAACGCATATGCTGCAGTGTCTTTGTGGCAAGAGTCTTAAGAAAAACAAGAATCCAAGTGGTAAGCTATATTTCAAAAAATAAAACAAAAGACATTGCATGATTCTGCCATTGAATATCTACCTATCGCATTCTAACGAATTCAGATCTTTCATCAGATTAGGCTATAACATTATTTATAACAAGGCCGATGCAATTTTCATGTAAGCCTTCAATTTTCAACTTGATTAGCCCTAAAGGATAAAATGGGATTCATGTGTTTGGATGGAGAGGAGTGGCAACTTTGTGTGTTTCATTTTTCCCCCTGAAGATTTATTTAGTAAATATTGCCAATGCAGGTAGCTGGCACCTTTCTGTTTCTGAAGGCTGCAGTTGGCTAGCACACATCAGCTATGGCACTGACATCCTGCAATAGTTTCTGATTAGCTTGCAAATATTCCAAACACGAACCACCTCTCCAAAGTAGAAAAAAATCCAAACAGTGGCAGGTTGTTACTCATTTCTGCCTCTTCATAATACCCTGAAAGCATGGCGGTGCCATCCAGAGGAGCACAGTGACTAAATGAACATATTGTGGAAATGTGTTGCTTGCTGGCTATTTTCTATACATAGTGATTTCCATGCAGTATCAGTAGAGCTGCTATGTGATGCAGTGAAAGCAGCCTGCACAGGGTTAATGTTTGCAGTACACTGTGTAGGCTCCCTCCTGTTGGAGATTAATAGAATTTCCCAGTCCCATTTGTGTTTTAAGGACACATTTTTTTTCAGGCTTAAAAGGTAACAGAGACAATTAAATGCAGAACACAAAAGCAACAGCATGTTGATTTTCACAAAGACTTGAGTAGGAAACTGAGCTATGTGTCTCTGGTATTGTTTTGGTGGTCCCCATGGCCTGTGTTGCTGTTGCAATGAGCACGGATAGCGGGTTACATGATTATAATGAAATGTTTTCGGTTGCATTCCCATGGTCCTGCATGACCTGCCTTTTCTTTGGCTTTCAGTCCCATTAAAGAGCAATGAATCCCCTGGTTTGCCTCTGACGTTGGCACTGCAGTGTAGTAGATCATAGCTTTCTTTGCTATTGTGACATCCCAACATCAACAAACAGCAGAACCTGTAGGGTCATATTTTGCCTTTTAGCCCTTGGATGTAAGAATATTCCTATACCTGTTTCTGTGTGTGGGTTCCCGCTGAACAACTCATTATTTAAGGGCAGTTACAGGAGGCAAAGCTTTGCCAGGGCTGGATTTTGGAAGAGTGTGTGTTGTCATATTGTTCTGCAGCAAAGAGTACTTCTTGGAATACCAAAGAGGTAGAATTAACCCAGCTGTCTGGCTAAAATTGTTCATTGACTGCTTGCAGGTCTGATAGCCTGTTCTTTATTAGTTAACCACTCTGGAAGGTACCAGTTAGCAGTGGCTCTCAATTACTGCAGTGAGCTAGAAGAGGTTAGGTCTGTGCCTTACCTTGACTCCATTGAGAAACATGGAACGTAGACTTGAATAGTATTCAGGGCTCTCTGCATTACTTGGAGGTGGAAATTATCTGAGACATGGGGAAGCTTAACATTGTTTTTTTTCAGCATGACTCTGTATTGTAGCATATATTTATATTTTGTTACATTTTTCACAATGGATATATTTTGTACAGGCCCAGCATGCTGGTCTGATGAAAGCACACTTTTCAGATAATAAATGATAACTTTTTAACATCTTTACATCATTGGGTACAGTTTTCAGTGTATGTAGTAGGTACATATAAAGCAAAAACAAATTCTTTTTGAATGGGGGGGGGGGGGGGGGATAATACCTGGCTTATACAAAAACTTTCTACTTGCAAAAAGCAAGTGGCCTCATCATCTTGAACAATGATTTCCAATGTTAAAAGCTAGGCGTGCAGTTAAGCTGGGATAATACATGGCTTATACAAAAACTTTCTACTTGCAAAAAGCAAGTGGCCTCATCATCTTGAACAATGATTTCCAATGTTAAAAGCTAGGCGTGCAGTTAAGCTGGGGTAATACATGGCTTATACAAAAACTTTCTACTTACAAAAAGCGAGTGGTCTCATCATCTTGAACAATGTTTTGCAATTTTAAAAGCTAGGTGTGTAATTAAGCTGCATACTATCTTGTAGAAGTGCATGCAACATCGTGTTCCTGTTCTGAACTAGGAGTACACAAAACTTTGCAACTGCTTCCCCATACATGTAACCATTGTATCCATACATGTACATATAAAAAATAGTGTGTATGACCAAATTATGGTGGTCGGGAGCATTATGCGTATCCAACAATCCACAAAACAGCTGAACCTGAGGGGTTGTGAAGGGCTTTATTCCCAAGATACAGATCCTGAAAAGAATTTCATCAATTACCTTTAAGTCCAATGCAATCAATGTAACCCCTTAATGCAGAAATAAAGGATTCCGGTGAGAGATCTATTCTGTGGAAAGAGCTTTCAGAGCAGTCCATTTGGTAGTAGATGGTATGTGGCTCAGTGGAAAGTTTAATTCATCAAACTTGCCTTCGTTAGCATTCACTGGTAGCTCTATATACCCCATTAGAAATAATTGGATTAACAGTAGCCGTATTATTTATTGACCGAGAAAACGCTATTAATCTGATGGCTTTACTTAAAACAATCATCTTTACTGTTTTAGTTCAAATGGTCTTGAGAGGGCATTTATGCAGAATTTTCAGGTCAGGTGTTTTCCTGATTTACTTGTTAGGCCAGCTTTCTTTGAACCTACCATCCATTAGCAGTGCATTGCAAACAAATGGCTACAGAACAAAATCCACAGACTGAATACATACGGTTCTTTTGATCTTATTAGATTTCTATCAACCATCCAAGGATGCTATTTTGTATGTAAATCCCTTGATAATGTAGGAACTCTATTCATTTTGTACTTTTAACTTTTGTACTCTGTCATCCCATAGAAAAGTAATAGTGATCAAAGTTCTTTAGATCTGTTTTCCTTGTAAACAATATCACATATTTGTACTAAGCACTGTCTGTCCGGTAGTTTCCAATTTGTATTATAAAGAATTTCCCATTGTAATAACACTTTACTTTCTGTTGTTTTTGCTTCCGCTACTTTTTACTGGCAGAATTATTCATTGAAGCTTGTTTAACTTAAAAACTTCAACTCATTTTGTAAATCTATTTTTGTATTAACAGTTTTGTTGCTGTGCTTTTCGGACTGACATGTTCTAATCATAGGATACTAACTGTACAATAATGTTTAAGTGGATCTCTACACAAAATTCTAACCTCAGGGTGTCAATTTGTATTGTCATATATTTCTCCTACCTTTTCATAGGTTTAATAGTATTCTGTCTGCACATTTCCAAACCCTACCCCCACTTCTAACGTACTGGCCCATCTGATTTGCGACTATAGAAGAACAAAATGGCTGTTAAGGTTTCGCATGCTTGGCCACCTTCCCACCCCCAGCTAGCTAACTGCACAGTGAAGAAGCAGCATTACTATAATGAACTTAACCCTTTGCTCTCTCTCTTACTATAAACATGTCCCAGTTAGAACAGAACCGTTCAGTGGATGGCCCTGTATTCCTGATCCTAGAGTGCAGAGGTATGTAATAAGCTGTTATAGAACAAATTCTAGTTATAGTAAATTCTAATAAAAAGTATATTATTTTATTATTAATAATTGGATTTACCCTTTAACCTTAAAAGACAATTAAGTGTGATTTGTCTAAGGGGGAAGCTGACTGCTAAGACAAGAGTACATAACTTCTTTTGTCATTAATGGGTAACACACATGTGCTTTACTATTGATTGTAAATAAAATCAATAAATGTGCCACACACAAGATTGTAAATTATTTCATTTATAATTAGGAAACCTGTATGAAATGTAGGTTTACCCTAACCTGATATCAAAAGAACAGGACTATTTGTTTTAGCATAGGGCACAGAAAGTTGTATTTGTAACCATATCTGTGGGTTGTTCATGCATGATTGTTGCTTATCATGGTTGTTCATGGCTGTTTATGATGAATTGTTCTAGATGCAGTGAGCAGAGATGAAGACACATGGCTGCCTTAAAGTGGAAGTAAACTCGCAATATAAAAATCAGTAGAGGTTTTTAGCAGATGATGATTTTCCCCTGCTCCTGTTGGCTTTTTCCTCTTAGTTTACACTGAACGGGGCATTCTTCATGCAGTGTATAGTCTGTTTTTTTATATGTAAATATATGTTAGGTCATATCTTGTTTAAAGGAAGAGCTATATTTGTGAAGAAAAAAAGATTCATCTTGATTTGTTTACTCAGCAATTAGAAGCTGATCCCCTGCTTTCTGTACATCAAAACAAACGTCTCTTTATAGAGGGAGATGAGCCACACACCTTTAGTTAGTGCAGGTGACAGATAATAGAAACGTAAGTAAGTTTAATCATTTCATGTATTTATTATAAGCAGACTTCCTAGAATTAATAATGGGTACCTCCTCCTATCATATGCTGCTTCCCCACCTCTTAGCTCTTCTGGTTGGGGTCCTCTCCTCCTCCTGTATGTATGGTAATACAGCAGATCTATTAAAGAAGATGAGAGCTTTTGACTTTAATTACCACATGGAAAATAATTCTATATGTGAAAGTGTTTCAATGAGTTGCATCACAACAGGCCTTCTGGCTAGGAAATAAAATACAAGTTAAAAATGGCAATGGTGCGTTAGGTAAAGTTTTTTTTTTAATATATAATTCATAAATTATCTAATATATTATATATTTGTTTTACCTCATATAACATATAACTTATAACTGACAATATATAATGATGAGGCACCCATAACTATTATTGTGTATTGTCTGGTATTGGCAATCATATATTGTTGTGAATGGCATATGGAATAAAGAGTGGGTAAACACATTTGTTAGTCATGTCATTAATCACTTTTTTGTGTACTCGTGTGATTTAATATTCCTAGGCTCTGTTGCACAACATATGGACACGTTACTGGTTTCTATGTATGGAAATTAGAATAAATTCTGCTGCAGTATTTATTTAACAATAAAACACCTGAGTAAATCACAACAACACTTTCAACACTAAAATGATATTTTTTTTTAAACAAAAATGTCTAAACCATGTCTGATATGTTTTCACTAACATGTAATATCTTTCTGTAACCCTGGCTATGTTATAACCAAAGCAGATTTGTGCAAGGTGGAATAAAAGTGAAGCCAGAACCAGCTCTATTACCATATGGGCAGTGGCTCAGAGGTTAGCATTTTGGCCTTTGCAGTGTTGGGTCCCAGGTTTGAATCTCGGCCAGGGCACTAACTGCATGGAGTTTGCAGGTTCTCCCTGTGTCTGCGTGGTTTTCTTTTGGGTACTGCCGGTTTCTTCCCAGTTTTCAAAAACATGCAGTTAGGTTAATTAACCTCCCCCCCCAAAAAAAATTGACCTTAAACTGTATTAAAAGATGTATGACATAAGTCATTAGGTTGTCCTTAGAGGGATAGTTAGTGACATGACTATGAAGTTGGTAAAGCGCTGTGTAATATGTTGGCGCTATATAACTACTGTAAAACAATACAAAGTTATTGCATGCTAAGTTATGTATGACAGTAGCCTTTATTTTTTCACAGAATATTCCCCACCTCAGACAATTGCTTCATCTTTCTAGACTTCTGCTGTCTTTGACCAAGCATGAGGATTGCTGGCCTTGGGATCCCACATGTGAATCCTGGTACACTTGCAGTCCCTGGATCTGTCTAAGAAATACAGAAAAGGTTCAAATATGTAGTTTGAGTTAGTAATCACTTAAAGGTGGGAGACTGAGAAAATGCTTTTATCCTGTCAGTAGCAAACTGAGGACATCAAATCTCCCAGTTTGCTTTTTTAAAAGCAGGCATTCTGAACTATTACTTTTGTATACTGTATTCTGAAACAAATTGAATCTTGCAGGCTTTCAGTGAATAGCTTGTGTATAACATTATTATTAGTACCTCTTGATTATTACTATTTATTGATTATTTTTGGTTATGTGAAAGGTACAGGTTCCCTAAAAAAGAAAGCACTGTTTTCCCTAATAAAATACTTTTTCTGGCCATGCATTTAGAGGGTGGTAACAGTCACAATAGTCTTTTGGCACTGCATGCTGTACATTGATTGCATATGTTTGCCATGATCAAAGAAAGGATAAGGAGCATTAGTAAAACCATTACATTGAACTAATTTGGGTTTCTGGTTTTGCAGAAAAAGCCTTGAAAATGCAAAAAAAAAAAATACTTAGAAAGGATCATAGTCTTTTACATTTGCAAACACTGGTATATACATCTAATCCTACTGTAAATAATAAAATAGACTGTACTGAATATTTCTATGAATTACCAATGCTTTTTCCATGGCTTAGAACACTTTTACATTGATAATGACATAAACAATACTCTCATTTTATTTAAAGGCTAGTAAGGTCTGTAGGCAGAGTTTTGAAACCTGTCCTGAGAGAAATATATAGGCTGTTACCAATCTCTCATAGTAATCCAATGGCTTCAATAAATTACGGGTATTGACTTAGAACAAGCATACTGAGAAATTCTGACACTGACCTCTTGCTATATACTTGTTCAGGGTAAATGAAAGCATATTGAAGCTAGATCCAGACAGGTAACCAGCATTTTGATAGAAAGACAACAATGGGCAACAATGGTAATTCTCTGGTTTTCTATAAAACTCAGATTTTAGATTTTAGGTGTTGTTATTAGCATTTACTTATAGACATATTTTAACAAAATGTAAATTAGCCTAAAAACAAACCTGTAGCCTCAGTAGCTATGGACCCCTTGATATTCTCCCCCTAAAGTGATAGAACAAGTTTGATAAAGTCAAATCTCTGTATTCCCATCTTCCTCCTTCTTCTTTCATTACACTCGTGTGTTATTTCTTTTAGAGACGGGAGGGCTTGCAGTGCTGGGGTGGGGAGAAGGAGAGCTAAACTGATGAAAATGAAAGTTAAATGGGAAAGTGTGAGGATAAATTACTCCACAGTGTTTGCAGGTATGGAGGTCAGTGAGGACTTTTTTTTACCATGTATTTACTGCTTGTTAGCAATATGTAAATTCAGTTTTTTGGGCAGGGTCCTCTCCTCCAACTGTGTCATTCTTTGTATCTGTGTGTCAATTGCAACCGCTTTATTGTAAAGCGTTGCTTATTATATTGGTGCTTTATGAATACTGTTTATTATTATTAAAGAGGTGAACGTTGGGTGGCATATATAGCTAATATTTAATGCTTTCCTAGAGGAAAAGAGAAGGTTGATAAGCTTTCCTTGTTATGCAGAGAGACAAAAGGAGGGTTTGTGGGGGTTTTCAAGGGCTTCAACATGCCCCGAAAAAAAAGCCCTGTTATAACATTTTTAAGTTGTTCTTTTTTCAACCAAGTAAAACAGACTAAGCACTGTCACTGCTGACTGTTCAGTTTGCTGGTGTTCTTTGTCATTTACTGCCCAGAAATCAATCAAAGCAGGTAAATGTTACTTCAATCGTAGCTTGTGAATGAGAACATAAACCATTTAAAAAAAAAATTATGATTAACAGAGTGAATTACTGATCGTGATAGTTTTTGTTTGCACTGTTACATTTTCAGGACAAATTTTTGTGGGTCTACTCCCACTTCTACTTTCCTGGTCCAAGAAGCACCATGCAGAGATCCAAAAAAATGAAATTTTAACTGTTAGTGCACTTAAAAAATGACAGTATTTATCTCTGTTCTTGGTAAAATTGCACTAATACGGCTACAACCACCTCATGCAAACATTTTTAAAGGTTACAACTGTTAGAATGACAAATGTAAAAAGGAGAAGTACACAAAGGGCTTTATAAAATAGGGAATCTGACATTCCCTCAGATATTTCCTGGTGGGAATTACTGCCATCAAAACACATGGACCAGGAAGATTCCTACAAGGGAATGTTTAAGAGGATGGTCTGCATGCTCGTTTTATAAAAAGAGCCCAAAGTGTTTCTTTCCACATTATTATAATAAATCAGTTTCTTGCAGATGTTACCAAGAGAAGACATGATGTAAGGCAACAAATTATATCCTAATTGTATTATAGCCAGTTTGAGCAAAGTTTGTGATAAAGGAGCAGCTTAGGGGTTAGCTTCTGAGCAATGATAGTTATTAGCAGATATTTTTTAATATCTCCTTATGGCAAAAGCAAATCACTTATTACCTAAATCAAGGAGAAGGCTAACATGTCCCAGCTCTGTCCTTGTTTGCTCTCAGTAATAGATCTCTAATTCTGTGGGAAAAATATTCATTGATAAAAATGATGGCTTGCCATATTTTTAACATATATATATGACCCAAAATAAGTAAGCAGACAGTGATGTGTCCGCAAACGATTACCTTGAATATTCACTCTAGGTCAGCTTCAGGCAATGGCAATGGCACATTCTATATTTTCACTATGTTCACTCTAAAAGGTTCCCTTTAAACATCCGCCTAACAGTGATGGTTCCACATATTACATATGAAGAATGTGCTGGATTAGACATACTTTGATGTTAGAATACACTGGTACTATGCACTAGAAAGTTTGCTTCAGTGTCAAGTGCTGTCCTTGCATGGGCCATTTAAACTTTGGGCTATATACTGGTTAAAGTGTGTGTGTGTAAAAGTATGATCAGACCCTTGACAAGTTCCTCCTACATCTAATGTTCATATCACCTTTAGGTGCATTTATGTAGGCTGAACATTGCTGCCTGAGAGTTAGTAGAGGAACCAGTTTCTGTTATTGAATATCATTTTTTGGGGGGATGTTAGTAACATTGCATTGACAATCCGCCATATGGACTAGGATCAAAAGTTGAAATATATTACATGTAGACAATACCTAATATGAGATATATTGATATTGCAATATACTATTTGAGAGAACTAGGAAATTTACTGTAACTTTTGCCACTGTATTTGTGATTGGCTTCCTTTGGTATACTGACCCGAATAAGAGATCATAAATAGATCATTGCATTGATGGCTTATACAGCACTTCTATATTTTTTCCATTTGGCTGGAGTACTGGGAATGCCTATTGATACTGTTTTGTTCTCATTATATATTAACTGCAATTGTTAAAACGATTTACTTAATTGTTCTATTTTGTTTTGGCTAAAAGTGGCTGTTTCAGCAGAACTTAGGGTTTCATGTTACCACTGATATTAAGGTCAGGTCCTTATTCTGTACGTCTGTTTATTATTGTCATCGGGCAATTGATGAGCCTAACCCATCACAGCAATCATAAAAGCCTGTGTCCCTCCTTACCATAACAGGTAGAGCTGCTACAGAGTCCTATAAATGAAAGTAGGCTATTTTTATATACAATTGTTCGTACTATGCTATTTAATCCAAAATGTCAATCTTTTGAGGTCGGTAAATGGGAAAACTGAAAATCCATTTTGTCCATTCTTTGGAGTTCCCCTATTACCACAGGCCTCATTTTTTCTTTACAGATTTCACCTGTAGCTCCATGTTGGTAGAATATAATTCTGTATGGAAAATACAGTGTTTCCTTAATGAGCAAATGTATTTATATAGTTAAAGTTATCTTTCTGAAGCTCTCCATGAGCTAGGTAAATGTTTTGGGTATACTTATGTCCTATACAGATTTAAAAAAAATGTTTTCTCCAGTTGTCATCTTTACATTGGGGATTGTGATTGGCATCTGAACCTAAAGTGAGCCACAGCATTTGTATATTTTATCCCAGTCTTCCAGCTGACAATGATTTCATCATGTACTTTTGTGTCTCATCCAGCAGCTCCGTCTCCTGGTGTTCCTATGACTGGCCGGTGTAAGTCTATCATATGCACACATAACAGTTCTGCTGACTTTCCCCTTTCCAGTTCCACAATCTTTTCCTCCCCCTATTTCTTCCTGCCATTTGATCTGTTAAACATTGTACTGGAAGTGGACCTTACCTATTTCTGAAAAGAAAAAAAAAATATGGAAAGCTTTTACTTTCTATACCATGTTGAGTAGCCCAAATCTGGCTAAGAAGATGACCCTGCACATTATTGCAGCATTTTCTCATGAGACTTGGACTACTTGGCAATCTTTGGGATCTTCTTGGCAGGATGGTGATGGTTCCCCCTGCACAACAGAAGCTGGGAAAAGATTACAATGTTACAAACATTAGCAAAACAGTAATAACATTTTTATCTCTCTGTGTTTTCAGCATTTAACCATGAAGGATGCAGGGACACATTTAAAAAGTAGATCTTGCACTAGCTTGCAGCAGATTGATCTGCTTTGAAAAAGGGTTTGATGTGATCCAAAATGTTACTGTTTATGTTTTTATGTGGATTCACCTCCTGTGTTTTGTTCTCTATGCTCAAAAAAACTATTTTACTCCAAAGCAGAAAACCTTGTTTCTGTCTCCATTTATATGACTGTGAGTGCAGCAGATAAAAGATATCATTGTTGAAGAATCACCCCTCTATACTGACCATCAGTGACAGAGTCACTAGGCCAGAGCTCAAGAATTACTTTGTAATTATGAAAGCCACAGTTTAATAAAGTTACTCATACGTCTACTTTAGTAAGTGTTGTGATAGGCTGATATCACTGATATTAGGCTGATAGTTTGGTATTTTATTTAGGCCAATTCTGCTTTATTAAGTAAAGACACAGTCATTGTGGAAGGAGGAAGCATAAACTGCACATCTAGTGATCAAGCATTGCTTCATAATATATTTAAACACTGTACACAGAAATAATAGGAAATATACTTTTTCATTTACCAGAAATTCAGTGAGCTTCTAATTTCCAACAGATGGGATCTTCAACAGAGCTGATAATGCTATTTAGGATTTTAGTCCAGCTAAGTAATGGGGAATGTGCACTTGTAGCTGTTTTGTATGCAAGAGACAGTAAGACCCCTTTAGTGTGTTTGGGAATACCTATTCTTAAGGTTCCCAGTTTACCAACAGGGGGGTATTTGGTGCGCCTCTATCTATGTTCTAAGCAGTTAGGTTATGCTTTATGCATTTAAAAGCTGACTTCCAGGTAAATGGCTAAATACACAGAAAAAAAGACATATAAGATTGCTGTTTTCTTGCCAAAGAATTTCTGACCATCTGGTCTTGATATTTACACAGCTTTGCCCCACAGGACAGCCCCGACTGGTAGGGGATCTTTATCTGCTGCACTTTAACTTTTACCTACAGGTCTTCACCCAACCCCCACCCAGTGAATGAAAACAGAAAAAATAGATGGATGAGCTCACCTCTGTGTCACTTTTTGCCTCCTTTTAGCATGTTCTTTCCACTTCAGCTCACCTCATTGGATCCTTGTAGTGTTTCTTCCTTCCCCTGTCTGAGATCTGGTGTGCCAGGTACTATTAGTTACTTGTTCTGCTTAGCAATGCTACATTTAACAATGTATTGATGACTACAAAGCTGCATTCATTTTTGCCTTTAAAGGTTTACTTTGATTTATGAAGTGTGTACCTATAAACACTGGTATGCCAGTATACAAATCAAAACTCATAGAAGACTAGTTTCTCTTTCTTCTCACATGTAAAACAAAGCCATGCCCGTATGTCAAGACGTGGCAAATTCAAAATGTTTAACTGCATTAAATGTATATTTTAGAACTAATATTGGAATTATTTTTTCTTTAATGGTCTTATGCTTTTTATGATACTGATGTTGAACAATAGATTGGTCCTAGGGGAATGCTTACACAGCTATGTATGATGAAGCTGTAAGTGTGGTATACCTAATAGGACAATACATCAGACAATATCTGGAGTAAGCTGATTTCCTGCAATCCAAGGTGTATTGGGCTGGATGTTTCTGTATACTGGCTCTATTTGTAAAACAGGGAATCTGACATTCTCAAAACATTCCCTTGTGGGAATCAATAGTGCTATTGAAACACATAGACCTGGAAAATTCACACAAGGGAATGTCTGGTTCCGTGTTTTATAAATAGAGCGCTAAGTGGATTATTTTTAACTTTAATAACTATATCTCTATCTCCTCCATTATACACCAATCCAATGTGCTCACTGTGGCTCATCGCATTCATATAAATGGGTCCTGATGTGTAGCTAGCAAAGTCCACATTAGAGCAGGTTGAGTGACCTGACTTTTGTACCAGTTTATATATGTTATGGAGAAGAGCTCTTAATAAAAAGCGATTGGATAGAAAATAATGCTAATCCAAGCAAGTGAAGCACATCTCTTTTATGCATTTTATCTGTGTTTTGCTTGGCCTTCATCTTTGAGTGCTAACATAGGACAAACTCGATGGAGTACTTAGTCTTTTTCTGTCGTTACTCTGTTGTTACTCCTATATATTTACTTTCTGATTATTAATTCTATAGACAATTCTGGTTGTTTAGTAGACTGGATTTCTTTTCTGAAAACTTGATCAGTAAGAAACACATCTATAGTTCCTCCAAAAGAAAGCTCTTCTCTGTACAAAACTTCATAACTTTTACAACATAAAATAAACTGTAATCCATGTAAGGTAACCCTAAGAAATATTAAGAATTGCTTTTGAGAAAAAAAGTTTTAGTCTCATTGTTTGTTTTCAGCTGCAAGATGTACCAAATGTATATATATGGATGTCATTACTCTTTTCTTTCACATTGGCTCAGAACGTTCATATCTAGATGAATGAAGTCTGATATAGTACACTTTTGCTCTGCATTGGTGTCAGATCATGATGAAGTATGCACATAATAAGCCGGCTCAGATGGGTGTTATTACAACAGCAATGGTGACCCAGTGAGAAACTAGGTCACTATATGAATGATGGTATATATTCCTCCTTATTCCATGGAATACATAGATTGGATTATTTTGTTTTAGATTAAAAATATTGTGCTCCCAGAGACAGACACCTATCTTTTCATGTTGTAACACAAGTTTAATTTAATTAAGCTATTGCATTAACAGCTATACCATACAAATGCCAACTGTTTATACCAAAAGAAATGTATGATATATCAGATGTCAAGCAAATTTAGCTTTACTTGGCCCATAAACTGAAGAAAAAGGAATTTATTTGTATAGGTAATATATGGCATAAATACTTGAAAAGTATTAGTACACTAAACAGATCTTAGGTGTATGCGGATATTAAATTGATCATTGATGAGTGTTAGAACATGTGGCAATAGGCTTTTGTTCACTTCAAGGAGGTCAACTTCAGGTCAAATGCACTTGTCAAGGCATTCTAAGTGACATCTGAAACTGATGTCAGACTGATGCCATCTACACAAACCCAATATCTGTCCACATAGGCCTTTAGGGACACCATATTAATAAGAGAAAAGTTGTGAGCAGGCTCAAATATTCAGCTTTAGCTTTTGGCAGATGGTCACATGAACATTCACATCTAGAAATCTGACCATAACATGCTATCAGCAAATGTCTGTATGATAAAATAAAGAAATTTTCAGTATTTATATACATAGACAGTCCTAAATTTGAACCTTGGGTTGATAGAAAGATATGTTGATGGTGAGGTTCGTTTTCATTTCATATTTATGAAAGGCGAGAGAAGAACTAGCAGAACTAGTGGCTATCAAACTCTAGTCTTCGAGGGCCACAGACAGGTAATTTTATGACCCGGCTTCCTTTTCACTTCCAGCGCAGACTAGACGGGGTGCAGCTATCTTCTTCCTTCTTTTTCCAGCTTCATCTTACGTCACCCGATGTGTCTTAATGAAAATGTTAAAAAAAGTGCCAATTTCACTGCACATGTGAGGTTGGCACTTTTTTTTTCTAAAATCCAGGAAATCTCACAGCCTCCCAGGATGTGTGACAATGTAGGCTGGAGGTATCACCAAGTAAAGACTTACGAGGAGGGGTCCTCTCCAGGAAAAAAAAATGCTATTTTAAAAATAATATAAATAAATAAAAAACACATGCTTTTCATGTTTAAAAAGTGGTGATAGTGCCACTTTACCTGGATTTGCTCTGTAATGCTGAAGAATATTCCCTACCTATCCAAGTAGCTTCCTTGGTTGAGTAAAATGTGACTACTACATGTTATATATTTATTTTGAATGCCTTCATTGTTGCAGACTGTATACTTTGCCATGTTTCCATAGTGCTCCATATAAGTTAAACTTGTAAAATGTTGAAAATTAGCATAAACAGTGGCACCTGTTGACCAAGCATCAAGGAAACCAAGAAAACATGCTACAAACCAACCCTTTGTGATGATAAAATCAAAAAAAATCAACACTTCCTCAGTTTCTGATTTGTTTATTTCCAAATAAATCGGTCAGATCTGTAGATAATCACGAATGTTCAGAACCAAGACAATCATGATTAATGAATTATATATTTCTCTGTAGATTGGATTTATCTTCATGCATATCTTCAGGACATTCCAAAATGTGCAGTTCATTCATTTTTCTAGTTTTCAATCCAGTGTGCTCATGGATATTGTTTAAACTAAAAAAGAAAGTGGGTTCTTTCAGTTGTCTGCTGCTTACATTAAAAACTGACATGACAGCCCAGAGATATGCTATACACTCTAATCCCATAACAAATCATCAGTGCTATGTTAGAAAGTATACGGAGGGTCATATTTACATCAGAGACACACACAAAAGATTTTGTATCTGACACCATGCATTCTGCATCAATTAACATGTCATGCTGCCTGTACCATTGCTGTGCTTTCTTGTAATATTTGTATTGTTTTACATATCTAATAGTAAGTACAGGTTAAAGTCACATTGTTTGCCTGTTGCCTCTGACACCATAGGATTTAGTTGAGAAATGATGGATTGGTTGCTATTTGTTAAAGAAATGGCAAGCTGAGAGCATGATCTGACCACTTCCCTCAGGTGTACAATTATCCACCATGAGTAAACCGCCTGCCGTTCCATATTGTTAATTAAAAAATAGAAAGAAATGTTTTCAACATATGACTTGTTGCATTCTTTATTAGGAGATCTTTCTGTTAAATTCTTGAGTTAATCTCTATTATATTGCACACAAATCCAGAACAAATGGGTTTGTATTGTGATGGCATATTTGTACAGCTATCCCAAAGTGGAGTACAATTTCTAAAGTCTAAGTTTTTTTTTTTTTACACATATCTTCAAACATTTTAGAACATTTGTTTTTATTGCAACCCATGTTCCATTCTTTACTCTTGATCTGCTGGCAGGTGCCACTGGAGTGCAGAGTAAGGGGCAGTCTGTTCAAGGAAGACACAAATATCAATAAAAACACATTCCAGTACATTAGGGAATTTTTTCTCTCCCAACACTTATACAGGCACAGTCCTTACCCTTCACAATTTATTTTATGCAAATGTAAAAGAATGTTTTTTTGTTGAGAGTTGTGTTATAAATATTTATTTGACTTGTAAAGAAAGAAAGTTATATATACCTGACCTGGCAGTTGTTTTAAAAATTGTGTTTTGTTGCAGCAAAAAACTCTTGTTGTTTTGATGCCTTTTGTGTATTTTCTCCCAACAAACCCTATATCCCTACAGCACACCATAAGATGTCAGGGTAGGCAGGGGAAACCAATGTGTGCAGCAGGGATCAGGAATCAGAGTTCAGTGGACAATTTCTCTGCATCAGAGCACTGTATGGAAGATTATACTTTTTGTGAGTGAGAGAATGTGGGAACGAGAAGGCTCTTGAATGATGTTCTAATACCCTGATGAACACTGTTTCTGCAAGGTAAAATGTGGTTTAATATGCTTTACACTTTACTTGCTACACTGCATTTCAAAATAAGATTAGCCAAGAATAAAAAAAAGTTCTGTTCATAGTGATGCAAAGGATAAAAAAGGAGCCATAAAAATGTTTTTTATTTTATTAAGCATTTTTTTATTTATTTACAGTTTGAAAGTGAAATGGTTCTGTTTTCAAAAAGTTTTTATTTGTTTTTATCTTTATTTTTATTAGATGCACAATGAAAGTGAATAACTTAATACAAAAAATCCGATCAGTGTGGTAACAAAATTTTATTATGTATAGTTCATTATTCTACATGTACATGGGTGCAGTTATATTTGTTTATTTCATATGCATGCTTTGATTCTTAGTATTAATGGTCATGCCTTGCTGGTATACCTTGATGCCACTACAAGTGAACCAGACTGGGTCTAGCTGATTGAAAGTAGGAGACTGTGATATGTTTAAGTGTTATGAGGCCATATACCATTTATTTGAAGGGCTTAGGAAACATGGCAGAGGTTGGGAGGACCATTGTTTTTAAGACCAGGAATTACCTATTTTGCTACAATGACTTAATATTAGTAATGGAAAAAAAAAGTTACCACTTCCAATCCAAAAGCAGCAACTCCGCAAAGGGCTTCCTCAAGCCTCTTTGTACAGTTAGTCTATAGGATAATGACTGCTGCTTGCAGCATACTTTTTCTTGCCAGGTATCAGCCATAAGGAAGGCAATAAAGATGATTGCAAACAGTATGTTAGCATAAAAGTATGAGTTTAGTGCAGTGAATTAGGCAGCAATAAATGTAACATGTATGTCCCTTTCCATTCAGGCAGGTTCTGGGTCCAGACAAATAAAGATAGTTACCTGCTAAGAATACTAGAGATAGACATTTTGGACCCACAAGTGGTTTGCTTAAGTGTTTGCTCAAACTAGGTTTAGCGTCTGTGAATGTAAGTGGTAAATAGGAATCACCATATACAGTCCATCCAACATAATAAAGCAAGGAAATTAATCATTCATCTTACAGATGTATCTTGGAAGCAAATTCATTCAAATGAGTTAGTGCACATTGTATATCTGTATTATATTTATTACATAACTTCCGTTCTATGTTAATACAAATATCATGACATGTATCTCCATCTTCCTAATGTATAAGTGACAATCATTAATTATCTAATTTATGACTCTCATACATAATACAGTGTCTAAATTTAATTTAATTCTCATTTTAGTTGTTTTTGTTGTTGTTAAACTTCAATGATCTTTTTGAAGCACAAATATACCTGCAATAGGAGGATATACAAAAGAAAAGCTCTTTGCCGCGTTTTGGGAGTGACTTTAAAGTGATGAATTATTTGTGTCTCGACAGGAGAAATAACAGATGAGATAGGAATATAGGGCAGAGCCTCTTAGTGGAGCACACACTACCTTTAAAATGTTTAATGCAGATGTTGGGAATTGTGAAGTGTGGTAGCATTGTACAGGATCTCAGGATGACCTAGATTTTGGGATTTGAAATGACATGTAAATCCTTCTAAAGAGAAGTACCGCTACTTTCTGAGTATCTACCTCTTCTGCAGAAAAAGAATTTATGGCAGCACATGTTTGCAAGTGGTATCAGTGTCTTCAAAGGATGGTTCAGAGAAGAGAGCTGTTCTTGCTTTAAGATTATAACTTAATTCCTTCTCTTGTCCCTGTATATCCTATTATATCTTACACCTTGCATATTTGGTGACAGTCATATCTTTGGTATATCCCTATATATATGTATACATTTTTTTTGGGATGATGCCACTTTAACTATACCTCTGTTGTATAAATTACAGCTATTTCAATACCTTTCTGGCAGGATCACAATCCCACCATTTCTACTTTCCTCACCTAGGTTAAGAGATGCTGCCCACAGCCTCCTAGGATATTTATATCAAGCCTGACTGCTACACTGCTAATGCAAGGACCCTATTCGGAAAGGGGGATAATTTTAATTGACATTTTGGTTTTGAAACTCTTTTAAGGTCTAGAACATTGTGCACCTCAATGCAGACTATACACGTTAATAGTATTTACAAATTCCTAAAAATCAGTAAAAGAAATTCTGAACAACACATCCCTGATCTTTCTAGCTGCTTGTACTGTGTAATAACACATCACCAAAGATCTCCCAAAGTTGTATGTGGCAGGCTGTCAACAATAGGTAGTCATAGTATATAAAAATACTTAAAGTGCTTTATTGCATGTTTACCATATGAAATTTTTTTAGTGTACATAGTCAGGGCACAGGTTCCCTTTACATTGAGAGCATCCAGGTTTGTAGGAATCTATGAGTCACCGAGGGTTTTAACAGGATTTCACTAGATGTATTTTTTCATCCCTTTAATTTTGCATACTTTATGGATGAGGTTTGTTTGTCCCATTAAGCTTGGGATATCTGCTTAGGATGACTGAGATGTTAATGTTTGGATACCTTATCCATTATTCAGTTTTTGACCTCCATTTTATTTGTAGGGGTCAAATAGATTTGGCGAGCTGCATTTTTAATGTTAGGTGGAGGCACATAGTATATTTGCAGCTTTGATATAGGAATATAGCTAGCACATAATTTCCATTATTTTGCTTTATTTTTCAAATGTAATTTGTATATATTAAGCACTGAATTACTCACTGTATATTAGGTATGATGTGTATGTTATAATGTATAAATGTGGCAACATTTGCAGTGTTGTATCTCCATTATGTTTACAGCCTTATTATATATTACTCTTCAACCAGACCTGACTTGTGTAAATGCTGATCTTCATGTTCAATCTTGTGGAATACCCACACATGTCCTTGCTTAGGGTGGCATGCTTTACATGATTTATTATCTTGTTACTTGTATTTATGCAAGCCTGGAAGAATAAATAATAGACTTAATTTCATTACAAAGTAAAAACCTGCCATTTATGTTTTATAAAGTACATTTATGTTGTGTCCACAAAAAGTAGAAGGGGGTGAGAGAGTAGAAATGGCCACTTGGTTATCGATCTGTCCGTGCAGGAACAAACCTATGCCATTATATTAAAAAGAAAATTGTAAACCTAAGTACTAGTGCAAGGGACCTAAAGAAAGGCCCTAGTCAGCAGAAGACCAAGGATTGCCTATTGTTTCTATAAATCACAGCTTATAATATTAGGTGCAGGTCTTGCCAGACTTTTACACTTAATAAAGACCAGTTCATAAAAGCTAAAATTAAGGAGTGTGGAGGTGACCACAGACAGCAACTTGTTTGATCAATTGAATATCCGCTATAAACACTAGTGTTCCTGAGCTAACTATATATAAAACATTATATAGTATGTCACCCATTATCTGGAGTGTATAACATTCTATACATACAGGATTCTTTTCATTATTCATCCCTAGGGACAAAGCATACTGGTATGTGAAGTCCTTTATTCAAAGCATATTAGGAGACATTACACAAGTCATTTCCCGAATAAACTTGTCATGAAAGCCCTGTCTTATTGTGGACATGTCTCAGTCCTTCCTGACACAATGACTGATGTGGCATGGACAGTGTGCTTGTATTACATAATTACCTTGTAAGTTCCAGTACAACGCTTGCAAATCAGAAAGACAGCATGTTTTTTTTTCTGTTTCTTGTAGAGATTTACACATATTTTGTCATTTTTCTTTTATAAGGTTCAATTTACTGAGATTCATGAGATAGTTTAGCTAAGTAAGTTACTTTACCTTTGATGATTTTTTTCATCAAAATGTTCCGTTCGCTTAAAGAAATGTGGAGTGTTTATTTTTCAGATTAAAATTACATTTGACAATGGAAACCCTCTATTTCCTATGAACTTCTCTTGCTTTTTGACCTTCGTTTTACTGATCTTCGTAGAACATTACAGTTATTACCATGCAGATGTTACCTGTATTTAAAGTCGAAAGACATACGCTTTTTTTATTTTGTAAAGAGAATGAGAATGACTAAAATGGAACAAAACACTTCCCAGTTACATGGCTTTTCTGGGAAGTAAGAACTCTACCTACAGATAAGAAGTGTAGTATAAAAGGTAGCATTTTACTTGGTTCTTCAGTGATGGTGCTGCAAGACTTTGGCGAAATTTTTATCAGTGGATGGTGGGATAGTTTATATTGGAAGATCCCCACCCTCTGGGCCTCTGACATCCCTTCATCCAATAGGAATACTTTCTGATATATATATATATATATATATATATATATATATATATGCAAACATTTCTCACTGTTCTTTTAGTGCTTTTATTTATTTTTTGTCCCTGTGACAGTGATCACCAAAATACGTGAATAAATCTCTATAATGGATACACAGATTGTAATAAAAAACCTGTGTTCTGATACCTTATCATATTATCTAAAAATGTCAGTTTAATTTTAGACACACAAATATCAATAAAATAATCAAATATTTTTTTGATAACCTTTGTAACCCGTATAGGTTTTTCACCTTTCTATCTAGCATAAATATGTAATGTTTTCATTTATAAGCACATTTACCTAGAATTCTGGTGTAATCATGTGCCATTTTATTATTTTGCTACTGGTAGACTAGTGAAGATCAGTAATTGTAAAGGTTTAGCAACAATGACTTTGTTTCTGCAGCTTGGGGGTAGTAAAGTGTCCCATGTTAGGTGGTGCCAACTAGCTGGAAAATGTTGGTATTAATGGATTCATGCTGCATATGTGCCCACCTCTATTGCCAGCAGTTATAACAATACAGGAAGGTTCTTCCATATTATATGGCCAAATAGTGGAATTCTTCTTTCATAACAGGCTGTGTGTTTTTAGATATTGCACTAGGTAGCAGATATCGCACATTCGACATTGAAAACTTGGAACAAGTATGTAGATTAAAGAAAGTCCAAAGTCCTTGTCTGCATACATGTTCCAGGTCAGTGACTCAAAGCATTGAAGCAAAATAGGGTCAGCAGTACAGCCAGGCAACCAGCCAGAAAGTCAAGTCAACACTGCTTACATCCCTTTTCCTTAGGTATTTACAGTAATATTTTTTTACATACTTTGTTTTTCATAACATCTATTTAAATGGTGACATGATTTTAATTATAAATAAATATATTATTATTTAGTCTAAAAATATTTTGAATGTAGTGTTAAACAATAGGAAAAAAACAGTAAAAAGGGAAAGCAGTGATTAAAAAAAGATTTTGTTGTTTAACCAATCATCTTTTTTTTCATGGCGTAAATAAGGTTGTTGGAGCGTGGCAGGTTCATGTCTCGGTATATATTTTTGTTTTATAGGATGCCTTTCTTTCTTATCCCAAAAAGTTGGTAGATGTGATACTGTATTAGACGTAACTTACTGCATACATTTTTTACAAGGTGAAATACAAAGGGCAGTTACCAGTGCAAAGTATAATAAATGACATGTTTCCTGTATAATATATATACTGTATTCTGTCTTTAGTTCTTGTGCAGAATATATAAACTGGTTGTTACACATTTAACTATCTGTTATATATGCTTATAGAAAGTTTTAGCTTCTGGACTCACTCAGTCAATTAAAGAAATACATCTGTGTCTGCACCATGTAAGCATAAAATACAAGTCATGAAGTTGTGTATGTCTGTATCTGCAAAGAGCTGAGCATGTGGATGGCTTTGTGCACACTCATGTCACACAATGCTCTGACATCCTTCTGTATAATGATGGCTTCTCTATGCAATGAATGAATACAGGGTCTTGTTATGAAGATTCAGGTGTTTCAGCTCTGCATATTTGGTTTGTCACATGGGTGCTACCACCACATTTGCATGCAAATTAAAGCCGGCTGTGACAGAAAGAGATCTACAGCCAATGTTATGAGACGGCTTGTAATGGAGGTTCCAGTTCTAACCTTTTCTCTACCACAAGCTGGCTCACATACATTTTCACATGTGTCAAAACACATAATACTGATTGCAAAGGCAGTTGAATTCTCTCAAAATCATATATTTCTGCAAGTGCCTGTGTGTTTTATATATATTTTTATATATATAAAAGTCCCTAAGCTTCCTTCTTCATGTTTGTAATTATATACATTGTGGGATGTGGCATCGGTATACATTGGTAATTTGTTTTTTTTGGAATATTAGTCTATATGAAAAGTAATTATTGTGCTGCAGATCTTCTTTGGGTCTGATTTTTTAAAGCTCTCAAAGGACGGAGAGGATACACTTTCATACACTTTTCATCAGTCCATGATTCAAAGATTTGCATAGCAAATAGTAAATGACTCCAGAAGTAATCCATTCCAGGTTCGCTGGATCACCCAGATT
>NC_092858.1:60771938-61032989 GCF_032062135.1 Pyxicephalus adspersus
CAAGCCTCTGTCCTGCACAGGAGGGAGCAGGGAAGCCCCTCTGTTCATATCTAGGAATGGTCTGTATGTCAGATGGCCTTAACCAGGGGACTACCTGTATGTATTTTGTTGAGTGCTTCTCATCATCTTATTATAAAAAATACATGGCCCGGTGTATGGTTCTGGGAAAAACAGAGCTGATAAGTAAGCAAAAACATATTTCACAGAAAAAATTTACGGTCATATGGTCTGTCATAAAAAGCCTGTCTGTTGCATTTTTTTTTATCAAACTGACTTTCATTCTGTTTTATAGTTAGTATCTTCGGCCTAATACAGCAGCCTTTCATTACTGCTAGATTATTGTTAATTATGCTTAACAATAGACGCATTTTTCCTTTTATATATATATATATATATATATTATTGTGTTTTTGTCTATATGTATGTGGTAATGAAGGTAGTTTCCTCCAATTGATTTCTGTACTGTGTAATAATATTTTGTTACTTGTTTCCCACTTTTAGTCCAATCTATGTGGTTTATACAACTACATAGCATTCAGTCTGGCCTTGTTCCCATTTTCCTCTCCCTCTTTACTACATGAGTCTGTACATTTATCAATAGCATGGGCCGTGTTTACGAGGGTCCTTCAACCCTGCCGATCTGAAATGACATTTCTCTTTTGTGCTGTATTTCACCGTAGGATACCATTTTTCCTATTTTAATGCTATAACTGTCTGCGTAATTTACTTTGGTTAGGGCAGAGTAAATAGGAGAACAAATAGCTAACCTTATCAGTTCACTTTTCGATATCATAAAGCACCTGGAAGAGATAGTCTGGATGGGTGCATTGTCCTGGAAAAATATTACATTTTGATGTAAAAGCCAGACAGCTGAAACTAGCTAACCATTTCTCTTGGCAAACAAATACTTTTGCAGAGGTTATGTATTATTTATTTATTACCACTACTCTAACCTACAAAGGCAGGCATTTTACTGCAAGAAAACACTATGGCAGGTTTTGGATTTTTCATTCAGTTAGAACTAGTTACCTTTTCAAAATAAGGAGCTGTGATTTTGTTTGCATATAATGTAGATTGCTTCCACCGAAACAACTTAAAGGCGAGACTCAAGCATCATGGACTACATTTATTTCTTTATCAGACATGTGCGTCTGCTGGGCAGTGAATACTGATTCTATGTTTTAAGCACTACTATTACCAGTCGGTTGCATTGGCCTAAAGCTATTTAACAAATGTTGTAAAACACCTTTAAGTTGGTGGTACCCTTAAGTTTTTGCAAAAATCTTCTTCAAAAAGAGAAAAGGGGAATTTTTTTAGTTTCATTTTTATTAAACGGATTTTATATAGCGCCAACATATTATGCAGCACTGTACATTAAATGACGCAGTTTGCAATATGTTCTGGCCTCAAGTCAGTCAAAGTTGTTTAAAGATCCAATTTTTTCTTTGTTAATGGGTATGGAGTATGCCAAATCTGGGAATACGCTCACGCGCTGTATGAATCTTTTATTTTGGTGCAAGGTATGATTTAAAGCGTGTGCTCAAGTAACAAGATTTGCCTTCACTTTCTGTCCCAGAGAAAATGAGGAAAAAATCCCTGCAAAGGCAGAACAATTACTAACAAACATAGATTATAATCTATAACTTTGCAACACTTTTTGTCCTGGGGACTATGACCCCCAAATCACATACAGAAAATAAATGTAAATAATGGGGATACTAAGAAAAATAATCTTTGACAAGGGTTCTTTACTTTCCATACTATTTCCAAAACCAACAAAGTTATGGCTAAATTTTGTGACAACTGGTGAATATGATAGAGCCTAAGGTGGATTTGTTTTTCATTCATCTTGCAAGCAGGATAAAATATATTACAATTGTGCAGGTCTTAGAAAAACCCTTGGCATCATTTGTAATATACTGTTAACATTATTGCGTGAATTCAGTTGTGTTCTTTGTGAATTATAGGAAGAATATTTTCTTAAGAACTCTCAGCAGTTACAAGTCAAGCTCTGCAGACATGCTGATACATGCTGTACATGATTAGGTATTAACTCTCCTGGAGTTCCTCAATGAAATTATATACTGTTGTTCACCTAATTTTTTTTTTGTTCTGCGGTATTACAGAAGAGATATATTTTTATATGCCTCCACGCTTTTTCGGTAAAATTAGTATAATATAAATCTTCATATTTTGATCAAATTGTAAACAGAAATTATATTAAATATTAGAAAAGACAATACTAGTAATAAATATACTACATTTACCTAATTATACTGCATACCTACATTACATGTTACACTCATTGTACATCTTAGCCTGGTGATGTGTTCTGTGATTGCTGTCTCTCCATTTCAAACCACTTTAAAACCATTTATAGTATTCGTCAACACATTGGTTAGAAAGTGGTTATTTCATGCATTAGAAGTCCTACTATCTAGTTTTTTTATTTTTTGGCTATTTTGTGTACTTAAGCGATGTGGTCAAGCTGATGGTAATACCCAGGTGGGAGTTATAATAGTTTGGTTCTTTTAAACATGTACAAACTGTATTTGCTGTGTAAAGTTTGCCTGTTTCTTTATGCCATTCCCTCCACTGGCTGGAAATAACCCAGAGAATCCGTTATAATCTGCTAACTCTTCCTTTCAATGCACTCCATAACCTACCAGTTCCATACATTTCCCTCCTAATTTCCAGATATCGTCCAGTGTGCAAACTGTACATGAAACTCTATCTTCCAGCAGGATTATCTTCTCACATTTTTTCTCTTTTTTCCACAACACATCCGTCATGCTCTGAGCCTCCAAACCTTCAATTTTACCCATACAATTTGTCATAATTACTATCCAGAAATGTATTTATATCTTCCTCCCCCTGCACCAGTTGTCTCTTTCAGTTCTTGTAAAAGTGGTCACCAACACAAATAGAGATAATTGATTTTTCCTAGTGGGGACAGCAGCAAATAATGACAATGGTTCTACGCTTTTGCACTTCATTGAAATAGGAAAACTTTAAATACCTTTTAATGACATATGCAGCATTGAAGCTAACCTGATTCTTCGATAATACATGAATGTGACAGACCTATTTTGCTTTACTGCGGCCGTTGGCCTATTGCCCTATAAACTATTGTCTTTTTAGCCCTGTACAATGGGAGCATTCTAATAATGGCTATATATCTTCTTTTTCAATTTCCATTCTCCTATCTCCTACCATCATAACACCAGCATTAAATAGTCTTCTGTACCTGCATATCATTTTGTATACATGTTCTTCCTTAGGAAGCAGCAGATGGCGGAACCAGTAGAAAAGCATTAATAATGTTGCACCTTTATGGATGAACTTGTTTATATACTGATATGTGACTTTGCAGATTAATGTTAGGAGGACATTTTGAAGATTATTTGCAATATGGCATTATTAGCACACATTTTTTATGTATTTTTATAATGATTGTGTTCAAATTAAGGTATGTTTATATAAAGTATTTGGGTATAGACTGAATAATGTGATATAATTCTTAATAAAGTCATAATCAGAAGCAAATTAGTTACTGCCATTGAAATACACGGACCTGGAAGATTCTCCACCAGGAAATGTTTCAGTGAACGTCAAAAAATAATAGACCCCTGAAAATAACATTTAAAATTTTATTGGATCTTACCCAGTTTAAAGATTATTATAAAGATGAATTAGGTAAAGTCATCTTAACAGACTGAATTATTGGCAGTGGAAAATAATATAGATGAACAGCATTCCTACTTGCCTGTTCAAACTGGTGCATTGTTGTACATTTTACCATTTTATGGCACATGGTAAGTTGTGTCCTACAGTGCGCTTTGTTGAACTGACATTCATTATAAATAGTTATCAACACATTGCACCAGTGTGTTGCAGCTCTTAGTGGTGTTGGTAGAAATAATTGTTGTTTTTTTTTTCTTTTTTTTGTTTGCAAACTAACATTTAATTACAAGTAGCTTTGCAATTTTTCATCAATTTTCACAAAGTCATGCTAATGAATGTAGTTTATTTTTTGCTTGCCATTTAAAAGTGGAAAATAATAAACATTTTCTGTAAAGGAAAAATTGCTCTTGTGAGAACTGCTAAAATATCAACTAATATGGATTCCAAGGCGGAGGTTTCCCTATTGGGCTTTGGTAATCTGAATTTGATAAATTTAAAATCATTATACTTTTTTTTGGGGGGGAGGGGAGTTTCTTTATGTTCAGTGCATAAAATAATTTACCAGGTTATGCCAAATAATAAATAATTATATTTTTACTATTTCAGTTGACTGGGGGTGCTTAGTCTAATTTGGTAATTGTTTACAGAGCCATAAAGCTGAAGCTGAGATTTCACACACAGAAAAATTTTGACTACCCATCGCCTAGAGAATTGTTATGCTTACTCCAGCACTGTGTCAGTGAAGGTTGCTCACGAACACTAAAAATTGTAAAAATATTTTAAGGGGTCATTCATATAAGTACTGGGTACACAACAATCTGATTTTGTCTTTAACTCTCTCCTAGTCATCCTGAGTAAAGTCAACAAGTACTACAGCAACCAAAACTAAAAGACTGTTGCATTTTGCATTAATGGGTCATAAAGAGAACTTTTATTAAGTATTGGTTTTTATTGAATCACTAGGCTAAATAATAGCCTATGGACCAGGGCATCAAAGTGTGTATGGTAGGTGTTAGAGATCACTAGGAACCTAGTTTTGTAATAAAACCCAAAGAGGTAACAAAGTTATAAAAGCAGCCTTTATAAAATAATATGTTCCAATTCTTTTCTCTGTCCCCTTGTGCTGATGTAATCCCCTGCAGACTCTTCCGGTTCCAGAGAGTATGAAAGAGAATTCCTGGGACTGGAGCTTCATATGATCTTTGCTTATATTGGGTTTTGTTTAGTATATAAATGATACCACTATATGCAATCGTTATATTGTCAATAAAAAATCAAACTAAGCTTCAGTCAACTCCATGGAGTTATAAGTAAAACCTAATGGGTTAATGCATCCTAATTCTCTAAATTTATTTTTTCTTTTTACTCACTGGCATTTCGGTGGTTACTGAAATTTGTCCTACGGCTGCCCTTGGATATCTGGCAGCAATTGTTGCAAGAAAGCCAAGGAATCAATAAGTATCAAAAAGAGTAAATCTATTTAATTCTATCTGGAAGCCCTACAAGAATGGTTTATAATTTTTGCATGTTATAATAAATGTTTTTTTCTGGAATTTTGTTAACCATATAGATTCCTATATTCTACACACTAATGAATGTGGCACAGAAAAAAAAAACAAGTTGTTAATACATGGAGAACGAAATTCTAAAAAGAATCCCTCATCCCCCCCCCATCTTGAAGTATATGGATTGCTCTCATATGGAGGAATAGTGAGACATCTCGAGTGCCATTTAAAACCATGGACCTCAAAAAAAAAAGTGCACCTAATGGGCACCTGTATTACAGACAAATATGTTGCTACCTGGATGATTTGTGGTTTCATTAAAGAGGAATCACATTTTTTTTACAATCGAATTATATAGGCATTCTTCACATAAAGAGGACAGTTCTAAAAGTAACACGGGGAGCCATTAGCAAGGTGATGACAGAAGAATCTGGTTTTGTAATAGTACTTTGCTTTAGGGATGGTAGTCTGCTGTGAATTGATGGTGTGGGGAGGGAAATTTGGGGCTTCAACTAGCCTGAATTGCTCCTCTCCTTACCTTACTCGAAATCATAATTTTCCCCAATAGGACTTCAGAGTGTTGAAGAAGACATTTGGAGCAGTGAGAAAGTTAAAGGATGACTTGGAGGGTGTGCAGAGGACTCCATGTCGAGTACCTTCAGTGAAAGAAAACATTCTCCTGAATGTTGTAATCTTTGTTCTGTCAACCTCTTACAAAAAAATACTTTACATAGTAAAATACAAAGCATGGTAAAGGAAACATGTTATTTTTATGTTCAAAAACACAGCATCCACAGTACCTTTTACATGTTCATGTTTTTACTTGTTCATTTTTTCTCTCCCAGGGCATAGCACATTCTTTGTAGAAACTTTCTGTGGATAAGTGATCTCCAGCAGCTTTTGAACATTACCATTTTCATTCTATGGTCGGGGCCGGCAAAGTTTTATGGCCACTAGGCCATTTATGGGGTGGGCGGGAGCACACTAGGCCAGACTCGCCCTAATCGCTCCGCCCACCACCAGGGAACGCCCCCTAAAGTGGCCTAAAGGCCATAGTTTGCCGACCCCTGTTCTATGGTGACTACAACAGAATGTACCAGCATAATGTGCATGGATATGGCTGCTTGTAGTCTAACTCACAAGCACAGGTGACAATGCTGTAACTGTGTTGTCAGCATAGGACAGGAAGTGTCTGATTTTACATTTTTAAATGGAAGAAACATTTCTTCACTATCGGTGATAATTGTATTGTTTAGCTAAGAAATACCATATATCTAGTGCTAGCAAATGTTTTAACTTATTGACCAGATCTGTTCCAGGTTTCACACAGCTTCACTGTTGAAAGTGCATCCTCTCCAGCCCATTGCGTAGGGCTACGTACACACATCAGATGATTTTTGTCCGATAATCGCCTCGGGGTTGATATCGGACAAGAATCTGGCGTGTGTACAGTGCTCATCGATCGCCGTTCGTGGATCTGCCAGGATGAAAGGTGAAGGATCGTAATGGAAGCGAAGAGGAGAGAGAGCGGAGTGGAGTGCCGTTCCTTCGTTCTCCCCCCTCTCTTCCCCATAGAGCGGAGCAGCGCATCCTTCAGTCTTTTGTTGTGGAAAAGTATTGCGAAAGATCCTTTCCACTGACAATTATTGAATGCGTGCACGCAGTGTAAAGCTTTATATGATAGGAAGAGTTTATGCATATGAATTTTGAACTTTGTAATGGAGGAAAATTTTAGATACAACCAGTTTCTATACAGTTTTATTACATTTAAATACCATTTTGTAAATTGTTGACGCTAATTAGTAACACTCAAAGTAGAAGAACATTTGTAGTCTGTAGGTAGGCTGAGGGCAGTGCAGACATCAGGCTGCAAAGTCTGATCCTAAACATTGAAATGGATGCTGGATGTTAGGCATATGTCTGTAAATATCTCAGTCACTGCTTTTGCGAACAAGACAGATACATCGAAACACCTTTGTGCCAAAGCCCATGGGCAAGAGGAACACATTTGCTTTCATTTACTGGTAAAAATAAATCATACTTTGTCAGGTTTTTATAACCTTTCTTAACTATATAAATAATATTTATTATAATAATCATACCCTGGGTGCAGTACTCAAGTCATTTATCTATGAACACCATAGGAAAGACCCAGGCTTGGTGCACACATATCAGGGTTGTGGGAGGTGAACAATTTAGATTTATTGAATGACAAAACATCGAAAACCCAGGCCAAGGTCAGAAAACCATTTAAAATCCATCTTATTTTTTGGTGGATTTTACATTGGTAGTCACGTACCAAAGCTCAAGATAATACAGGGCTATCTTCATAGACCATCCTATGTATTCTGGGTGCACCTGGTGTCTTTTAAAACAATGATGTTTTTTTGTCAGACATGATACTAATTGATTTATTCACCTGTTGGCATTTTAGCCTTTTAACAATTTTTCTTTCTTAGTGTGTGTGTCTTCCTTCCCACACTGAACGCATCACTCTCTGACTTACCAACTGTTTATTCTGCTCAATGGAGAATCCACTAGGGATACCATATTTTGATTTTCTACAGACCATGACTCTGGTTGAATTGGAAATTCTGGTAGCATATATTATCAATAGTGACCCAGAGATATGTAGGAAGCCAAGTGTGATTCAACATGGCTGCACATACATAAAAGTTAAATACCAGGTTTTGCTGAAGCTGAGCATTTAGGATCAAGTCCACAGTCATTGGAACATGTGTCAGAAGAAGATTAGTTTTGCTGATTCACACATAAATGTGAAAATTGTGTGTGGGCATACACATGTAGAACTGACCCCTATTGTCAAGTTCCTTTATTCTTGTTGATATATCAGAATGAGACCACTGCTGATATTTGTCAGAGCCCACTAAGGGCAATATGAAATAAGATTGCCATCTCTTTACCTGTTGTCAATTTCCTTCTGCTCTCATGCTCTTGCAGGCAGAGCTGATGATTGCTATCTCTCAGTTTGTCCCCAACTGCAATCTGCTACCATGCTTTGTTGATTTATGCAGAGGGAAAACTGTAGTTATTTGAACATTTAAACCCGCCAGGTTTCATATGACACTAAAACTAGGGACCTCAAGCTACACACTTTGCTTTATACAAGGTAGACAGGGCCACGTTTGGGAGATAATGTTGTGGGGCTGGAACCACCTTGGCAACATAAATAAAAAAACAAAAACGTATTTTGTCCTAACTCATTTTTGTTAATAGTTGACAATATGTATAGTAGTTTATTCCCAATGAAGATGTTTTATCATCCCATATTTCAGAGGATTCTACCGTCACAGATATTTCTTCTTTGCTGTAAATGAATGACTTCTAATTAGGAATGGACAGTTCACAAAATAATTTTTTGCTATAGCCAGTCTTCCACTGATATGCATTTTACTAATTTCTAGGCTTCAAAATATCAGTCCATAAACTTCTTGCATGTTTTGCTAATTTGAGTCTGATTATGATATCTGATTATCCTTTCCTTTCACAACAGTTTGTAGATAATGAGGTAGTACTGTAGAGATTGAAATACCAGCATGGAGGAATGAGGAAACAACAGATGGACTGCCCTGGAAAGTGATGGAAACTGATGGTGTACATGTAAAGCCCTAAAATTAGAACCAACAAATGCCTTTACCTGTCATGCCTACACCTTTCCTTTACCCCTGTGTTAGTTCCAGAAATGCAACCATTGAGCAAACACATCCCTGTGTGGTTAAAGAGCACAAAGAATGAAAGATCAAATGTCTTCATATTTCAATCCATTCAATACTGGAGAAAGAAAAAGAACTACTGAATATGTAGTGTACAGTTCCATTGATAGTCTCTGTGCAGAAGATGAAAGAGTGTACTCTGTGGGAGAATATTCTACTTAACTGTTTGAACTGTGCTGATTCCTTGTAGAAGTGAATTGCATGTTGTGGGATATACTAGAAAGTTTGGAATTAGGATGTTAATAAATATGTTTCATAGTTTTATGCAAAAATAAATAGTTCATAGAATCTCCAATGTTGGGTTTACTGCTTTAACCCCTTAAAGTGGTACCCCAAGCTTTTTTTAACCTTGGATATTGTGGGAAACAAATGATTAAATTCATTTCGGTCACATTAATAGGAGACAAATTAAACCTCCCCTAGTCTACACGGACTGTTTCCCCAGCGTTTAACCTGAGGCTTTTAAAGCCCATGTTTGAAGTCCTCATGCATTCCAATGGGCCAATCTACACCAGGACGTTTCCTTCAGGCACGTTTTTGAGCTTTATTTTAAACATTGCTTGCAACGTTTTAAAAACTAAAATGCTGGTAAATCACGGGAAAACGCGTCCATTGATTTTAATGGGAGCGTTTTCCTGCGTTTATGCATGCTAGAAATTGTCAATAAAAACAATTTCTAGCATGCAATTTCTAGCATTGATTTCAATGGAGGCCTTTACAAACGTTTTAACAATGGCCTGTGTCCTGTGTCACTATTCCATGTGTCATGCATGATTAATTACATGTACTGGCACGTGTGAAGATTGTCCGCCATTGCGTTTGCTTTTGGTGCTATTCACACCTGCAAATGATGTCATTCATTATCACTTGTGTGTAGTCATTGTCTTTAATTGTGCTTTACTTTGCACTCTTTTGACTCTATTCTGTGTATATGGTTACATTAGTCACTGTATTCTTGCATGATCACATTATCACATGTATGCAGGGATGTATGTACTTCCTGTACTTACAGAAATCACTTCTACCAAGTGCTAAAACGCTTGTATAATCGCAGTAAAACGCGCGAAAGCGCGGAAAACCGCGACATAGACGTTTTTCAGCGTTTTCCAGCGTTTAAAAAAAGTTTTAAAACGTTAAAAAAGTGCATAAAACGCTTATAAATGCAGTAGGAACGTTTACATGCCTTTTTACAAAACGTCCATGTAGACCCAGCCTAATGGAGATGATGCAGACAGCATAAATAGATTGCTTACACCAAAAGTGAGCTCTGCTCTGGGATCCCTACATCAAGTAGAGATAAATTAATGCTTTATAACTTCATAGTTGATACAGTATATTCAATTGTTATCCTATCCATTGCATTCACATATATCAGACCCTTTTATGATGTTAGAGCACTCAGATTGCTGTTTATAGCAGACTACCTACAAAAATCCGTCCGTCCTACTATTCCAGAAGGGAGCATAGAACTTCTAGACAAGCCTATCACGATATTGGAATTGCATGCAGCAACATCGAGGGTGGCTATAGGAAAGGCCCCAATCCCAGATGGCCTAACACTAACATATTACAAAAAATTTCGGGACCACCTATTAGATACCTATAATGAAATAGCCCAAGGTCACTTACCGACACCTGACACATTGACAGCACATGTCACGGTCATCCTGAAACAAGACAAAGAGCGCTCAGCTTGACTATTTTTTTAAATAGTACAAGCAATATTTACAAATAAAGTATTATAAAACAAATATAAACAACACTTAAACAGGAAAAGGGCTTTAAGACATAAGTGTACCTTCCAAACACTGTCCCTTTTGCTTCCCCCTCTACACTGACCTAACTTACCTTTCCTTACCACAGTTCCATTCCTACTAAGACCTTACTCATTTGGTGCCATGTTTGTTTGCATTGCCTTCTTAAAAGTCCTTTTCTGCTGCCAGCACCTGCACAATATGGTTCTATTAACTTCTATGGGATGGTTTCCAACAAGGACATGAGAATAGACTGTGTCCAATAGAAGTTGAGGGTCTGTACTGCACAGGTGGGCACAAATGGGCAACAAACGAACCTGGTGCTGAACTTTAGAGGGGGAGGGTGGGGTAGGTTAGGTCAGTGTTTGTGTGTGTGTGTGTGGGGGGGTGCTGATAGCAGGCAAAGGAGAATATTAGAAAAAATCTTTATAGTCTTATATTGAGCTCACCAGGTCTTTGGAACAAAGTCACAGTTCAGATTATTTGAAGCTGAAGTCCAACCTGATAATTGTTTAACAAATATGTAAAGCAGTGCATACACATCCTGGATTATTGTTTCACTGGCCATATAGGACAATAGAAAGAATTTTCACTTCCATATCAGTGAATCATCTGTTGTAGGCAGCAAAAGCTGTCTTTGCTAGTTAGTTTGTTCCTCATTTATCTCTTTACCTTGTTTGAACAGCTGTTTAAATATTAGTTTTGCCATTTTACTGATCAGACATTGTTTTATTTCTTCTACTATGCAGGACAATAAGTTTAATAAGGAAGATAAATCATTTCAGATAAAAATCTTCTTACAATAGAAGGTTTATAATAGCTCGGGGATTAAAAGTGATTTTATTTATTTATTCTTTTTGGGGGGGGTTAAACATTTTCTTTGCATTAGGCATTGAAACCTAAAGACTGGTATGCCCATGCAATGTAAGTTCTAAATTATTAATATTAATGTTTACTAAATCTTTAATAATTTACATAGCGCCATCACTTTCCCTGATGACATCATTTTCCTTCATTTCATTTTCCTGCCATACCATTTGCTCACTGAAGTGATAAAGTTTTGTGCTTTCACTTGATCTTGTTAGCGCCTACACAAACCTAAGGAGCCTCCCTCTGCTTCCATATGACAATGTTTTTGGCGGTATGAGTATAGGTCTGAGCATTTACATTTTTTATAGAAATGTTATCCACCAAATCTATGTCTACATTTATAAAACACTCTAATAAACCACAGCCTAAAACAACTTTTTTTTTCTCCTAAATAAAACCATAAATATCAAAGAAATGATGTTCCTTTATGTTTCAATTTGTTAAAGATTTACAAAATTTTAGACATTCATCTTATACTAAACGACTTAAAGTCGATGTACAGGAAAGTTCTATAGAGACAAATAGATTACAGCAAATACTCAACATTTTAATGAAAAACACTGTATTACAAATAGTTAATTGACATTTGTGTACTCTAAGAACTATGTTACATTTGTCAGAGGAATGAAACTAAAGAACAAGCACTTGGCATGAAGTTGGAGGTTTTATTCTGCTCTTCTGACTGAAGTGGGTTCATGGCATTGGCTATAGCTAGAGGTATTTCAAACACCCTTAGGAAAAATGCTCAGTAAAACATACAATAAGTTTTTCCACTAATGATTTATTTATAGAGAGAAAGGGATGTAACTAAGACTAGTAATGGCATAAAAATAAAAAGACTAGGGTGTGAACAAAGCTTGTGAATTAATAATGTATGTTATATACTGCATTTAAAAAGCACTAGAGATGCTCGGGTTTGCAGCACAGAACATTTCACATCTGCAGCTCACTTTTTGTGATTGACCGAGTTTGGCAGTTTACACCATTAGGATCTAAGAGTAAAGGTAGTTTGTGTAACAACATCTCTGTCAATAAATGACTGATGCATCTGAACAATGTCTTTTACTGTGGTACTTAACACAACATGATATAAACAATTGTGAGTGCAACTGGACAACAGTTTTATTAGGTATGAAGTAAGATATATTGCAACAGTTATTCTCCGACTGTTGGGAAATCAGTTGGGCAACCCGGAATATACCTGGAATATTCCAGATGCTATTCACTTGATCTTTGTTAAACCAAGCTATAATAATATATTAAAGCTCTTCTTTTTTGAGTAGAAATGTAATCCTAAAAATATCATAGGTAAAAAAATGGTCCTGGTTACCATTGTTATTGGGACAGAGTATGCGAAAATCCACAGTTCTATAGTATAATGGGGAAATAATCTAATGGAGTCACCTGTTATACTGACAGATTACTAGTAAATAAAAGAAGTTTCCTAATGGGACGCTCATAAAAGTTTAGAGATTATCATATCAGGAAAGGAGATTTGATAAATATTCCACATAAATACCTCTGTGTCTTATTTATGTGTTAATCATTTTTAAGTGGATGTTTTTTCTTTTTGTTTTTTTCTGGGCACACATTTTATATATTTTTGTATTTGCAATTGAAAACATTAGAAACAAAAGAACTTTATTATGTATTGTGTTGTATGACATTAGCTGTTTGAGTTAATGTAGTAGAAATATTTCTAAATAAAAGCACTTATTACTATTACCAAAGTGCCTTACACTTGGCCATGGTCCCTGTTAGCTGATTGTCTAGAACATGCTTGTAAAGAGTAGGTGCACTTATTCTTTTCAGCATCCTCCCCTCCCCTACCCCTGATATGATGGATTATGTTTACATACAACCCACTTCTTTGGGTTCCTGGTATATCTTTGGACAATCTATCATGATCTGGGTAATACTGCTGTTAAATATGGGGGTATAAGGTTTTTGGGGGTGTGAAAAACATATGACCCCACAAGAATCTATCCACTACATCATGCTTCTACATTTAATAAATAATTTTAATGAGAATCTAGTGAAACCCATTACAATTTCATTGTAGACCACTTTACAATATTTTATATTAGCTGCCAATTACAAGGCTCACACACTGTTACATGATGGAAAGGTTTATGATACCATTTGCTTTGACCTCTGACACCAAACAACACTGAATATTTTGCTGGCAATTGCAACAAAGATGCATGGGAAGAAAGTTTCGAAGAGCTCTATATGGACTAGTTGGCATGGTCTGTTTACATTTTTAAAAAACTGTATCAGTGTTTTGTATAAGATCAGAATAATCATTGTTAGGAAGCAGAGCTTTAAATAATAAAGGAACATAAACCGCAAGTATTTACATTAAAGAGATTCTATCAGAACAAAGGTTGAGACAGCACTATATGTATGTACATGCAGAAGCCTGAACAAACCAGAACAAAAATAGGAAGTACCTAAATAAAATCGTTCTAAAACTAATCATGCAAAGGCAAAATAACCACAGCTTTGGCTGTGGAGACAGGATATTTTTCTAGGCCAGAATGTCTTAAATAGTTTAATTGAAAGCGCCGATTGTCTTCATGATACAAATTACACCTATGTATTTTGAACAGCTACTCTAATTGAAAAATGTGCAGATGCTTTGGGATCGGGAATCACTCCCACAGTTAATTATATAGTACCGGCTGTTAAATAAGTGTTTGTGATGTCTGTGGATAAAGGAAATGTATTGAAAGAGATAACCATTTATGCATTAACATAATTCAAATGAGAACTGTAAAATGGGTAATCGAGTTCTTTACTTTTTTTTTCCTATGGCTGACTTTATTGGTGATACTTGGCAGCAATTTTTTTCCATTCATGACCATTCCAAAATAAAAATACCAATATATTGGATAAAAATTCAACCATATAAACAAAATGCTGTCTATTTAATTTATATTGTGCTTTTAATCCATTCCCTGCCCCAGAAGGACATAAGGTGTTCTACTGCTAACACAGATAATAGGGTTAATAAATCCCCCAGGGTGTTTTGGAATTGCCGAAAGAAATCAATACTCTGTGACAAACCCAAAAAAGAACGGCCTGCAATCCCATGCACATAAACCCTTGGTAAGAAATAAATCCTGCACCCATATGATGCAAGTGCTAACCATTTTGTTACATGGTACTGTCATGATCCATGATGAAGGGTCAATTTAGGTTTATTCTACTATCCATCCATGCCAGTAATGGAATTGAATTCGCTTGAACATTCAATATTTTTGACCGATATTTCCCAACGTCTCCATCTGAGCTCCAAAAAGATCAGTTACACATTGTGCTGAATTCACTTTGATTTCCAGGCTATCCAACCCTTTTATTAGAACAATGGTTTGATCACAAGTGAAAATTGGTTTAAAGGTAAATATCTGCTAAATAATAGTAGTGCATGAACCAAACCCTGAACTAAATCCTCTTTATTACTGGTAGTTTTTTTTTTTTAAACTATTTTGGAAATGTATGTGCTAGTTTTAAAGTCTGACATCATTTTGTCAAGTGCAGCATTTTGCAGGCTAGGATGCACAAAGTTCTTGTGAAATGCCTGTTAGTTCTAAGTAGTCTGCAGCCTTTTATATTATAGAGATAAAGTGCTTCTATGGTGACCTCAAAACCTTTAAGGTCTGCAGCATGATTTCTAGTGTATCAGTCTCTTGGGACTTGCTTGATGTATGCCTTGCTTTTATATCCAGTGTTGGATCTTTGGAATTCAGGTAGATATTGTAATGTATACATTCCTGGGTCTGTCTGAGCATTAAAAGCCACATGGGGGACAGAATGTTTTATCAACTCTTTGTACATAATCCTTTTCCTCCATGTTACCCTGAATATAATAATTCTTTCACTTTTCTGCTTTTAAACAATTATGGCACAGCATCTTGGGAGTTTAAAATATTTACCAACAAATACAAAATGAGGTGGATCTGTCTAGTAAATAGTGAGGACCATGCCAATCCTATTTGACATTGCCTTTTCTTAAAAATATTTTTTAAACATTAGCAATTTATCTCATTAGCTCCTATGAGATGGGACTTAAAGCAGTACAGACTCCAACTAAAACCCACATTTTTTATGCAAACTTTATGTATGAAAAATTACTTTTAACAGGTTTGGTTTATCACAGCAAAGTATATTCCTTCATTAATCAGCAAGTGCACTTTTTTATGAAACATCTAAAGTCTTGTTATATTTATCCATGTAATGAATGACTTTACTGGACTAAAACTATCAAGCCTTATGGTTTTAATTAGAACTATTGTCAACATTTCCTTTCCATTTTTGTACATTTGTCAAACCAATAATACTTCTAGGAATAGAATCTTTTAAAGGGTTACATAGATTAGGTTAGAGAGAAGAGGATCTTATTTTTCTGTAAACCAGGAGGAGTGCCAGTGACAGGTGAAATGACAGCAATCAATAAAATGCTTTTTTACTGACATGTACAATTGACATATACATAATATTACCCAGCCATACAATATGACTACTTCTAGCACAAATGTGCTATAAAATTGTTTTTTTTACACAGACATTACTTAAGGACAAAACTAGGATGGATAACTGAATGTGCAATACATATTTGTGAGGCAGGCTTTTATTGTATGTAATGCCAGTCTGTAATTCCACTATTACCCATTATAGCAGTCGTCCCCTACCTTTTGCAGCTCACGGACCACTGAATCTATGGACTCCGGACCTCTGTCACTCAAAGAGGAAGAGACTTCCCCCTGAGTGATGTCATAATGCCAGAACCCGCCTACTCTCCTATTGCAGGCTAGGACCTGTCCAGAGTGGGCGGGTTGTGTCCAGAGAGCCTGCGATCCATACGGGTGACATGGTCTGCGACTCTGGCCGGTGTGACCCCCACCGCTGGTCTCTGTGCTCTCAAGGCCCACCTCTCAGACGGTCACAGCCCACTCGTTGGGGACCTTTGCTTTATCGAACCAATTATGTTTGTGTAAAATCATACTTATGAAAACATTATCTTTATGTGTGCCATTATTGCAAGGGGAAAGAGGTTTTGATAAGGGGAAGTAGCCTTGGAGCAAATAATAATAAATGCCAAGTAGTCAATAGAGGTTCTCCGTTTCTAAGTCAGAATTCATATTTTTGAAATGGAATTAGTGGAGCCATGCTCTATACCTAGGAAAAATGAACAGACATAAAAGTTTCTCTGGAATCTTACTTGACAGAGAAGGAAGGGGGCAAAAAAAGTATAGCCCCTTCTCCAAAACCTTGCCTCAAACAGTGGCCAGTGTTGTGAGTGTCTGCATGTAGGCAACTTATTGGAAACTGAAGCCCCGCTTTACTAAGGGGGCACCCTTACTGCCCCTCACTCTGGGGAATTATTATAGAAGTACATTGTGTCCTGTTTCCCAGACAGGGTTGAATCAGGCTTAAGAACTAACCATAAAACACAATAGAAAAATATTTTTTATTAGGCTTCATCAGGGTCTATCAATGTTCAAAAATGAGATCCCATGAAGATCTATCCAGGGTCTACTGCTCCTTGCTGGGTAAAATGGGTAGAGCCCTGCATTATTTACATATGTTCAGCCAATCGAGCCTGCAATCACTGACAGCTGTCAAGGTCTAATGGCTTGATTGGGTATCTGAGCCTTTACTGTACCTGTCAATGACCGGTATATGGCTCAGCCATAATGGATTGGCTACAGGTTTATGCATAAGCTATCTGAAAAAAGAATTGGATCCTGAAAACAGATCAGAATATCCTAAATATTCTAAAACCAAGTCGGGAATCAATTCCATTTGAAATATCCACAAGCAGGTAACTATAAATTGAAAGTTCGTATGATTTACACAGTTCTGCATAACAGTGAAAAGTTTTACAAAGACTTCAGCAGTGTGGTGGGGGAAAGGTGAGTATATTGAATTATTACTTTTACGTTTACAACTACAAAATGATACTAGAGCTACTGGAGATATGAGGCTGACAGGTAAGAAAGAAAATGACATGCACGCTGCAATTCCTTGAAAGTGTAAAAGTTTATAAAATGCTGTACTCACTTTCCTCTCCCATGTTTTCTGATCCTCTTTAGACTCATGAAATATTTTTTCAATAAAACAATACAGAACATAGTAATACCTTACATAATGCAAAAACCAAAGGTTTGTATTTTACTGATGTTTTACAGATGAAAAAACAATTTGGTGTGGATTTTTATTGGTGAGTGTATTTTATTTAATGTCTTCTGTCTAATCTTGGAATTATCCTTTACATGTTGTTTATGCATAAAAAAACTACCTTTGCACATGAAATCTAGAATACCATCCAAATCTTTCTTCTATGTTCACAGATTTTTGGGGTCTTTCTGGGGGTCTGCTGTCCACCTGTTAAAGACCTGTTATTTGGGAATTCTAGTTAGCTTAAAAACATGTTTAAGCCCCTGGAATTGAAAGAATTGAACTGCTATCTGCTACTAAATGCAATTAATTCAAAGTCTTTCTGGGTATATACAAGGCAGCTGCAGGCTTGTGTATACAATAACTTGTTCTATCAAAATACTCTCATTTAATACATCTTATATGCATTTTTTTTGGTATTACAATAGACTGAATATTTGCAAAAAAGTATTATAAAGCCATCAAAGTCTTTTGTCTACAGGCAAAATAAAACTTGCTGATGGGCATCACATTAAACTGGCTGGTGGACATCATGGTGGCACTATCCATCCTCTAGAAAAGCCGCTCTTAACCAATGTTCTGTTGAACTTTAGGGTTCATCCAGAGATTGCTGGGGGGTTCATTGAGCTGTGGCCTTTAAACTGTCTATAATGGTGGGATCAGTACTGTAAGGTGTAATTTTTTCTTACTAACCACCAATTAATTAGTTAAAGGGTACCCCATAAGTAAAAAGCTTGTAAAAATTTAACTCTAAATGATCTTTATCAATAATATGTGTCAAATGACTCAAGCCTGCGTGTTAAAGTTTATGTAAGAGGTAGGTGGAAAGAAGTCAAACAATTCCAACAACAGCCTAATCCCAGGCAAACTACAGCTGTGAGCCATAAAACATTAACACGCTATAATAAAGTCTCAGGAGTATCTACTAGAAATGGTAGACAGGATAGGGGCCTGAACTGGCTGACATTGACAAGGTTATGTGACAATCCGTATGGTTATCTGAACCTGAAGATTCTGATGGTATGATGTAGTCTTTAATATCCCATGGGTTTTGTGTATTTAAAAAGAAAATGCACATTTCAATGAATGATGTCAAGGGACCACTTTATACATGTCAGATTTTTACCCAAGAGGAGCATGACCATTCCTCCCAGACAGGAATCATTCGTCATGTATATTTAGTGTTATATTAAAATAATAATTTGTTACAGAATTATATCAATAAAATATATAAGTGTAAAATTTTGGTGCCAATAATAATATTTGCTTTTACTGTAAATGTCCTATTCAAATTCGTATCACAAAGCATTTCTGAACCTGTCTTCATGTCTTAAGAGATGTTAAAGAATATTAGCATAATGTCACTTAAACTGTACAAACCATCATCATCTGTAATGCCATTTAGGGTCTCTTTGTACCAAGTGTTAGCCAAGGGAATTTTTTAGTTACATGATGACAGTGGATCTTCTTAAATAAGAAGCTTGTATAACAAAATAGTTTAATTCCATAAGGATGTTATACCAGCAGTAGAAATATGTTTAAAACTTGTGAACAAAAAGTCTGATGTGCCCATTATAACAAGACAAATGTCTATTCTCGTTTGCTAAGCAGTATAGGAAAAGTGACAGCTAGAATTGGACTGAAATGGGCTGTGTACACCCTACATTCTGTACACCATCATGCCTTATACTGGTATTTGATGGGCTTATTGATGTAAAATTGCTAATAAGAATTGTAGGCAATTTGTCATAATAATGGTTAATTTGGGTATTTTATTATATATTATATTATAATTATATTATATAATAATTATATTATATTATATATGTACCTTTAAATTTGTTGATCAAATATAAAATGAAGGGTAAATTTATCACTACTGTTGAAAAATTAACTAGAACTTCCACATATTCATCTTTTCCTATATGAATTTAACATTTTAAGAGTATCATAATTTTAAGTGTTGACTCAGATTGGCACAGCCGTGAAACGATTCCCAAATGTCATCATTAAGTAAGAAAGATGGATAAAACCTCTAAAAAGTACATCTGCTAGTTTATATATTCTGCGGAATTGCACATTTTACGGTAATGTTTCATTTCAAAGTCATTTGTAGCCTTTTTTTCATTACATTCTAGGCCACTGATTTTTGTACACAAAACCACTCATTGTGAACGCTTTTAAAATAGTTGGAATACAAACAATACTGTCCGTCTGTTTGTGTAGCATGACAGATTTTTTTTTTCTTTTAGATTTTTTTTCTTATGTGAGAAGACTTTTATGTTTTTGACATACTTGTAGAATCAGGTGCCTCATCAGATCTGTGGACTCATCTGGCGTTTCTTGTACTCCACAAAGGAGATGGCAGACGTTTATCAGATCTGTGGATAAGAGCTGTGTTGGGCCAAGCAACATGACTAATATGAGACAAAATGACTGTTTAAAAAAATATGCCAGAGGACTTGCTTGGAAGAGACTGGTGCCTGGATTTGTCAAGCATTTTGTGTATTTACAGTACCAATGGAGATCATATTTTCGTGGCTGCACTGCTGTATTCATTTATAATAGGAATGCCCCCTTTTAATAGTCTCTGGCTACAATAATTTTTAATTAATTTTTAATTGTTTTGGAATACAACCACAAAATGTCCTCTGCTAATCTCCTCTTTGTACTGCACACCATTCTACTGTTACCTCTCCAAAGGGCTATGCGGCTGATATGCTAAATTATTGGCTTTAATACTTTAAATAAGAACTCTGGGGAAAATTAAAAACTTTTTTAGTGCAAAGAAAACCACCCTACCTAACAAGATGTGATATGATATAATTTATATGCGGGGGTATTCTTCATGTGGCAGTTTTCATGGAAATGAGTATAATTTTCACTGCATTTCTGTTCTAGTTCCAGATTTTGACTTTACATTCACTTTTATTGTTGGTAACACTGGTGAACAGGACAGTTAAAGAGAGTTTCCTGGGGACACAGATAACAATAAAAACCTTATATTATATTATGAACTTAAAGAATAAACTTTGCATTTAGTTAAATGTAACTGTCCTGAACAAATCTGTGGATGTGGGTTAGTTTTTTGGACAAAATTCCCTTGATTTTTATTGGTATGTAGGTGATCACCCATGAAATGTTTGCTTGGGCACATTGCTTGGATTTTTTTGTAAAGCAGGGAATTTGACATTACCTCTAACATTCCCTATTGGGAATTGATTCCTGCCATTGAAACCGAGACTTAGAAGATTCCCACAAGGGAATGTTTGAGGGAATGTCAGATCCCCTGTTTTATAAATAAAGCTCTTGGAGTTGTATAAAAAAATCTGTATTTAAGGTGTTGTTTTATCTTATGACGGATATATCTACAGTCAAACCAGCCTGGTTTGAGGCTGTGGTCCCCTTACTTTGCACTTTATAGACATTTTTGTCTATTGTCATTATCATGACACATAATTCAAGGTAAAAGCCTTGTTCTGCTTAGAAGATGGGACGACACAAAACATGTTTGCTGTCAGAAACAGCTGCATCTTAAGAAAAAAATCTTTTACTGAGGCATTAGCAGATTCTCCTGACATCTTAGCTCAGGGCTGGATAAATATTCCTCACTGTCTCAGCAAAACCATTCCATCGCACAACTGCAAGAAATCCTGCTGAGTTAAAGTTGTTTCATGGTTCCAATCAGTAAGGAAACCTTAATCTGGCAATTATCTCTTTCTTCTTTCTGACACAAGTGAGTTTTCATATTTTAAGAGATTTCTTTTGGTTTGCATTCTTCATTGAGATTAAAAATGTTCTACATGTAATTACTAAAATTGAAAGAGCTTGATGGTGTACTAAAATAGCAGTGTGATGGGGTTTGAGGGATGATGTGATTACTGTAAACGGCATACATCCAATCTTGCTTTTGCATCCTCTTATTTGTAATTTATATAAGTATATTAACAGAAGGTTCAGTGGAGTGCATCAACCATACAAAAGTAATAAAGCGATCTGGAAGTTGCATTTGATCGAAGTGGCATTTTTGGAGTTAGTTTATTCAAAACTGATTCTTACATTATTGGTATCTGTTATTCTTTTTGGATGCTTCATGGTTCAGTCTCCATGCTATAGCATAATCTCTATTTCTATCCATCTTGCAGTGTTTTCAGTCCTCTTGCTACCTTGGGCATTTCATAAATTACTATCCCATTATGTATAATAGGACGCCATTATAATGGCAGAGTCACACAAATATATAAGACACTGGATCTTTCACTTCCAATGACTAACCAAAAAATAAAAAGTTTTGTCGGGAAGGAAATGTTTTTAACCATATTGTAACATTGTTGAACTAAATGTTGAGGGGGGGTGTTTCTGGGGTTCTAATTGTTTTCCATTGTCATGGGACACAGGGGATATCCAGCAGAATTTGTTAGAATGTCATATTTGGGACCCCTTTATTGTGGGACTGTATGAAGGTTTTAAAACTCTATAATTTACAACATGGAGTTGTTTTTTTTTCTTTCAGAAAACCAGACTTCTAGGACGAGTTTGTATTTGTAAAGTAATACAAGTGTGAGTGCTTGCTATGAACAGTAGATTCACTTTCATCATGGTTTTCACTAAAGTTAAAAAATAACAGGTACATGGCTGTATACACACAAATATAAGAGCAACCTTACCTGCCAAATATTTTGTATTTTGTCCAGTCAAATCATTTTTCCCTAATAACATAATATTATATTTGGGTTTATGTGTTTTTGGTATTACTTCCTTATTTGAAGCATAACCAATCATTTAAAATGTCCATACAATTCTCTATCAGTATCATTCTCTATCATTTAAAATCCATACAATTCTCTATCATTTCCTGTTGCATCAAAAAAGTAAACTCCTAAACCAGACATAAAGTGGAGAAGGAACATGGCTCTGATGTCCATGTATAAATGTTCAATAGTAACACAATAATATTGTCAAATAACTAAACAGTAACAATTCCTCCAAGTACCAATATATAATAATACAAAGGCCTACAATATGTATAAACCTCTTATATTTCTGATGCCACATTATATATACATACATTAAACATGTATGTAAAAGTGATGTAAGGGAGCTGATATCGCTGTAAAAATTTAAGTCAAGAACTGCGTCTGTAAAATATTCATCCAGAATGTGTCTCTGTATGACAACTTTTAAGTCCCCTCCATATGTACTTATACCAATGTTCTTCTAACCTTAAAAGGGGAAATGAATGTGAAAAATCTATTTCTTGACTAACAGTATATTGCATTTAGTATGAAAATAAAAGAGTTATACTACTAACACTCCTCTGAAACAGAAACAAGGAGCATTTTCTTCAGCAAATTATATTTTGCTCAAAAACAAGTACAATGGGGGATAGCCTCTCACTTTGCCTTTTTGGTACAGTATTTCACTATTTCTGGAGTTCTCCCTGTAACATGGTGTAAATTTAATGGAGGAGATATTTAGGGCTTACAACATGGATCCCTCCTTTTTTCTACTGATGATGGGGCAAGAAGAGATGTATTACACGTATTAACTAAGGGTGATCCTAATGAGGATCTAAGGGTGTTGTGCTTAATGACCACAAAGCCTACTGTTCATCAAAGACATATATATATATATATATATATATATATATATATATATATATATATATATATATTATAATCCATGTCATTAAATGAAAGCTTATTCTGTATTGAGAGTACTTACTATGAATGGGTACAGATGGGATTTGTGTATTAATTGTAAATATAATGAAAATAAATATGGAAATAATTACAGAAGGCACGAGTGGCTGTTCCATTCAAATAAATAGCAATTTTTAAGTGTGAAATATGTTCAATCACTGATGATAATAAATGCACCTGCCACCAATGGACTTGTGTACAAATATGGACATGAAGTATTATCAAGCCCTTTTATAAAAATAAAGGTGATCTTAATTGGCTGAATGAAAAAGGACTGCTTTTTTAACAGTGAAACAAACTCCAGTTTGTTGAAAAAAAAGTCTTTTGTTCCTGTTCATTTACACTTTAGAATATTTATGATACATTTAATGCAAAAGAATAAGGCTATGTACACGCGTGCAATAATTTTGGTGGGAAAGGATCTTTCACGATCCTTTCCAACGACTAACGACTGCACGATGCATGAACGAGTGCTGTACATACAGCAACGTTCTGCTCTATTGAGAGGGGAGGGGCAGAACGATGGAGCGGAACCCTTCTGCGTTTTCTCCCTCTTCACTTCCATTATGATCGTTCGTCATCCATTGTCTGTGGATCCACCAGGATGGTCATTCGGACGATGGACGACGAGCCCTGTACACACGCAAGATTCTTGTCCGATATCAACCCTGAGCCGATGATCGGACGAGAACAATTGCAGTGTGTACCTAGCCTGTGGGGTATGCAGAGGATATCAGTCATTAAAATATTTTGAAGTATATTTGAAATAAATACATTAGGTTTATTTACTAAAAGAATATGGGCTGTTCACTTACTAAAGTGAATTATCACATTGAAGAAAAATTTTCAGTTGGACTTTTCATGTTAGGGCTAGAGGGCTGAAAAGAACACAAAACATGAAAGCTGAACTGTTATAATGTGCTGTATTGTCTTTCTAAAACAGAAAATATTTAATACATGCCATCAGATCCAAACATGTTATTATTCATCCTTATTAACCTCCCTAGCGGTAACCCCGAGTGTGACTCAGGGTAGAAAAAAGTTGCTGAAAGGGGTAACCCCGAGTTACCCTTGGGGTAGGTAAACCTATGGGAAGTAATAGTAAATACAGCCTTACCTGATCTGCTGACATCCCGCGTTGTCCATTGCCGCGATCCCTGTCTTCTTCCTTCTTCATCCGGCGTCTTCTGCACACGATGAGTCACCGGGGGAGTTCCCGGTGACGTCGGTGCGTGTGTACGTTGCTGGCGGGACGGGAAATTAAAAATCCATTTTTATTGCATTCAATACAAAATAACTGTTTTGAATGCAATACAATAGATTTATATGCGTAAAAGCAGTAGATTGTATTTCATGAACATTTTTTTTACAGTATAATAAAATAGAATGATTATAATATTTATTTTTTTAAATTTAAAAAAAATAAAATAAAAAAATAAAAAAATATATATTTTAATTTATTCAATTTATTATTTTTACATGATTTTGTGTTTCAAACTTTATTATACTCATACTGTTATATTAAACTGTAAAATAAATTTTCATGAAAAACAATGTATCGCTTTTAGACATATAAAACCAGAAAGCAATGGATGGTTAATGGATGGCAGGGAAAACCATAAGCCCATCCAGAACCACTTTGTAATATTACAGATACAGCAACAAATATACAGCCATTGCCCACTTGGCAACTATGGGTTTGAACTTGCTAGCTTTTGTCAGTGATGGTAGTGCTGCTGTGAAAAGGCTTTTTTTAAATAATTGGATTTTTTTTTTTAATCATTTGCCTCTATTCTCTGTTATACTGACTCATTGCACCCTTAACCTACTGCATGGTGTCAGTGACAGAAAGGATCTGTCTAACAGGACGTAAACAGTGTGCACAGTTCTCAGTGTTCTTTTTTAACAGCTTATTCTTTCTAATACACCTATTTAAAAAAGGCCCAACATATTACGGAGCCCCGTACATTAATTTGGGGTTGCATATGGCGAAACTGCAGTTTTGGAAAGTATGATCAAGCCAAATAGGAGTAAGGGAGGTCCAGAGATTTGAGATTTAGTTTGCAAGTGCATTTCTTAAGTGTCTCTGTAGGTGCTTTATTATGCCTTTTCATGCATATCAGTAGTTAACAGCTTTTGAAAATTAGTAATCTGCAATAGATGTAGTTGAAGGTAAACAGTCAGTTAAAACTGACATATATTTTTGATTTGTAATGTATGATATATTTTTATCCAATCAAAATACCTGAACTGCTATAATAAATCAAATGTTAACACCCTCAAAAACTTACATGTATCTTTTCTGCATCTTGGTAACCCTGCAGCACATTGGGCCTGATTTATTAAAGCTCTCCAAGACTGGAGAGGATACACTTTCATCAGTGAAGCTGGGTGATCCAGCAAACCTGAAATGGAACCGGTGAAGGATTGAAACCATTTGCTAACAAATAGCAAATGACTTTTAAAAAATCCATTTCAGGTTTGCTGGATCACCCAGCTTCACTGATGAAAGTGTATCCCCTCCAGCCTTGGAGAGCTTTATTACATCAGGCCCATTATGTTACATGTCACTATTGCTCTTCGATATAGTTCAGTGGAATTGTTATTATTAAATAATAGTCCTTTTGTCCTAAGATGTTCAATGTACACTTCCCATCTGACTTTGATGAAAATTAAGACATTTTCAGAATTTGGAAGTATGCCAATGGATGTAAAATATTACATGGTTCTAAAACTGCTTTTCAATATCTACATGACAAATCACCATGCACAACGGTCCTGGTATAACAGTGGCCCCTGTGTAGCAAACTGTGGTTCAGCTATGACTGAACTATTCATTCCAAAGTAACAAGTGTTTATGTCATGTTAGAAGATGAAAAGGTGCTGGAACTGGCTAGTCTGTTAAAGCCACTTGAATTGGGACCCTCTAAAATATTGTGACAGAATTAAGAAAAAAAATACAGCCAGGTTTTGAATAGATTGTCACGGGGTCCAGGAGGCAGCACAGAACACTTCTTTTATAATCTGTCACAGTACAGACCTTGTTATACTAGATTTTGTATTTGTAATTCTGTGCTCTGTTGCACATGGCTTACTAATGAGCATTGCTGGTCTTGCCAAACTGTGCAGCTGGCACCTTCTTATCTGGTGCAGACTGAACTGAGAAATGTGCCCTAAATAGAAGGATGCAGACACACTGGGTCAACTACAGCCACTTTGTGGTCCTCATTAAATTCTTTCATTTGCTTTTCTAGAATATAGTTGTTTATATCTCATAGGCTGTTCCTGGATGGACAGATGTATCCCAGAAAGTCTTGGAAAGAAATGCAGTGCACATGTGGTTAGAGATTTGTTACCCTTCAAAGGGACATATCCTATTCTTCTAAAGAGCACTTTAAGATATGCACCTAGCAATCTGAGAAAGAGCACTATAAGGTTTACATTCATTTAAACAAGTGCATTTTAAGGTAAGCATCCAGCAGTTAGAAGCATTTCACTTTCATTGCCTTGTTGAGTAAAGTAAATATTTACTGAAAGAAAAACCATACTCTATGTCTAGATTTACACTTTTTTAGACTTTGGATTGGACTTTTCTGATGAGTAACGTTCACTTATAGCAGTGCGGGTGGTTATTATTGCTGCCAATGACTGAGGGTTACTTTTATTACCACTGACCCCAAATATGGGCCTTATTTTACCGCTGCACTTCAAGCCATACGCCATGAATATACACCCACTTTTTTTGCAATGCTTCAGTAGTTACATAGTTAGTCGTTAGGTTGCAAAAGACGTAAGTCCATCAAGTTTGACCACTAGGGAAAAAACATATCACAGATAAAAAACCTATAGACATAGTTGATCCAGAGGAAGGCAAAACAAATAACCCTGGTACAATTTGCTCCAACAGGGAAAAAAAATCCTTCTTGATTTCCTGAGGCAATCTGATGTCCCCTGGATCAACAGTCTGTTATCTAATAATTCTAATAATTATCTAATAGGTGTTCATAATTTTCTTCTTGATTTTCACAGAGCCTCTCCAAATAGTAGAAACTATGCAAAGGATAGTTTTTCTGAGTTTCTGCTCATGAATAAATATGCATTTCTCTCTTCATAAAGTTATTAAGATTTTGGTGTTATTAACTTTGTTTCTGGGGTTCTGACAGTACTATAGATTAAACAGCTTGCAAAGGTCAAACCTGCATAATACTACAAAATAGTAGAAAAAACAACACATGAGGAGTAGAAGATGACCCTCCCCAAAATAGCTTACAATTTAAGAGTTAATGTACTTGCAGTAGCTCTGGTTTGCCATTCACCTACCCATTCTGCTGCAACCCATAGTGTGCAAAAATTTAAACTGCATATTTTGGCACATAAAACATGTTTTTTGGGTAAATTGATTCTGTCTACAGAGTGTATGTGCCAATTTGGATATAAAGTGGGAGTACCTGGAGATCCTTCACTCACTTGCAGGGTTTCTTATCCTCGTCTGCTAAGGCTAACTGATGGATGTTCTGAATGTGAAAAACTCTATCATTTCCTGGGGAAGTGACATGAACTAGATACCAAATGGGCCAAACCATAAAACTGTGCCTTTGTAATTGAAAAAAAAAAACACTTTAATACTAAAAATTGTCTATAAGTGATGCTTTAAAAACCTATATAGTTAATTATCTTATTGTGGATCCTCAATATTGGGCATAGATATGTTCCTGTTATTCTGGGGTGCACAGTAATAACTAATATGTGTTATCTGAACACCATTCCCACATGAATGTGCATTGTTGGGGTGCCAAGGATGCGTCAGAAGTTTTGCTTTTCCCGGTTTCCAGGACCTGCAGGCTACTCCTGGCACCATGTGGAGATGGACCTCACATTGCTGTCCTGTAAAAACTATTTGGTGCTGCTTCTACATTAAAGGCAAAGTCTGGCTGTATAATTCTGCAGGTACTGATCTCACTAGGGGTCAAGAATAATACATGTCAATTGGAAAAGGTTTAGGTTTACAGCTTTTTGTTTTACTTTTTTTATTATGTTATTTCCTATTTAAAAAACTGACAGTTGTATTACATTTTCACCAGCAACTTATTTTTAGGATGTATACATAATTACTTGTTTTGAAACCATCAAAATATTCTATTGTTTACAGTAACCTTATTTTAAGGACAATTAATAAATTATAAAAATTAAAAAATCTGATGAAGGCAGGAACAGGCTACTGGTCTAATTATAACATTCATTTAAGTGGAGAGAGAGGAGCAGTGAATGTTGCTTCCTTTTTCTGTAAAGGTTAATTGTCTCTCAGAAGAAATAACCAAAGGGCAGTGTTTTACAGTTTTCTAAACAATACAATTGTAACCTATATGAAGAATGCTGAGTGTGCAGCATTAGTTCTAAATTGCACAGCACTATAGTTTTCTGACTTCATGCATTAGTTATTTTCCCTAAAGATCTAAAAGCATTAGGGCATGAATAGATTTATTTCACCATTGGACAAATTCATTTGGTCCCCACCAACCCCCACAAGCAAAACCGGCACACAGAGAAGTGCTAAGTGCAGTGTTAAAATGGACATCAATACCTCTTTCTTTGACAGATTTGCTTCATTACAATTAAATGCCCTTATGTAAGATCCTGTTAATGTGTCTTTTTCTTTGCTGAACACTTGTGAAACATGCAGATGAACTGTTTGTATTAGGTGTTCACAAAGTGTAGCCAATTTATTTTTTTAATTTAATTGCACTAACTCTTTTGGAAAAGGTTAACTATTATTATGTGACATCTGCATGTTAGTGATGGATGGAGATAAGATGCACCCCTTCAAAAATGAAATAGTATGAAGTAGTAGTTCGAAATAGTCTTCTCATCAACCCTTTTTGTGCTCCCCTCAGCTACATGTACCCATGATAAAACAAAATAGGTAGTGTTGGTATATATTGTAATTTGATTATGTTTTAGGCTTAGTTTTAATTCTCCAAAATTTCAATGTGCCAGTACACACTAGATCAGTGTTTCTCAACTGGGGTGCCTCCAGAAGATGATAAGGCTTCCTTGAGCAATGAGCAATTTATCAGTTTAGGTGGCACCAATGATTTTTTGGCTACCTCTAAGGGTGACATTCTTCCTCCCAATGATCTGCAATGTAATATACATTCTTCCTTTTAACCACCACACTAATCTTCTCTGAAATGTGGATATAGCAGGGGTTGCCTAACGACCTGAAAAGCATTTCAAGGGCTCCTCCAGGTTCTAAAACTCAAGAAACACTCAGCCAGATCATTTATGGGCATTGAGTTTTTAGTTTGCAAAAGGAACACCAGCTGCAACATATCGTGGCTCACAAATGACCATAAACACTGGCAGTGTTCATCAGATGCTGTGATGATGAACAGTGTACATCAGTTAAAGCTCCTCCAAACTTGACAAACAATGTAATATAAGCTGGCATTATAATGTAGCAACATTTCATTTAAAAAACATATTGATGTGCTATTCATACCATTTTATGACAACCAGTATATAACACCCAAGTTATGGCATGGGTATACAATTGAACAACTATTTGTTCCTAATACCCTATTTCAACATAAGCAGATTTATGTACCAAGCTGTAATTACATTTTAATAAAACCAAAACATGGTATATGGGCGTGCACAGTATCAATGATCTATATTTATAAAACACAATCTGACATTCTCTCAAACATTCCACAGTGGGCATCAATTACTGCCATTGAAAACGTGGACCTAGAAGATTCCCACAAAGGAATGTTTCAGGTAATGTCTGATTTCCTGTTTTTTAATAGAGCCCTATGTGTTAAAACCCAGCTCCAGCCACAATTGTTTAGCTTTAGGCAAAGAGAGGAAGGTGTGACAAAAATCAGGTAGATGTCTCATTCAAGCTATTCTCTGCTTTTTTGGAAGAGGAACCCTTGAAATAACTTTTAGGTCTTGGTAACCTCTTGACAATAATTACTATATTAACAGCATTGTAGTCATTTAGAAGAATGCTTCATACTTTGATGGTCAGTGGAAAAGATAGCCAAAAAATGTTGGTGCAAGTGGTTATACTGTATGTCTAAGGGACAAGATTTGCTCAGGACTTACAGTACGTCTTGCAACCTCTGAAGGAACCTTTGATGAAGGAGTTTGAACTTTACCTTCCTCCCTATAAAAAGGGTATTGGATCCTTGCTGTTCTATTACCCATACTGACTATTTAGAAAGCTTTTATACCAAAACATCCCATTCCTATATTTACAGAGACACATAGGTAGGCCAGCACCATCCTTTCCTGTAGTAAAGAAATCCTTCTTCACAATGCAGGGTGTTATATAAACATTTATCAATAGCGAAAAGAAGAATGGAATAACAGCTCCAGGGGAGCTGGTCTTTGCCTATATTTTCAATGACAAAGTGTAGCATTTCTCTAATGTTCTGTACAAGCCTTTTTCTTGGAACACTTTCTCTGTACCTTAACACAGAACCTTAACCTAAAAGTTAGCCACATATACATAAGTACATTTTGAGGCTGCTTTTAGCATTAATCAGCTCATGGGTTACATTTGAGATCTTTGTTACTTGTAGTTTCCTTACAGTGGAAGTTCTTTTAATCACTTGCCAGATATGTGGTCATCCACAACCTTCTTTCTAAAGGCCCTAGAGAGCACTTTTGATCTTCACATGATAACACAGCACACAATATTGGTAGAGTATAAAAGATCTTTGATATCAAGGGTTTGAAAAAGTCAGATGCAACCTGCATAATACCTAAGAAGGTCCTGATCATTGGCAATTGACACTCTGAATAACTTATCTTAACTTCATGGATTTGTTGTACTGGTAAATGCAGAGATATATTTACTTTTTCATGTTACAAATCTGCAGTTTTGTTCATTCTGAGAAAATATACGCCATGCCAATTTTATGTGTCATTTGTTTAAGTAGAACATCTTTATATGTGGGCACTGTTTAAAAAGAGATCTAATGTTTGCCTGTTTAGTCAACAATTTCCATGGGGGTGTGTTTTTTTTTTTACCTAACTGTACCTTGGTAACTGTATTTTGTTTTTAAAGGGGGAGTAAGATGCAATAAACACATTTTAAGCAATATTAAAGAAAAAGTATAGATTTCTGTTTTGCCCTATTAAATATTATGGCTGATCTTAATAAAATATTAAAGTAGATTTACTGCATGAAATTTCCTGCAGGTTCATGAAAAAATCAGGTATTCCTGTGGGAGCTGTGACTCATGCATCCAAAAACCCCACAGATGACACATGACAAGTTACTGCAGTATATCTTTGTCCCGGGAGAGTGTTTCTAATGCATAATGTGAAACGATCAGTGATGTTTACATGACTCTGCAGCAAGTTCCTGCTCAGTGAGAGCCAATTTATACAACACAAGCAGAAAAAGCCCAATCAACATGAATACGGCCTTTCTTTTCTGTTGTAAGGAGTGTTAAGGCTCATACAAAATCTCCTATTGTGGGCCTGATAAAACTATATAATTTAAAACAAAAATAGCTGAATATTCTCCCATGCTTATCAGTACTGCAACATGGACATAGTGAAGCAAGAACAAACATGGATACCAAGAATAGATTATTTTTATCTTCAGTTCATTTTAAGCAGGCTCATTGTGGGGTGCATTGATTCACAGCCACTTCCAAAAAAAAGATTACCACAAAGGCTTATATAAACCAGTGGTTAGGAAAAAGGGTTCTAATGTCTATGGCAACCAGTCTCAACTTCATTTATTTATTATTATTATTATTATTATTATTAAACCAGATTTAAATATCGCCAACATATTACACAGCCCTGTACATTAAATAGGGGTGGCAAATGACAGACAAATACAAACCGGGACACAGGAGGAGGAGAAGACCCTGCCCTGAAGAGCTTACAATCTAGAAGATGAAACATTTAATTACAGTGGAATAGAGCATTAATAGATATTCAGAGTAAACAATATTTAAATAATTGGTGAAATATTAAAATATTGTGTGTGTTGAGTGACAGGAAGTCAAAAATGATGGTTTGTAAAGTTAGGCTCATATGCTAGATAATTGTCACCCACATGACTGAATGTGCACAGTTGTCTTCAGACATTGTTCATCATTCTCTCCTGAGGAATTGTTGAACAACTAAGCAGGGAGGACTGCTTTACTTTCCAATGAAGAATAGCACAAGGAGGTGCAACTCACTTGTCCTTACCCCTTTGCTCTCCATAGAACAGAACAACGCTGTGTGTACAGCTCATTTGTTTACATGTTACTGGAAATGATTGTAAAAGATCTTTTTCAGTGATAGAAATCTGGTAATGGTTTTTAACTCTAATTCCACAACACAGCGGCACCATTAAGAGGCAAGTTTATTCATCGATTTGATACTTTCTTCTGTGATCTTCTCGGAGATGTATGTGGAAGCCAGTTACCCCTCAGCAGTTTTTTGGAAAATAAAGTAAAAATAAACCAGAGAACAAGATGCAAACATTAGGCAGATAGTGTCCTTAGTGGTCAATTCCAGCACCCAAATATGCACAGCACAGATGTCGGCCAAATCAAATGAAAACTTACTGCAGTCAGCTTTGATCTCATAATGGACAAAACACATTTCTTGGGTTGAAATACAATTGGCCTGAATGAATCACTATATGTTTTGTTAATGTCTACCTTACTATGTAAGTTATTCTCAGTAGGATTACTGGTAGTATTCAGCACAGCCCAGGTGATTATGCTGCTTGACTCATAATTTAAGGCTAACCTTCCCAAGATTTCCTCGCTGACACACAGGGCCCACAGATATGCAATAATCCCAGATCTGCTAGAATCAAAGCCTTAATGGATGGTCCTCATTATTGGTACAGGGAACAAAACTATATATGAACCAAAATCTGACTGTGCTCTTCTAGTTTTATTTTATACAGAAAAGATAACAAACTTGTTGCATTTGTTCTTTGCCCATGTAACCTATTTAGACTGTAGCTACATTCTAGAGCACGCCTTAACAAGAACTGCTTGAATAGTATCTGGTTTGAGGAAAGGTGTTTCTCCATTTCCTACATCACAGGCTGGAATGGCTATGGCTATCCTAAAATAATAGAAGTGTAATCCATTCAAAATTGATATGTGTTTTAGTGGATGCCTAAGAGTTAATCATCCGTTTCATAAATAACCTAAATTGGTGAACACTTGCTGTGACCATTATGAGGGGTTTTACCTCTCTCTTCTGAGTTTTCATTTTTTTTTGGATATCATATAGCATATAGAGCAAAGCTGCGACAAAGGTATGTAGGAACACTCTAAACTGGGACAGGAGCAGATGACAACCATGATTGGAACGTGGTGCAACTCAGTCTACATTTTGGGAAGAAGTGTTCTATCCTTATAGATGAAATCCCCTATTCTATCCTTTTTGTATCACCCTTTACAAGTCTATTAAAAATAATTCAAGAAGCCAGCTGAAGTACAAAGTGTTGATCTGCTTCTGACCTAAGTCCTTGGACTGGTCCCTAATATCCATTACTCCAATATTTTATTAGAAGTGTGATTTAGACAGGAGGCTGTTGTAAATATTTACGGCATTCCATATATAAAAGTTAATACAGAATCAGCAGTACAGTGCACAGTGCATGTTTCCTGTGTCAAAGGTCATGAACATGCTTTACAGGACACTAACAAATGAATAAAAGCAGCGTCCTGGTCACGTAGGTTTAATAGAAAACAATTACAGTAGAAGCCTATAATAAGAGGAAAAAAACTGATTCAAGTGTCTGCGGCCTAAACAGGTCTTTGGAGAAATGGACTACTGTAAAGTGCGTATAATCTTGAAAAAAAACAAAAAAAACAAGCACATAACAATAAGGGAATTTGCTTTATAGCCAATTTGTTTATTTAGCTAAAGGAGTGCTATACCATACAGTCTGGTGTAACTGCATGTACCATAAAACATTGGGGAAGCTCCTTTGTAATTTTTTGTTCTACAATAAAACAGAAAGTTTACATTTAAGGCTATTGTGTGTGTATATATATATATATATATATATATATATATATATACATATATTGTGTATATATATATATATATATATATATATATATATATATATATATTACCCTAACCATTTATACTGGTATTAAGTGGCTATTTTTTTTTCATGGGAAATATAGGATGGATCTTTTATATAGTGGTCTGCACCTTTGTTTTATTTTATAAAGATAAAGGGGATAAAACTGTAAAACTCAAAACAATTGTAGAGCTTCCTGTGGACTATTTATGAGAATGTATGATCTGCTTTTGATATATTATTGGTCTGAACAATTCATGTAATTTAATGTTGACACAGTTTGGATGGAGTATGTATATGAACATTTTGGTGCTTTATTGTGAAATGAAAACAATTTGTTTTGATTTTTGTTTCTTTCAACCTTACTTCTCTAGTTTTTAAAAGACAAATTTATAAAAAGGTGTTTGAAACAAACAGGATTTCAAAGTGGTAAATGCTAAATTACAAATTTTAAATGGCAGTTGGACCATTTTATTTAAAGTCAATTGCACTTTTTAAAAATTGTGATTTTTCTAAAATGTAAAAGTCTTTTAGCTGATATTCCTTTTTTTAAATAGGGGGAACAGCCTGTTTAGCACTATGATAAAATTTACATAGTTAGGATGTAATCTGTCTTCTATTAGCATTTGGAAAAATGATCCTGATATGTGAAAAAACAAATATATAATTTACATTTTCACATTTGACAGGATATTGTGTGTTATTTATAGTCCTCATAGCATTTTTTCTTGTTTTTACAAGCTTAATTTGGATTTTATAGAATCTTTGTTATTCTGGAGCCACGAGGACCAACTTTTTAAAGCTCTCTAAGGCTGGAGAGGATACACTTTCATCAGTGAACCTGGGTGATCTAGCAAACCTGAAATGGATCTTCTGTATGACTGTAAAAATTTGCTAACAAATAGCAAATTACTTTGTGATGACATGACAAATCTTTTCCAGGTTTTCTGGATCACCCAGCTTTACTCAAGAAAGTGTATACTCTCCAGCCTTGGGGAGGACACAATTGGGCCTGATTTATTAAAGCTCTCCAAGGCTGGAGAGAATACACTTTCATCAGTGAAGCTGAGTGATCCATTAAACCGAGAATGGATCTGGTCCAGGATTGAACAAATAGCAAATGACTTTTAGAAAATACATTCCAGGTTTGCTGGATCACCCTGCTTCACTGATGGAAGTGTATTCTCCCCAGCCTTGGAGAGCTTTCATAAATCAGGCCCAATGAATGTAATTGGTAAATACACAATCAGGCCCCAGGTGAGGACACAATGAATGTAATTTGTAAATATCTACAGCAGATGTATTGGGCATATATATATATATATATTATATGCCCAGTTTTACAGATATAGTTTATAATTTATGTTGTTCCTGTAAGGTCATTTTGTGTATAGCATTTGTATAACCTCATTATTCTCTCCGTGTGGTTTTTCTTTGTGGCGCTGGATCATTGTCTCCCAGCCTGTCTCCAAGTCCCATTAATGATGCATGTTTGAAGGTAATCTTGCATATACAAAGGCAGGGTAAATACTGTCTTAGTTATGTGGATTAACTACCAATGTGGTTTTCTACAAAACATGCACATTGGGATTTGGCGACATGTTTTGGGAAACACTGTTCTAGATTCCTCCAACATATTTTGAAAATATACCAATTTTTGGGATTCTGGTTTGTCTGGCACTGATTGCATGTGTGTTGGCCTCCATGGTCATGTTCAGAGGTTCCAGTTCATATACAGAAATTCGACGTTGTAGGATACACCATAGTGACATCTCACTATGAGTGGCATTAAGTTCTACGATTTTAGACAGGGACTCCTAATGTTTCAACAATGTAAAATAAAAGCTGTCAATTATGTTGTTGCTTTAAAAAATGAATGCTTATTTAATGAGGTGAACAATATTTGCAAAGTCCTCTAGTTGCACAGTGAAGTCCAGCACTTCCTGCACTGGGCTAAAATTCATGTGTTATTGAACTGGAAAGTTGTAGTACTTAGAAATCCATATCTGTTCACTATTAGCAGAATATGCAGTAGGCACCCTACAGAGAAAATTCTTAGTGAAAGAAAGCATGTGTTCCCTTTACCCTAAGGTTACCTTCAGTGTGAATCCTTCTTTTAAACTAGAGGTTTAAGGATGAGAATTTTTGCTCCCTGTGCTATACATGTGTTAATAGGCATGTAGTAGTATAGGGTTACTCATCTTTAATAAAAGTAACAAAGCTTGACAAACCTATCTCTTCTGCTTTTATTAAAAGAGATAAATTAGGGAGGAATTTTAGTCCACATAGTCCTTTTTCCTCGTATCCTCATGACAGAATGGGGAACTAAAAGGGATGTGGTACAAAAACTGCATTTTATTTATATATAAAATATACAACTTCTAATAATAAACATCCACCAAGACTAGTTAGGTTAATTGAATCTACCATTGATAAAGCAGCGACAGCTCCTAAAGGATAGCAGTACTTCCCACATGCATTATTTCAGTTTAGGGCAGGTGGGAAAAAAGGATAACTAATTTGTTTTAAAGTGTAGTTATTCTTTGAAGAACAACTATACGAAAAATATAATATAAAATATTCAGATTGCCACTGCCTTCTAAAAACCTAATTTCTTACTTTTACCTGGCTGCAATATGTTTAAAAACTCCATATTTAGATGCATATTCCAGGATCGGTGACTCAGTGGAGAGTGTTGGAGAGATTCATTTACTAAACTCGGTTTGAGAGTAACATCCAACATGCTTGACTGGAAGAAGAGGGTTAAAAAAATAGTAATAAGTGAAATGTGTTTAATTTGACTGATTATTGTAGAGTTGTCAGGCAGGGCCATCTACTGCAGCTAATTAGAATGTGTAAGCTTGAGAAGTATTGGCCAGTATAGCAGAAACCAGTCAGCTAGATCAGTCAGCAGTCAATCGAGCACCAAAAGATTCCTCAAACCCTCAGACTAGCAAGGCTGTAACAAAAGAATGTTCCTATATTTCTATGTTCACTTATTAGGATGTGGTTAGAAAAGTGATAAAAAAAATCCCAGTCACTAAGACAAAAGTTGTTATCTTAACCAATTTTAGGCTCTCTTTACTCTTGTGTGTTCACTAACACTTCATTTTGAATGGGTTGCTCATGCACCCTAAGGCCCAAACCAGACCAGCAACCTATTTGGCAACCCATGACAACACACAATAATTGTGTTGTGGTATGCTGTACTGCAAGGACATTACTAGCTACTATACACAAGGGAATCCTGATGACAAGGCATTCATTTGTGGCAGATTTTCCCTAACCCAAGGCAACAAAGAGAGTAAATGAAGCAACTGGTTGCCATCAGAGTAGGGTGTTGGAGGAGTGTGGCTCCCAGCTCTTATGATGAGGGTAGGCTCTCTTTGTGTGCAGGCTTATCACCAACCTGGTTTTATGCACAGCGGGATTCTCAGGTAAGTATAGCAGTGTGGTGTGTGGTGGGACTTATAGATTGATAGAAGGAAGGTTAGGGGGAGGTAGTTCAGCACATGGGTGCCAGCTTGTTCTCATCTTTATTATATAGTCCAGGTGGACAGTTCACTAATAGCTTTCTCAGGAGTCTGTAAAAAAGTTTGCAGTGTGCACAAAGACGAAACTGCTGTCTAAGCCTTGGACAGTACTGATGGCACTGCCCACTGGGCAGATGGTCTCCAGCCTGAAAATGCTGCTTACAGAATTAGTGGCTAAGAAGGCTGTATACAATAAATAATATAATAAAGCTCTCCCAGACTAGTAAAGATAGACTAGCGTGGGAGAATGGGGGTTATCTAGCAAACTTCTAGTGTTTTCTTAAAAATCACTAGTTATAGTTAACAAATATTTTCAATCCTGGACAAAATCCATACCCAAGTTCACCCATGACAGTCTATCTCAGTGTTTCGCAAACTTTTTACAGGGGAACCCCTAAAATAACTTTCAGGTCTTCTGGGTATCCCTGCTATAATTACTATATCCACAGCTCCCAGTACATTAGCCTGTTGGTCAGTAGGAAGAATGCCACCCTTACATTATTGGCCACTGCCAAGAATGCCACTACAGATAGCTGAAAAACTTTGTCATCTGTTAAACTGACCTGAGAGTCACAAATTGCCCATTGCTTAAGGAACCGCTAGAAACCTTTAAAAAAAACTCTAGGGTTCCATTGAACCCATCGTTGAGAAACCCTGGTCTATCTTCTCCAGACTTCAAAAGCTTTGATAAATTAGGACTTTTGTGTCAGGATCGTAAAGGTGTCCTATAACAGCTACAAATTTTTTTCTGTGGGGGAAATCATAGCTGTACCTGTTACGTGGGGGGCATGACGACTAATCTAATTTTTTTTTTGCTTGATATGGGTGGAGATCAGCTTTTTAATGTATTCAGGCATCAATGAAGCACCCAACGGAACATGCATATATGTTTTATTAGTTATCAGTGGTTCTCAGTGGAGAACTGATTGGCTGGAAATGTGTAGTACAATAAACATTGCATTCATGCCCCACAGTTTTTAATTGCTTTATACAGCATATTTTGTGGAGATATCGCTGGTGCTCAAAATCTTGAAGAAAAACAATAAAAAATAACTGAGAACCCTGTATTATTCTCAGACACTGGTTAATTAACACTGCTTGTAAACATACCTGTAATATTTTCTTTTATTTAAACCTAAAATTAAAGAATTATGTTTATGTTGTGTGCATTGATTCCAATTCTTTTTTTTTCGCTAGACATGAACATTACCATTCATTGTAAAATGTATTCACTTGTCATAGGTGAATATGTTAAGGCTAGAAGTAAAAAGACTTTCTCTATTACATATTAAACAGCTGTATATTGTAGGAGCAGTTAAAAAGTGAAGTATGATTCCTACTGAGATGGCACTGACAACCCTGATAAATATTTCAAAATAAAGTGAATTGAAAGCAAAGAGAATACAATATAAGCAGCCATGGCAAAGTGCAACCCAGAAAGATTTGTCAATGTGTTTTTGTATGCTTTAGTGATCCAGTACCAGTTTTTGAACAATTAATACCTTCTCTAATACAATACACGTTGCTAGGGGTACCTTAATAAACAATAAAATGTAATATTTTTATGCAGTATTAGAATAATCATAGGTTTTCTTTCATAATTATTTCATAAAGTCTGTAGAAATTAGAGTGAAAATATTGTTTCTCTTTAAAGTTGAACTTAGGGCAAAATTAAAATGATTCTTCAGTCTGTCTCCTGCATTAACACAGCAGTTTTACTATTTGAGATTCCTCCTGTAAGTTCACTACCTGTTGATCTTATGTGTAGATCTGTTTACAGTTCCTGTAAAAAAACACTTTTTTTTACTGCAGTGTAGTTTTAGAGGGACCCATATTTTTAATAGACTTTACCTACTTGATGATTTTAAATGTTAATAAATATATAAAATGTATCCTTTAACAAAGTTTCCAGAGTGTATCTCCTATGTTCACCACTCATCCTAGCCGCTGGTCACTTCACCATCCCAACCAGCAAATATTGGCTGTCAAAATGATAGATGGGGAGTGCTATGTATTACATGGGTTGCTGTCAAAATACACCTGCTTCTGTTTAAATAGCCCTCGCAAATAGGACTGCAAGTGTAAATGAAGCCACGTTCAGACTAGTAGCTAAAAGCTGTTTGCCAGTACGCACCTGGGAGCAGCAACAGGTGGCTAACAAAAGTGGTATTATTTACAAAAGGCTAGTGTGAAATAAGACTAAATAATACAGTGTAACAACATAAATGATGAGAAACCTATAGATAAAAGTGAGCTATTGGGGCATTACGGCTATTTTTCAAAAAGTCTCTCCAGTCATTGGTTTTGGTAAAAGGTGAAAGATGTGCTCAAAGTCTGTGCTGTATATACACATAATGATTATATCTAGAAGTGTATAACAATGTTTGTTCCTAAAGCTTTTGCTCATATGATAAGTCTAGGTTAAGTCCTTCTTGAGTTTTGGTGTTTTCCTGCTATTCATATAACTTAAGCAAGCATATTGTACTATCCCCCTGCTCTGTCTTTCCTGATAAGCCTCTCCTTCCCCACTTCTCTTTCCTTTGGATTTGTGTCTGTTGAGTGTGTACCCCAAATTATATATATAATTTTTATTTAATAAAAAATTACAACTATTTTTTTCTGTTGAGGAAAATGCTTAAAAATTTCTTTTGTTTCCTTAATGTGTTAAACTTACTGTATTTTATTTGCCTTGTGAATTGTAAACATGTAATTGTAAAAAAAAAAAAAAAGAAGAAAAAAAAGTCTCATAGTTTATTTATTTAAAAAACCTATGATTGTAGACAGAACATACTTTGTACCTGTAGTTTCAAGTACAGAAAAAAACCTGTGCAGGTGATTGACAATTATTAACAACAAACTTAGACTTCACTTATTTAGTCAAACTTTCTCATCACAAAGGAAAACACATTTTGCATCAATTATTTCTTGGCATATTCTAGACTTTGGAGTTCAAAGATGCATCAATTTAGTGTTGACAAGCTGGCAAACTAGATAATGTATTTTTGTTGTGGTATAATATTAGTTTTTGTTTTGGCATTACAATGGCATGTATTTTGTGCTTTAAAACTTAGTTATGAAGGGAAAAAAACAAAATAATAAAAAGTAATTTGTACTAACAGCTTTGTTTTCTAAATATTAGGAAGAGGAATATTTGTTGGTATGGTGGCTCAGTGTCTAGCACTCTTGTTTTTGAGGCACTAAGGTCCTAAGTTTAAATCTTTGCCAGTATCTTCACCATGCACTAAATAGACATTTTTATGTTCTTCCTGTACTTGCTTGGGTTTCCTCCACAAGCTCAGGTTTCCTTGCAAGCCCCCCAAACATGCAATTAGATTAACTGGCTTCCCTCCAAAATTTCACCTTAGCCTGTAATAATGACTTATGACTATGTTATAAATATTAGATTGACAGTTAGTGACATGAACTTTGAACCATTGACTATGGACTTTGTACAGTGCTGTGTATTATGTCTACTATCACTATATGAATACAAGTAAATAATATTATTAATAATAATAATAATAATAATAATAATATAAGTAGTATATGGCTTGTACCTTTACCTGCATTTAAAGTACAAGTCAAAAATATGCATATACAAGTTTGAGTGAATTCCTTTAGGATAGGTAATTAAAAAATTCCCTTTTTTGTTAGAAAAAAAAAACTTACATTTTCTGAGGATTATTTGCATTGGACAGGTCTCCTGATAGGCAAGAGAATTCTTTTTTCTGTTAGTGGGCAGAATTTGTTGAAATGATACTAGGAGGTGGGGGAGAACATTTCTTTCTGGAGGTGACCCAGCTCGCTCTTCAGTTCAACAATGATATAGGTTGCTGGGCCCAAGCATGATTACATTCCTACTGGAAATAATAAAAAGACTCTATAAAGCTAATAATGCTAGGGGGAATTCAGCAGATCAGATATTCCTTGACACCCCAGCACTGGAAAACCTGGATTACGGGCATTAGCAGGTTAAAGATCACAATTGGAGAGACATTGGTTGAGTTTGCGTAGTTTTAGCAGCCTTATTTTTTAAGGTTTATTGTTATGATTATTGTTTATTGTTATATGTTTGAAATTTCACTTTAATATGTTGTATGATTAGAAAATAATACGTTTTGTGATGCCTAATTGTGGATATAACTTTGTATAAATACTGGCTTTATGGAGAACTACATACATACTACATACTTTTTTTTAAATTGTGTTATAAATAGTTTTTAAAATACACAAGAAAAGCTAATGGTGCAGTGAGGTTTAGTACACATTTCTGTATGCTGCATCAACTTTTACATTGTAACTTGAAAGGCAGCTGTGAATCTGATAGGTAGCTATGAGAAATGTATTAATAACAATACTTGTATTATGGGTCCTGTATTGTATGTTGACATTGGAGCTGTTACTAGCAGGGAATTTGGGGCTGTGGGGGACCAATTCCATGACGAAAAGGAATGCTGTATAGGTGAATAATAAAGTAAGTTTATCTTAATTATGAACCCCACACATAATGAGCAGTTACTCCTTGCTGTGGGGAGGATGAAAACAGTGTGATATTTTGGGATATTAATAGGTACTTTTTTCTATTTTTGCACCATCTTTGGTTATTATAGAGCACACTAGTTGGAGAAAGGCTAGATATTCTCTTTGGCAGGGGATGTTTTAGAGAATGTTAGCTCAAATCTGCATTGACAACATTTTCAATTCATATAAAGTAGGTAATGACTCCTAATGTACTTGAACTTTATTGTAGGATCATTTTCACTAAAAGAAGATGGCTTGTTTCAATTTGTATCTCAATGTTAAATTCAGAGATGGTTATACAATCGTTTGAGAGAAAATGTGACTGTTAGCTTGATTAAACAATAGATCATTGGAGAGGTTGAGTCAGAGGTTAACTTGTATTAGATTAAATTTAGATGTACTGTCAGGTTACAAGAGTGATACATGGTATGTCAAGCACTATTGTCTTTTCAATTGAAGCTGAATTCCTGCAAAATATATAGATTACTCAATATACAGAACATTCTATTTTTGTATTACTTAAAAATAATTACCTTATTTTCAAAGTGCTAGACATTTGATTTTTCCTCCTACCATTCCCCATGCAGTAGAAATCATTTACAGTATTTCACATCTAAGTTATATGCTTTTGTTTTGTGATGTTTACACAACATCTCCACAAAAAGGACACTACATGGGATGTTGTATAGAGATTTAAAAGAGGAAATAGCCCGTAGGTTTATCTGGTTGCCTGTTCCTGCGACCTGTAGGTCCTCATATAATTTGTATGTTGATAGAATAGAACCCAAATTAGGAACCTGGAATTCAGATTATAAAGGGTGAGCACAGAAGAATATTTGATTAAAACAGAGTAATAGAGTAATTTCATTTTCAGAGTAAGAAACTTGGGCTGGCATGCAGTAAAACATAAGCTAAGCTTTGTACGTAAGGCAAACAATAATAGTATTCTACTAAAGTTGTCCTAACCTTTGGAATCTCTATACTTTCCCTCCAGGGAGGTTAATTCTTAATACACAGAAATATTATTATTACCATTTTGTATTTATATACCGTTTCCCAAAAAAATGCACTAGGGCTGTTTTTCAGGGTCTTATTTTTTCATGAACAACCATCGACATTTATTCTTGAACAAAAAAATCAACATTTATTCAAATATGTCATCACATTCTGGAACATCATCACAATTCTCCAAAACCCTGAAATTCATCATGAATTTCCTGTGAGTTTTAGGAACAAAAATCAACATTTATTTAAAAATAGTCATGTCATCTTCTTCTGGAACATCAACTTAACTCCTAATCCTGATCTCCATCTTAAATTTCTTGTGACTCCATTTCCTTTAGAATCCATCGGCCCCAATTTCTCATGTCTAACAAAAGTGTTTTTTTTAAATGAGCACCTCTTGTCTATGTATTTATAAATACTGTAGCCTTTTTTGGAAGTAGGGCTTATATTTCGAGCATCCCCAAAAATACAGAAAAATCATGCTAGGGCTTATTTTCAGGGATATGAAATGAAATATGAAATGAAATTTGTAGTGCTTTACAAAGTTTATATATATATATATATATATATGGTAATGTTGCAAAACCAATTAAAAATAATTTGCACCGAACATGAATATACCTTTGTGTGTGGCCAACCTAAAAGGCTTGCTAACAGGATCTTTGCAGACTCGCCTCCCATTGCAGCTGTCATAGGAAATATAATATTTGCTCTAAATATTATTTACTGAACCGCACCTGTAGGGAGCTAAGTTTAAGTTTTCATAATCCTAGAGATAATTATCCTTTCTTTCTGAATGTTTCATATTTTTCATTATAAAAAAGGATTCTGGCAAGAATAAGCCAGGTGCTCTCATAGTAGTGGAATTGTAATCTTTAAATATCAGTATTTTGCAGCTTGAAAAGCCTGTTCAGGATGAGTAACACAATAAGGAACAGGGAGATTGTGAAAACTTTAGTCATTATAGTACAGTTAAAAATATCACCATTCTGGTATTTAGCCTTCCTTCACCAATACTTAATATCCTTCAATTTTAATTCATTTACTTATAAGACTTCAGTTTATGTTTGCTCATTTTAGACTTTCTAAAGGCACTTAACAGTTTTCTTCTCTTTTTATCTGAGCAATTGTTACTTTTCACATTCATACCTTTATAACAACGTATACATTATTTCCTGGTAGAGTTGCACTCCTATAAGAGCCACGCTGTTTTTACAATGCACCTGAGGTTAGCAATCTGCTGGGTCATCTGGTTACACTTACACCAGTTCAACATGAAGTCATAAGGCTTAGTAATGCTGACCAGAAGCATGCTGCGATTTAAATTTCCATTCTAGGAATGCTTCCACATGTACTCTGACAGTTGGCATTGAAAGGTATCAGATGAGTTTGCTTCCTCTTGTATGACCATCTGTACACTGGATACTGCTAGAAGAAAGTGGTTAGCACAAATACAGTGCTAAAGAAAGCTAGAGTGTTTTTACATTCAGCACACTTTATATATAATCCTGTTTGATTTACACATGGAACACTTGCAGAGGCCAATTAAAAATAAGATTTAACCTTTGATACTATGGTATATTTTCTTTACCAATTGCGTTTGAGTGGTTTCTTGTATGACTTCTTTACTATTCCTTTATACTTTGTACTTAACATGTCTATTTTCCTTTACAATTCCACATAAATAAATGTTTTAAAAAATAACTTTTAGATAGCGAATGTAATGACTAGCTTCTTGAAAGCTGTAGGTTAAAAAATATTGAAAATTATCTTTGATATTAAAGAACCGTGGCTGGTTAGGACACATCGGTCTGAATTCTATTGTATGATGTGCATATATGTATTACAAATCCTTGGTTAACATTTAAAGCACTTTATACTGTGAGTCTGGTTTTGTGGATTGTTTGGTGGCTTTCTGTACCTGTTTACAATAATGGGGAGTTTAGATGTACACTATAGCAATTATAAGATCTCTCTAAATAAGAGGTATATAGGTATTCTGCAGTGGCCCCTGATTCAGCAAACATTTCACTCTATTAGCTGAGTGGTCATATATTTCTAGTAAGTTCATGACACTTTCTATGTTATCTTGTTTTTGCTGCAAATCTCTGTCATTTTTATACATCCTTTACATATTGTTCCTGCTTTCTGGTAGTTAATTTGTAGCCCATTGTTTCCAAGGAGAGACAGTTTGTAGTGCTTATATGGATGGCTTCCAGAAAAATACTTGGGTGTACATAGTGCTGCATGTTCAATGTGTTTGGTGCAGTGCAGCAAGCTTTTACCACATCAGCACTGACCTGAGGTTTGTTAGAAATAGTAGCTCCTAGAAATGGAAAATATCCACTGCTATGGAATCATGTATTAGCAAGGGAGGTTTGCATTCATTTATCACTTTGCTGACAGCTGCTGCTTTCTTGGTACCAAGTTTAAAAACACAGAAATAAGCTGTTAGGATCATTTTTAGCTTCTCACAGAAAAGATGTGTTTTGGTGTATATAAGGGTAGAAAAAACCATAAGACTGATCACTGCTATAGGAGTTCCCTATTACATAAATAAGCTATGCATCAGCAAAATACCACCATGTAAAAATACATAGTTTATGATTTATGTTTGATCATGTTTGCTTACAAGAATAATTATATTTAACATAGCATGTAAATGTGAAAATATTCTTTGAAACTGTGGTAAAATAAAAAATCAACAAATAAAATGGAACCAAAAACATATTCTAACTGCCCAACTGAATTGCCAGTCAGCCAATGTTTACTTTGGGCAACCTCAAAAGTCCTAGTCTTAGGTTCCTGCACATGTGCAGGCTCAAATAAAGGAGAATACCAAATAATCTTAGCTTATGAAATGTGATATTGGGCCTGACTTATCAAAGCTCTCCAAGACTAGAGAAGATAGACTATCATAGGTGAACCTGGATGATCCTTCAAACCTGGAATGGCCCAGGATTGGGGAAAAAAATGACCAAACGGTAGCAAATGATTTTAAGAAATCAAGTCCAGGTTTTCTGGATCACCCAGGTTTTCCTGTGACAGTCTGTCTCCTCCAGTTTTGGAGAGCTTTAATAAATCAGGCCCATGTTCAAACTGTTGGCCATAGGAGATATGAGATATATGTCATACTGTGTCTACAGCTCAGGTAAGATGAAACCGCGCTCCTGAATGGTGTGCTGCACTTCAGTGGGAGCTTCTCATATGTAGCACATACTATGTTGATGCTTCTAGTGCATCAGTTGGGGGTGATGCATCCTTTGGAAGACAGTGATGGTTCTGGTTGCTTGACCAGTTACCCTCCTGTTGTGTTTGTTACTAATGTTTCATTTGGCTGCATAAACAATTCAACCTAAGAGAAAACAAATGCTTTAAGGTTGTTTCCTAGTCTTTTTTATCTAATATTTACCGTGTTTTAAGAATAAATGATTTAATTACTTCATATTAGTCCAGTTTGCAAATTAGGTCTACATTATTTGATCGCATGTGTACTAAAACTATGCAAAATAACTTGAAATACTGTAGGATTTGACTTGAATTATATAATCTGCTGTGCACCATGATTATACAATTGACATTGTGCCTTTCAAACCATACTGCTCTTTATTTGCAATTTATTTCAGGAGGCAGAGATGGGCTAGCAAGAACTAAAGTCTTCTGCACAAAGGGCAAAGGATCCCATCAATGATCTAATTGAAATATTCCCCTTCTGTAAAAAGGACAATCATCAAAAACACATGCTTTGCGTTTCTTCAGCCAAAGCAATACTTATTAATTCTGATCAAAATTCTTACTTTATATAGTGAAAAGGTGCACATGCAAGACTAAAGTAACAAAAATCACTGTTATATCCTTGTTTCCTCAGTATGGAAGGAGAGGCCATAGATCATCTGGTGAATCTGAGAAGTTGTTGGCCCAAGAGCTCTGCCCTTCCGCTCATATACGAGTATATGGCGACATCATGACTGCACCACATCCATCTCAGTGGCAGCGTTAACAGGTCAACAGTCACATAACTAAAATAAATTTATTGGCCTATTGTTAGGAGGTTTCATACTTAAAGAGTGATGCCAATTTTCCAAAGTCGGCTATTTTTTCTAAGATCATATGACAATCTGTGAGCCACAGGGCATTAGGGTAGACACTCTCAGGTCACAGTTATTGGGGAGTATGAGGGGAGGGCTTATTTGTCAGTTTTAAAACTTGTGGACACAGTTGACACTGACACCTAAAAAGCTACACCTATTTTACGTAATATTAGGCATACATATTGTGTGCCTATAAATATTTTAGGAAAGAAAAATCTGTTAATAAATAAATTGTTTTTTGTTCATTGATCGTATTTAAAAGACTTCTAGTCTATTAAGTCTTTCTTGTATTGTCTTATTACTATACCGAAATACACAACCAATGCTTAACTGCGTCCTTATATGATTGCACTACTGTAGCCTTTGGATAAAAAGCCAAAATGACATTTTAAATTGTAGATTTTTTATTTTCAACAACATTATAAAAATGTTTTAGTAGAGTACATCAAGTTACATCATTGTCAACACTACATCTCGTACTTATCCACAAGTCTTATACCTCACATTAACGATTCAGAATCTCAAAAGACAGGTAAGTAGGAGCCCTAGGGCCAGCCTTTAGGATGAACAATCACAGTCCATCTAGAGAGTTCCTTCATGCTTTTTCATTTCAGGTATCGGTCTTAATCATAGTCATTGCACACAATAAAGATCATTCAAGAAGTCAGTAGTTTTGACTTCAGAAAGTTTACATGGACGTTGTTGCCGTTATTATTGCTAGCAAAGAGGAGATCAACCCTAGGCAAGATTTGGAGATTTGTGAATTCTGGCACTTCTGCATTAAAGATTCTTGCTTTGTATCTTTTTTTTTTAATTTATTATTTTAGTTTCTAGCATTTTATGCATATAAAGTAGTAATAGCATCACCATAGCCAGAAGAAAAGAAATTAAAAAAAAATATCTTGTGTACTTTTATGTAATCTGGAGTGGTGGTTATTATAATAGTTCTTCATAACCTAAATTTTATTATTGCACCCCATATGATATGCTCCCCAATCTTGAAATGGAACATTTAAACCTTCTACCTATTTCATTAACTTTAGTAAATAACCAGCCACAGATAATATGCAAATGGTTGGACAGCATACGTTATATGACTCCGAATCATATAGGAAGAGACTGCTACTTCTCCTGTTGAAATAAATTCTGGCTTTTCATATCTCCTGGGCTCCATATATTATCAGTAATTGGGGAAGTCAGTTGGTAACATAACCTCTCATGTAGCCTTATGAGATGGGCTGTTTATATGAACTACAGTTTAAAATTTGTGTCTCTAAAATCAGAAGCCAGCTGGTTTAAATCACCATTCATATGGCCAATAAATACATAGGCAAACCTCAAATCCTAGTTTGATTGTATTTGGCCTTAATGGCCTGAAAAGCGTAATGGAAGATGTCCTACATACATACAAACAGAACTGATTCGAATGTCTTACCTTACAAAGTCAGATTTTGCCAGAAAGGTTTCATTTTGGTGTGAGCTTCAGAGGTTTAACACTTCTGTAAGCTTTATGTTGTGGTTGTAGCTAAATATTTCTTTTCATTCCAGAATGTGAATTTGATTTACTTTTCTTAAATAAAGTAGTTGTGCCATTATCTGAAGAACAATTTGTCCTATTGGGAATTTTGATCTTACATCAAACTTGAAGTAAAATATGTAATGTACTATTTGTTTTCTGCTGAATATTGCATTAAAGATAAGTGCACCTATTAATCATTGTTACTGTATACCACGGGGAATGTTATAGTTTTATTTTTACATAAATTAAAATAAACACATAAAAAACAAACATTTTTTCAGTGTGCTTTTAAATCTGGTAGGCTGGTGGGTCTCAACCTGCCCCATGGCAGTCAACTATTGGTAATATTACTTTATAATATATATTTATATATAAATGCCATTTTTTACAGGTTAAAACCCCAGTAACTGTATGACTTTTTTTTTTACTTTAAATGTATTGTAATACTTTTTTTGGTTTACATGTTTTTTATGGCATAATCATCAGAAATTACAGTTTGCTTACCTGGTAGTATCTGCAGCTTGCAATATTGCGTGGTCCTGAATTAATTTATGATCCAAATAGATCAGCAACTTGATATAATAATGCTTGAGTTGTGCTCGTTTGATGAAAAATCATAAGTGACATATAAATAAACCATAAAACTTGGCATGCAAAGATAAATTTGGCACGCTGGGTCAAGTATGGATGCAAATAAGTAAATAAAGAAAACTATACATAAGAAAAGCTATCTATTGCCCCTTATCTGAAATTTAGGTAATGTGAATGACACTCTCCATCTGGATTGGGTTACTGCACGTTAAAAATAAGCACTGGCCTTAAACAGCTGGCCTTATCTTTGCTTAAAGTGTACCTAAACTCAGAAATCTCACTTTACATAAAAGGGTAGATAACCCTTTTATGTAAGGTAAAAATTCTGTTTTTTTGTGTTTTTTTGTTTTTTAAAAAAAGGGGTGCAGTACCACCCCCTAATTATCGGTCGCCTAGGCAATTGAAAATGAATCGGAGTGCAAAGCCTCCCGAGTACCTACGTCACGCATCCCGGGGGCATGTGCAGTGAGATCGGCAAGTTATTTTTCCGTCCTACGTCACCCGATCTCGAGCCTGCCTTGGGTGACATAGGATGAAGAACCAGGAAGAGGCACGGATGTGGGGGCAACGCGGGACCCGATGCAAAACACCCCCGGATAGATTGGACTGCCCTGCCGGATTGAAGGTAAGTGTATTTTTTTTTTTTTGCCAGTTTTCAGTTTAGTTCCTCTTTAACAATTAGCTACAAAGTTTTAAATATCGTCGTGTCTAATTCATAAACAGAAAATCTGATTTTTGTAATATGTATTTCAAAGGGGTAGAATCATGTTGGGCGCAACATTATTTTTATGTTGACATCCTGGAATTACTAATGAAAAATGTACTACACAAGTGTGTCACCTCTTTTTAGAGTACAAAGGCTGGCTCTCACTTTGAACTTCAGCGTCAAAAGCAAGACATGTTTAGGAGCTGCATCTTCCCATACATGCAGTTTAATTAGTATGTTTAGAAGCCCTCTGTGCATGGACGACTGTAACCTGCAGGTGTTAACACAAAAGCCATTATGTGAAATTCATGTTGTTATTAAATATCACCCATATTAATACAGAATAAAATATACCGATGATGAAGTGCTACGGTAGACCTGTTAACATGACCCAATGTCACTGTGATCATTTTCTGCTCATTTTTACATTAGTTCATTGATATTGCTGCTGTTTTGAACATCAACTGATGCAAGGTTATTTCTATTTAAATAGAGGGGCGGAAAGAGGAGCTTGACATTAAAAACCTCTGAAATTGCTGTTAGAAGGATTGTCATGAGTTTTCTATAAAAGGTTTCAAGGGATGTCCCTTGGAAACTAATCAGTACATCATTTTAGCACTGAAAGACTGGAATTAAGACTTTTTCTGCTACATACAATTTATGCTTGTTGAAGAGCTAAAATCCAATAATGAAAAATAAAACATCCAGATTCATATCAAGTAAATAAAATGAGTGAAATTTGCATTTTCTATCTGATCTTGCTTGAAGGTGCGTTGGACCTTTAACGGAGTCACAACATTGATTACTTGCACTGCTCTACCAGACAGCAGAGGAGGAAGGTTCATAGTGTTATTAAAACTTTAAATATAAGCATGTTCACCTCTCTCTGCAACATTTATTAGTCCCCCTACATTTTACCTATTCCTCACCTAATAACTTTGTCCTAAAATTCACTCTTGTCCCCTATAGAGGCAATTCTAAAATAATAAAAATGTAATATCGAATTTTTATTGTACAGGCATGGAGAGGAGGGTATGTCTTTCCTCTGAGTCATTCAGGTCTCTGCTCAGCACAGCTGTTTTTTGAGATTGTGGATGTTACTGTTTTAGACTTGTTTGAAGCTCCACCTGCTAAGTACCAGTGATATTATATGATATTTCCACATTCAGTTCTTGACATTTGAAGGATAGAAACATTTTGTATGTGTTCATATAATTTGAGTACCAAACAGATTGTGGAAGCGGGAGGTTCAGGGGAGAGGCACATCAAAATTGTGGGAATGAGAAAAGACAATTGGAGAGGATGAGAGGGATCTGACCTTAGCAGAGTGATGTTTCCTTTAGGGTGATATCTGAACATAAGTGTTGTTATGTGAGAAGGTGACCTATTATGTAGAGATTTCTGTATAGGGGGGACAGCTATACAGAAATGCAGGGAGATGTGGTTGAGTTGTGCAGCATAGCTCAGGATAGATTGGAGTGGTGACAGGTGGCAAGCTGGTAGACCACAAATACAGGGAATTAGTTGTATAATGAGTAAGGAAGGACGATAGAAGGTAATAAGTGTGTCAATGTGAATGCCTATTCAAAGATTCAAAGAGTGATACTTCTCTGTATTTCTATAGACAACAAGCGTTGGTTTAAATATTTTTATTGGCTGGATTAGCGAACCAGACTTGGTAAAGTAAATTGAATATTCTAATAGCACTTCAGAAAATCTTCTATCATGTATTGAAAGCCTATGTCTGCCATTGGTACCAGCATGTTTTTTGACATGCTGAATTAAGTGCTGCCAGTGTCGTGCTGTTTTTTAGATATCAAGCCAAAAGTGTCTGTAGCATATCAAGTATTTCAAAGCACTAAGACAATATTGCAAGCCATTTTCCATGTTTGTGTACTTTGCGTGTCACTATCAAAACAAAGGTATCAACAGGAACATTTCTGCTGAAGTGCTGCTCAAACTTGCTATTCGTTTGGCTTATGAATGGCAGATACAACTAATTACTGCAATGCAGATGGTAGTAATTAAAGGTCACTCATTTTATTTTTATTTATTTTTGTTACGTTTTGTAAGCACTATGTTTATATGATGCTCATCATTGTTGAATTTCCTGGCTTCCCTAACAGTACAAAGGGAAAAGAACAATTGGTATTATAAAAGAACACTACTGCATAGAACACGGAGCCTCTTGTTGTGTTGCGAGATGTTTTTTCTCTTGTTGGCACGTTTTACTGCACTGTACAATGTCCTGAGCACATGGAGAATAGGCATAGTTGAACAGTGTCCATATGGGAAAGCAGGTGTTCTTGACCATGAGTGTTTAGTTAGTACAAGAAAGATGCCTGTGTTTGATTTGCATGAATTATTGTTGTATTATATAAAGAACAATCTGTGCCCCAGAAGACCTTTTCTAAATTAACAAAAATAGTCTGCAAAAATCAATACATTTTATTCCCAATTCCATGGCCTCTAGATACAAGATGTTTTATTATAATTATTTTATTACATTTTGTTGATTTGCTGTCCTATGTCATTTGTTATTAGCTCTTCACTGTGAAAGAAGGAAAGTGCAGGGCTTAATTTTCAGAATAGATTTTGGTAAAGACAAATTAGGAATGTTATAAAATTAAAAAAAGTAGAGGGTTTTACTTCAGCAAACAATTTCAACTAAAGCTGAACAGCTATTATACAGTTTGATCCCTAGATCTTTAGTAATGACTCTGCAGGGCAAGGATAAGCCAGATTGTACCTAAGTTATTAAGTTTTAGGCAAGCCACCACAATTTAATAGAAAATGGACATTTGGATTATAACATGTGCAGTCTACTAACATTTTACCTGTTCACCCCTAAAGAGTATTATGAATACAGCCTGTACTTGCTAACTGGCCTCTGATTTACAGATAATTTCCTAGTGAGAGGTTGGTGGGCTTTGTTACAGGGTCTGGCCATAGCATTTTAGTTGGAAATGTAGGTCTGGACCAGAATGAAGCCAAATAAAATTCTTTATGGCTAATAAAGGCAACAGCAAGTAGCTATGTAGACAAGTCTTTACCTAAACATTTTAACAGACATTTACTTTAAAGCCTGGATATAGATGAGAACCAGTTAGCATTCCTTATAAAGTACTTAACAATAAGTTCTAAAATGCCCAAAATAAATGAAAGCCAATACTGATTTGTTTATATTGGCAGTGTCTTTACTCTTCTGCCTTGCAGAATACCCCATGTAATGTCCATACTGTATAGAGAGCTGTGATGTGATTTTAATACATGGTAGCCATCTACCTAGATATTATTTTGAACTGATCAAATGGTCCCATCAATGCCTTACTCTTGTCTAATCCAGCTGACTTCTATGGACTTTATTGGAGGAGTATGCTTTGGTGTTGTTGTCCCATGACTGCTTATCCACTATAGCAGCACTGGGTATTGTGTGAAACATGTAATTCATTTACAATCATTGCAGTTCATACATTTGAAAATTGAGTCAAAAATTACCATGTAGTTTATTGTTGGGCAAACACTGAAACTAAATAAATTAATTCTTTTAAGAAAAACTGTTTCCACATTGGTGGATCATGGCAGAATTTGAAAGCAGACACAAAATATATAAACAAGTTCTTAGCTATTTTACTTATGCATAAGGAACATCAAAGCATCATTGTAAATGCAACCATCTATCAAATACTGCAATATCATCCACAACTCCATAATCTGCCAAGCAGTGACCATAAAATGGAATCAAGACTAAATCAAAACCTGATGAATTAGATGACTCACAGGCATTGAGTGGTAATAAATCACTAGTTCGTGAATAATGTTAAGAACATATATGTGGGATAGTATTAGGTTCTTTTAGATATTCTTCTTTTTGTACATTACAGTTATATGAAATAAAGTAGTACCGTTGGGTATGTCTGGGAAGGTAAATACATTTTAAAGTGTCTGTTGTATACACTGGCTATACCTGCACATGTTAGCTTTACCATGATTGAAGTACAGATTAGAGAAAAGCAAATGCTAGCTACATGAATAATGTGGAACTATTAGTCACTTTACTGTGTGCAAAAATAAATTCCTTACAATGCAGCAAAAAAAATAAAAAAATAAAACGGGTTGCAGTTTATCATTACAAAGTATTTCCTAAAGCAGAGATAAACCAAATTGGTACTTATATGTCTCTGCTCCATTGTGGGTGCTGCCATCTTCTCCCTTTTTTTTTTCGTATCCTATTATTCAGCCATAGTGATTGTCTGGACTGGGGTCATGTAACGCCTGCACAGGCACTTCAGAGTTTGTTTAGTCCTGGCACATACATGAGAAGCCTGGAATGCTGAGCCGGACAGCAATCATGCAGGTAAGAATGGTTATTGTAGAATGGACAGTTTTCTGCAATAAACAACTCCCAGAACTGTGAATTTTTATAGTGGGATTTTTGTTCCACTTTAGGCTTCAGTGCAGTACTTTGCCAGGATAATTTCATCAGTCTGCTGCAGGCAGAAGGAGGTGCTTCCTCATTCCTTACATTGGCCCTAATTTATTAAAGCGCTCCAACGAGAGAATACACTTCAGCAGTGAACTGTGGTGATCTAGCAAACCTGGAATGGATCTGGTCCAGCATTGAAAACATTTGCTAACAAATAGCTAATGGCGTTTAGGAAATCCATTACAGGTTTGCTAGATCACCCAGCTTCACTGATGAAAGTGTGTTCTCTACAGCCTTCGGGAGCTTTAATAAATCAGGGCCAATGTATTTATGTAGTATGTCACAAGCTGCAGCAGGGGCTCCTATATGTCAAATATTTGTGGCAAGAACTGCAAAGTCAACCTACATAAAACTTGAACAAAGATGGAAAGAAAATCAGATAATGTAAAAAAAATTAATGTGTTACTCTTAGACATCACTTAGCATGTGCACTCCAAACAACTTAACTAATGCTTGGGCTGCCTTAACTTGCTACAACATCTCCTTTATAGCAATACTAGAGCATGGTAACTAAGGTGCCAGCATTTACTTTATTATAAATAGTTTTCCCTTAAACCTGTAACCAATGTAAAAACTGGCATTCCTAGCAAGGTGACACAGAAACTCCAGCTTCTGCCTTGTTTCACATTTAAGTAGTAGGTCTGTGTTTTGTATTGTATTGTATTTTGTATTCTGAAAACTAAAAGCCAGCATTTTGGTTTACTTGAATAACTAATCACATATTTTCTTCCTCATACCCTTTCCTGGTTATTACATTTTATTAAAAAAAAAATCTCTTTCTGAACCTATTTTTTCACACCACTTTTTATGACCTCCTCTTCGGCTTTTTCCTGAATATAAGTGAAAATGATTGATCAGAAGAGAAGCACGTAGAGAAAGAAGAAATGGCTTGTTTTATTGATGCTAACAAATAACTGTCATTACTGACACATGACCATAAATGAGATAAAATTACATACAGAGATCTTCTCTTCTGATGTTCTATGATGTGTGATAATAGCCCTTTTGAGTAGGCATGTTATCTTCAGAAAGATTCTGATTAAATCCTAACATAAAAAAAATGAAACACCAGTTAAACGTCATTTGTAACATCGCCTTTCTTATGAACTTCTTCCTGGCTTTATTTGCTCAAGTCATTGGAAAGATGTGGAGCTGGGAGATAGCTATTTGTTCCATAATTTCCATTTTGACTATTGGAATAGAACATTATACTGTATAGAGTAATCGGTCATATAGACAGTTTTTTATTAAAATGCTAAAATTTAAAGTATACTTCTGTTGTATTGCAGTTCGTTATTGCTATACAGTTATACATAAATGAGCTTCGCCTATTTCCGCCATCAAGTCACCAACTCATAATTAGGTAACATGGAGTAAATTTTATCACCTGCTTATCACACTGTGAATGTGCTGGGAACCTAAATGTTCTGCTTAGCAGTTAGTGGCAGACATAGACTGCAGATGTTTTTTCATAGGCAAAAATGATTTTAGATCTTCCTTAATAAAGTAACACTTTAGTCAAAAGGAAAAAGGATACAAACCAATATCCCAATGAAAATATTATAAAATAATAAAAACAGCCTTTGTTGCAATATTCAACATCAGTCCATTAAAGTTCAGTGAATAGAAAACCAGCATAGTGATGACCTCATCTCTCTCAGAATTCTTATTGTGAGCATATGAACTAACTGGCATTGTCCTGCAGGCAATATATATATACTTTGTGGTAAAAGCTAATATCAGAAGCAGGTATAACTAAAGTATATAAAAAACAAAACAAAAAGAAAACAAGGCACTGGAGTTGATTTAAAGTTTAAAACTCAGCTTTACATTTCTTTTTGCTCACTTGTACACTGTTCTCTCCTATGATGAAAAGTGATTAGTCCTAATAGAGGCTGCAGCAGATATCTTGAGTCTATCCCACTTTCTTCCAGATAAACTCAAAAAATCACCCAGCACACCCCTTCCTATATCTGTGCTGTCCTCGTGATTATTGCTCGGGTAGTTGTATTCTGTTCTATCAATTATTTATTCTCAGTTTCATGTGTGGGCAAGATCTGGTTTGTATGCGTGGTCTGAGTGGTTCTAACACACTACAAGAGGGACACGACAGACTAAGTTCTCCTTCCTGACCGGACAATCTCATTCTGTACCAGAGTGACAGAGAGGATCCAGTCTGACATCCAGCTATGTGGCAAAATAGACCTACTTCAATAGACCTGATACAGTGTGTGAGAAGCAGTAATGTGAGTTGATACATCCCCTATCCTTGCTGAAGTTTACCATTTTGCTATTACGGTGTTTATTTCACACAGATCTCTTAGTAAAAGTTGAGATTCAGAGTTACCTGCCTATTATAATGTATAGAATGCCTGCAGAGTATGAGAACCATATACAAAACTAGAGATAACCACAGTAACTGAGCTGAGCTGTGACAGGGACTTGTTTTATTGATTCTTATTTATTATTTAAAAGGAAAGCATCTTTGCTAAATACCCCTATGTAATATTTCAGTTTAACCCTTACTTTACATTTTTACCTTGTCCGAGATATATAGTAGCTTTGTATAAACAGATACTGGTGGTGGTGGTGGTACACACAGTAATACTCATTATTACTGTCAGCTTTTCTCATATGCCATAAATCAAACTCATGTCAGTGCATTCTGCTTGCTATTGCACAACATACATTTACCTATAGAAGTTCTCTTGTACACATGAATAAATTTTAGTTTTTTTTTTGTAAATGTATGTTTTTCACAACAGTAACTGGGGCTGATTTATTGAGATGAATTATATATAAAGCTGATAAGGCTGATAGATTATTATATGGATATTATGGGCTAGGGTGGCAGCACTAAAGATTATGCCTTCAACAATTTATTCATTATACAACTCTTAGTAATAAGTGCAGTTACCCAAAGCAACCATTCAGTTTTTACATTTTACACTGTTTAGCTACATTTACGTATTAGATTTATGATTAGATTATGTTTTGAAACAATCTTTCCCTGATCATTTACATTGACAGTAAAATGAATAACTAATGCACACATGGCAACATTCAGTTCTTTGGGGGGGGGGGGGGGCACCTCACTATTCTCTTCTTCATAGCAAAGTAGAGCGGTCGTCCCTGGTCATCGTTTATCAATACGCAAGGATGGATTACTAAACTACATGAGTGGACCACTGCAAATACAAATTTTTTTTTATCTAAGACGATTTTGATTGATTGTCTCAAGAAACCGTTATCTAGTGTGTGTACACAGCCATACTTTCTCCTCATTTACCTTACCTCAAAATCTGCTTTTAATGTTACTACAAAATATATCCTGAAATCTACTTTATCTGTGGTACAAGCACAAAGGACCTCTACACTACCTCTTATTCATTGCTTGTTGAATTTAAACACTGTAGATCAATTGCTTAGAAGTGATGTTAATCACATTTCCTTGGCTTATAATAAACTGCTACCCTATATATTGTAAACTACAGAAAAAAACATGGCGGCAAAGAAGTCATGTACTAACAGGACAATCAGATCAAGATCTTGTAAATAAGCATAACAACATTTTGTATGGTCTTTCCCATATGTAGGTTCATGGGAAGATTGACCAAAAGGCTAGACAAAGATATCCCTAAAAGGTATTAGACCGAGACGGGGTATGAGACGTTTCTCTTTCTTTTTGTTTCGAATACCTATTAGGGATATCATTGTGTAGCCTTTTTGGTCAATCTTCCCATGAACCTATATATGGGAACGACCGTACAAAATGTTGTTATCCTTATAAACAAGATTTTGATCTAATTGATCTTTTAATATACAACTACTTTGCCGCACTAAAACCCTGTCTTTTGTTTTTTTTACTGTAGATCAGGTACTCTCAACCAGGGTTCTGTTGTATACCAAGGTTCTTTCATAGGTAGTTAGGGGTTCCCTGAGTTGTAGCTGATTGATCTCATATTTCATGATGTCTCCATAGTTCTGGAGCCAAAGCCATGTGGAAGCCAGATGCATGGCACTAAAGATCATTTAAGTTTTTTAGAAAGGGAATATTCTGATAACCACTGTAAGGGGAACATTTTTTTCCAATAACCATATATGTAAGTGACTTTTCTCTAACCACTAATAATTTTTGTTTTAGCAGGGATTCCCTAAAAACTAAACAGAAAACAAAAACTAAAATGGTTGCTGTAGTTTCTGAACTCATCCTCCACTTTGTACCCTACAAAATATTATATTAGAATATGCTACATTGTACTATTTTATGTGTAAATTGATTATATTGTACTTACTGGCTTAGTTGGATGTGATCAAAAAAGAATAAAGTCTTCTACTGCTCTATTACTAACAAAGTAGATTGTAGTTGGCCGCTATGTGTAACTCTTTTTAATGATTATTGTTATAGGTCATGTTTTAGTATTGGTTGCGTTAAAAGAAGTCAATAGGTTGTACAGAGTAAGTTAGTTCATTTATATTGATTAACAATATATTTAAGTATATATTTTATGTTCAATATATTAAAGTATACTAATAAGTTGATGATTACTGTTTTTTGGTTTTTTTTTCCAGCAATGACAAGTAATCAACCATTATTGCAATTATGCAAATACCAAGACCCAAGGGTCAGTCCTTGGACCGTTCCTCTTCTCTCTGTACACCTCCTCTCTCGGTAGTCTCATATTCTCCTTTTAGTTTACAGTACCATCTGTATTCTGATGACACTGAAATGTATCTGTCCACCCCTGACTTGTCTCCCTCAGTCCTGGATAAGGTCTCATGCTGTCTGTCAGCCATCTCATCATGGATGTCTGACCGATTCCTGAAACTCAACCTGGATAAAACAGAACTCATCATCATTCCCCCCTCAAATTACAAATCTCCCCCTGACATATATCTGTTAACAACACTGTTATTCAGCCCTCCCCTCAGGCACGTTGTCTTGGTGTCACGTTGACTCTGCCCTCTCATTTACCCCCCATATTCTGAACATTTCCAGGTCCTGTCACTTTCACCTACGCAACATCTCCAAAATCTGCCCCTACCTGTGCCCTGAGATCACCAAACTCCTTGTACTTGCTTTTATAATCTCTCGTCTGGACTACTGTAACCTCCTCCTCTCTGGTATTCCACTAACCCTACTCTCTCCTCTACAATCTAATATGAATGCTGCAACCAGACTCCTCCATCCTTCCTACCGCTCCTCTTCCGGTGCATCTCTTTGTAGTTCTCTTCATTGGCTTCCATTTCACCTTAGAATCAAATTCATCTCCTGTGCTTTGCCTTCAAATCCCTCCACAGTTCTTGTCCCACTTACTTTTCTGACCTGGTAAAAAAGTACTCCCCCAGCCGCTCTCTCCGCTCCTCCAATGACCTACTAATGACTTCCTCACTCATACCCTCATCACATGCACGGATACAAGACTTCTCTAGAGCTGCCTCAACTCTCTGAAATGTACTTCCTCGTCCTATTCAGCTTGCTCCTACTTTCTGCTTTTATAAAAAAGCAGAAAGTAGGTTGAATAGTATAATTTTTTTTAAACTTGCCTACCTGTCTTCTTCTGTCTCCTAAAACCCTCACTATTTACCCACCATTCCAAATTCCCCCCTCTTATTGTGTGTTGCTACCCCTACCTTTTAGATTGTAAGCTCTTTCGGGCAGGGTCCTCTCCTCCTGTGTCACTGTCTGTATCTTTTCGTCATTTGCAACCCCATTTAATGTACAGCGCTGCATAATATGTTGGCCCTATATAAATGCTGTTTAATATCATTATTATTTCTATTTCTTTGAGTGTTCAAGCTATAAACAAATGAATAGATCCTGATTAATATGAAATATGTACCATCTAATAAAAAAGTATATCTAAAAATTGTAAAAGATGAACAGATTAGATTTTTTGGTTCGGCATCAGATTTTCCACATTTTTGTACTGTGCAGTCTAACAAATGAAAAGAAAGTTTCTGATGGTGAGATGGTGGAAACTTTATGAATTGTACAGTTCTGGTAATTCTCCAAGGCCGAGAAACTGATTAAAGTGAAGTGGTATGTCAGTACCTTGACAACAAGCATCTGAAAAAAAACATATGGTTCAAGGGCACATTAATATGACTCACCATTTTAATACAGAATTGCTTGGATGCCTGTTAAATAGGTGAAAATGTGTAATGTCTGAATCTTTTATTTTACAATATACAAGGAAATGCAAGTAAAAAGAACTAATGCAATTACATATCTAGTGGTAGATTACTCTGCAAAGTATGGAATACAACAAAATAATGCATTGTTTATTATGTGGAAATGGCTTGAACCATTCATGAAAACATATCTTTTCTCCATTAATTCTATATAATTACACTATACATGGCACAATGTATAGTAAAGTTGTAGAAATTGAAATACCAGGTACGTAAGAGGAGTGTCTTGGGAGAATATCTTGTTGGTCTGTAATGGCAAGAAGGAAACATTTTCTTGGCCTTCCTTTCCTCAGTCAACACTTGTCCGGATTTCACAAGGTATGGGGGGGGGGGTTGTAAGACACATGTGTACACATAGCCAAGAGCATAAAGGGTAAAGGGATTTACATGACTGTGTCATCTCTGAATCTCTTGATGCTGATCATAATCTCTAGCCAGTTGACCCAAGATGAAATCTTAACAAAGATGACTCCGTTCTTGCGCAGAGAATAAAGACATTGTCAGTAATCTCACTTCCAGGTAAAAAATACATGTTAGTGTTGAAGTTTTCTTGCATGCATGTATGTAACATAAAAAATACATGTCAGAGAATAGTTCTTCTTTAACCAATAAAATTTAATTATTATAAAAGTAATTAAGCTATGAGTATTAAAATGCATGCAAAACTTTTTATTTCAGTTTTGGATAAAGCAGGGTTTGATTCAAACTCCTGCAAAATGTATTTTGCTGTGTGCCCAAACAAGGTAGATTTCTGCTCTCTATTTGTACTAATGATCACTGTTACAGAGAGAGAATGTTATGGGAAAAATAAAGTTTTAGGGGTGGTACCAGAATCTTTTTTTCAATGACAACTGGCTAAGATGTAAAGTCAACACACTTGAATTCCTTACGGGAAATTAAAATTGAACACAACTGGACGCAGATGGTAAAAATAAACTAATGAATTTTAACCCTTCAACTGTCTATTCAAAACTTTAAAAAATATTTTTTTACTATACATACAACTTATACACCTTTCTTTTACAAATGTTTTAGGCTCTCTAGAGCAGGGGTCCCGAACCCCTGGTTCGCGGCCCACTAGAGGCCGCGGCTATCTGAGAGGTGGGCCGCAAGAGCACGGAGACCAGCGGTGGTCCGTGGTTCTGGCCGGTGCGCCCGAGTGGGGTCAGTAGAAGGACCCCTCTTGGGTGGCGCACTGGCCAGAGCCACGGACCATGTTCCCTGTACGGATCGCAGGCTCAGTTAGGTAGGCGGGTTGTGTCCAAAGACACAACCCGCCCACTCTTCCATTGCAGGTCGGAGTGGGTGGGTTCTGGCATTATGCCCTTTGAGTGACACAAGACTCCATAGATTCAGTGGTCCGCGATCTGCAAAAGATTGGGGACCACTGCTCTAGACATAAAAGAGAAGTGAGCAATGATGTCCCCTTGCACTACAGTTGACTCCTTGACATATGAAAACATTGAAAGTAAGAGGCCAAATATATCCATTGCTTTATTACCAGGTGGTAGAGCCAAAATACATGGAATTTTGTGGGGGGTTTGAAGCGTTAAAACATCAATGGTTTACTAAGAACATTAAAACAAAGAACTTTATAATACAATTAGTACATTTCTATTCAAATTGAAACATAAAAAGTTGAAAGGGTTGTAACAGTGTTCAGCATTGCAAAATAGGACAATACATTATAAGGAGTAAATAAGTGGATTCACATAGTAACATAACTGAATTAAATTAAAGAACAGTCTAACTTGTGTATGAGACTCAAATTAAAGACTTGTTCATCAGACAGAGAGTATTGTGCATATTGGAGGATTTTATAATGGAAAAAATTGATGTTACTGTTCCATTGGCTTATTTTGGTTGCTCTGTATTATGAAACTCATAGATAATTTAACTTACTAAATACATTAAAGTCATATATTACAATATTGCAGCATTTAAAAACAGCCATATTGCTATACAAAAATGAAACCTTATTGTGTATCATAAAATACATTGATACCTATTCTATGCTAAAGATAAAGCTTAGATTGACTGTTTACTGACCAAAGGAAATAACCATGGTATGTGATCATTGATGGGGCTATTATATTTTGTACAAAATTATTCTGAATACAAAAAAAGGAATGGAAGAAGAATCAGAAGGATGAAACAGAAAAAGGTCAGGGACATATAATGAGTTGTCCAGTCCAAACAGTACCTTTAACATCATCATTCTTCTTTAGAAAAAAAACATTTAACTGTTTCAGCACCTCCTGCTGCATTCTCTAAAAAAAAAAAAATAGAAAATTGTTTGTATATTTCACCCGAATGACATAAATGACTCTGATGAAATTGATATTTAAATATTGGCATCTGTTGTCTTCCCTGTTTATGGTATAGCTGTGTTTTTGCAAGGGACAATAAACCTTCTATGAGAACACCAGAATTGGTACTTTGCTTTATTCAGCAGACATTTAGGTCCTGATTTATTAAAGCTCTCCAAGGCTGGAGAGAATACACTTTCATCAGTGAAGCTTGGTGATCCAGAAAACCTGGAATGGATCTGGTCCAGAATTGAAAACATTTGCTAACAAACAGCTAATGACTTTTAGGAAATCCATTCCAGGTTTGTTGGATTACCCAGCTTCACTGATAAAAGTGTATCCTCTCCAGCCTTGGAGACCTTTATTAAATCAGGGCCTTAGTTTCACTTAAAACACTTTAAAAGATTTGCAGGAATTATTCCCTGAAAGGACAGCATTAGGTAACCATAGTGTGGGTTATTGTCCTGTCCTGGGTACAGCTGCTAGGAATGCAGTAGTAAATCAAAGATGACTATTTCTTGTCCCACATAATTATATGAAATAAAGTAGTCACCTCTATGGACTTATATTACAATGGATACTTCAGCAAGTAAGTGTAGGAAGCAGAAGAAGTTGACTAAAGGTTTTGCAGATTTAGAAGCAAATTATTTTCAAACAACCTTAACCTAAAATAGCAGTAAGTGTAACTTACATATTTCTGTCATGATCGGTTTACATGCCTCAGACTAGGGCAATTTAAACATAGTTTATGATGAAAAAAGTATAAGTGATAGTTACAAATAGTGGTTTCTAGGGGGTCAATTTTTAAACATTTTGCATTGTGATTTCTTCACTGAACATTTGCCCACCTTTGCCTATGCTTGGGCGATAAAACAGGCACTTTCGCTGAACAAATTACAATAGGAGTTAATATATAAATATATATAGACTGACCTGGCTCCAAATATTCTAAATATTCAGAGATTTAGGAAACAAAAATCATATGTAATGTTGACTATTAGGCCTTTCTCAACGCTAATGGCAAAGCATTTCTTATAGGCGGGTGTTTGAAATCCCAATGCACTTCAATAGAATCCTTTGTATTAGCTGCAAGAAGCTGCATTTGTTTGGTGAAAAAAAGCTGTAGGTGGTTGGGTCCAGTTACAAAAGATTTTAATAGTAATGCCCTACTTGGCGTTGAACTAGCATTTGCAAATGCTTGGAAAACTCAGTCAACCACAATGCAAACATACATGCAACCACTTGTTAAAAATGCATTATGTTTAAAGGCTTCTAAAATGAACACTAGTGTGAATATATTGTGAAAGTAAAACCTGGCCTTGCTTTTTCTGCCTCCTAAACCTTCCTACTGGTTCTTTATTGGGTTTGATGAAACTATTGATCTGTAAATGGTGTTGAAAGATGGTGGAAGAAGAGGCCAAGCTTGCTATTTGCTATAAAAGTCAAGATGAAGGTATTTTTTAAATTATCAATTAATTTCTGTTGCCCAGATCTGTAATCTGTTTTGTTTTGCATGGTCAGGTGTGCATTTGTTTACTTTTTATGTTGTAATTGCAACATATCTATTCTACCACAAAATACAACATAAATGTGTGACAGCGGAGAACTGGTTTAAAAAAATCCACCTCTAAGCATGGCTCAAAAATGACTAGTCTGCATGTTTAAGAAATACATTTGCTTCACTGTCCAGAATATTGATAGCAAATTCATGCCCTGAGAAACTTCTCTTCATTGCATCATTTGCTGTATGCATCATGTGTCATCTGATTAACTAAATACATCAATCACAATAGATGGTTGTTTGTTCATTTTTGGCAGCTGTAAAAGAGAAGGTGCATAATGCAGAGATACTGGAAACTAGGAACATTTTCTTGTTGAAATATGTGTTAAGGCTGAAACATCTTTGTGATGCTTTACATTGTAGTTAACCACATATCACTGCAATGCATGTTATGTGCAAAAACAGGTTTCAGTGTCATTTATTTTGAATGGTACCCCAAGACGCTAAGGCAATGCAGCTCTGCTACATGCATGTAACAGTACACAAAACCACAGGGTTATGCACTACGGTGCCGCAAGGCATCACAAAATACATCATTTCCTGATGTTCAAATATATGGGCCCTAAAGCACTTCAAAGGTTGTGTCTCTATTGAATGCTATGTCTGTTTTCCTTAAAGCTGACCTGAACTTCACTTTTTTACTTTACAAAAAAAGGTAGACAACAAGTGCAACACCCTTTTTTTATTAAGGTGCAGCACCGCCCCATTAAGTCTTGTTTGCCTACTTCACGTAGGTGCTGCATGACTGCTCCTTCTGCGCATGCCCGATCTCATTTTTCGGGAAATTTTTTCTATTAAGGTGAAAGATATGCCAATCTCATGCAAGTGTGCTTTTTTTTTTTTTTTACTTTAGTTCTGTTTTAATGCATGATGATAAAAATAAATTATTATCAGTAATATGTGTGGGATAAATGAATGTACAAGCTTATGTAATTAAATATCCATATATATTTTATATATATATATATATATATATATATATATATATATACATATATATATGGATATCCAGACTTCAGCTTCAATCAGAGCTTCCCTCCCTGATGATTAATGATCCAGGCAAAAGAAAAGATCTTTAGAATGGATGAAGAAAAGCAGTAAGATTCTTGCAGTGCAGCTTTTTCTCTAGCAAGGTCCGCTTATGTTGTCTAGTCCAGTGGTCGCCAACCTTTTTGGAGGGACGGACCACTAAATTTACCAGCTCCAGACTGCATGAGGAGTTGGGTGTGCCTCAAAGAGGAAGAAAGTTCATGATGCCAGAACCCACCCACGCTCCCATCACAGATCTGAGCCGCACAATCCACCCACTTCCCTGAGCCTGCGATCCGTACAGGGGACATGGTCCGCAGCTCTGGCTGGTGCGTCCCCACACCGGGGTCCTTCTTCTGACCCTGGTTGGGGACGCACCGGCCAGAGCAGCGGACCACCAAAATTTTCTTGCGGACCATCGGTTGCCAACCACTGGTCTAGTCCCCTCACCCCTTAATAAATCACCAATACTTAGTAGGTGAAAAGTGTAACTAAAGGTAAAAAGGTTAAATTTATAATTACCTTATCCCTGTCTTCCACACTACTGGGTGTGGTAACACATCTGGAAAGAGTCATGTGGAATGCAGAACAGGAGAGACCTTACAGGAGGAATTTCCAGTCGATTCTAAGATCTTCTTCTCATTTTACAAAAATCTTCCCTGGAGGTTGGTGACCTTGCCTAAGCACAGTGAATGGAGGACCCGGGTAACATAATTGTAATTATTTTAAGGTACAATGGGCTTGATTTATTAAAATGCTCCAAGACTAGACAAGATAGACTGTCATAAGTGAACCAGGGATGGATTTCTTAAAAAATAATTTGCTATTAGTTTGCCAATGTTTTCAATCCTGGACCAGATCCGTTCCAAGTTTAGTATGTTCACTTATGACAGTCTATCGTCTCCAGACTTGGAGAGCTTTATTAAATCAGGCCCATTTTACCTACTAAGCATCAGGGAAGGTTGAGGGATCAGGGTGAATAAAAAGAGTAATAACCATTACTAAGGTTTTCATTCTATTTTTTTAATAATATCCAAAATAATCAATTATACTTAACATATAATTAAAGAGAGACTTTTTAACATTTGGAGAAGTCTGGCAGTTAATATCCTGAAATGGATTTGGGATGCACACATTGTGTCTTGGAAGAGCAGACACTACAGAAAAATCTTCATGTTACACTTCACACATTTTTATCTTTGCTTGTGAGCCATGCATTGTGGTAAAACAGATAATTGCTATCATCCTCCTATAAATATTATATAAGCGGTATAGAAAAACAATGAAAACAAACTCATAACAATGTCAGTAATATTCCCTCCGGGCCGATTAGCTTTAATAGATAAGTGTCTCATAGCTTAGGATCTGTACTGGCATGTGTCCATATGCGGGTATTTAGTGGTATCATTTTACTGTAGCTTTTTTAAACCATTAGTCAGATATTGAATGTCTCTTACTTATCTGTACTGTAAATAAACTAGACTTTTAATCAATATTCCTACATAAGCATGTCACATGACAAGACCACTAAAATGAAAAGATTATTCTCATTTATTAAAAAATGATGAGCAGTATGTACAGCTTTATAGTATAATTACATTAGAATGCAATATGACATAACAGTTTGAGGTTACAATGCCGTTATGCAGGAATGACCTTTTACATAAAATTGGCACCTGCACAAATCTACTTTATGTGTGCTATGGAGATGTATATTTAAAAATTAGCATAAAGGTCCTTTCAATTGTTTGTTTGTATATTGTATTTCCTAAAACTCGATTGTCTTTTATCTTAATTGTGTCTGCGTGTATTGCGTATTTCTTTAAGACTTGATAAAGATGGCACATGGGGAGGGAGGGTATATTGGGGCACAAATGCAGGGGTGAATGGCCCACACTTCTAGATACCTACAGTAGCCTCCAGAACTCTCTTCTCCCAGCTTGGGAATGGCAAGGGGCATTTTCCAAGTAGTGTCGTATCTGCAAGGCCCCTCTGCCTCTCCCCCTCACATTCCCTTTGGCCATGATTCCAATCAGCCAATATGAATGTGCTTTACATTGGCAGGGAAAAGTACATTTTGGAAGGAAGTTCTAGACAACCTAAGAGGTTGGCTGGTGGTTGTCAGCTATAGATACCCCTATTGTAGGTAGCAGCTGTTTGTTTTCACAGAAGTGCTGGTTCAATTTGTTAATCGTTGGAATGTCTGTTTTGCCTAACACAGAGAAAATTTTGTAAATATTTGACCTACATTTGAATAATGACAACTTGAATCTTTTTATACACTAGGGCCATCATTGCTCCCTGAAAATTAGTCCCAGTTTAGCTGAGTGTGTGACTGGCTATTAATGTAAAACCCCCAACCCTTGTTCTTTTTTTCTATATAATTTGAAAGGGTTATGAACTTTGCCAGCATTTGTGTCCCTGCTAGGTATTATTTTTATGTCCTTGCATGACAAGACATAAGAGGAACATCTTTATAAACAGTGACATCACAAAGGGTTAGAGGTTCTGTTAAATTTATTGCTGGGGTTTCCTTAATTGGACCATTGCCCCTCATTTTCTGAGTCATCAAGACACAGCACAGCAAGAAACTGAGAAGTACTATTCATCCTACACTTCATCCAAAGCAAAAAAAAAATGTCCACCGTTCTATTTCAACCCCAACAAAATACCCCCAGTGAGCACGGATTATATTACTTTGCTTAATCTACATTTAAAAGTCAATTCTACTTTATGTTAGTGTTTTCTTTACTACCTATTTATGTTTTCAGGGGGCAGGATCATGAATGCAGCCAAATTTAGACTGAACCATTTGCATTTGAAATATTTTGAAGATGATAATCTAACCTTGAAGCAGTGTCCAATAGGTAACATTCCTGCTTACATAAGTATTGTAAATTTTTAGTGTGTATAGACTTTTAGCTGAATAGCACACAATGATGATGTCATAGGACAAACTGAATGAATTTTGACAAGGACAATTCATATTTATGCTTACCAAGTGCGAATTCCGTTCGATTTCAAATTAACTGCCAATATGTTTAACTTTAAAGTGATAGCTGTATCCCAATAGCAAGGAAGCTATCCAGGAATGGTATATAAAGTAGCAGGATCACATTTTTTTTCTACCTGAAATATGCATGCCGCCATATTTCATGAGCTATGGTTGTAATGTCATATTTTCTGTTTGTGAAAGGGGCCATTTAGTTGTACTGACACATGTGAGTGATGGCTGCAACGTTCTTCTCTTCTGTGATAACGGTGCAGGTTGCTAATTGCTTTTTTAATTTGCAATCTTGTAGTATCAAATCTTGGCAGCTATTTAATTTGTCCATTATTAAGCTGCTGTTAATTCTGTTTTTACCTAGATTTTATTAAAGTGAACCCTTAAATAAAATGTAAATTCTGTCTCTCTAACAGGGATTTATTAGCACAGCTTAACATGACAAAGTAATTCATCAAAATGAATGTTAAGCATTTAGTTCCAGATTCAAAGCAGCCGAGCACTCCTGCACATATGACTGTACCTAGGCACCCTTTGTTCCTATGGCCTCAGAGGAGGCAATTAGGAGCTTCCTAGGCATATCACACACATCTGCAAATGAGGTATTCACTTGCCCATTTACAAAATGTGAGCTACAGACGTGCCTTTTGAGTATGGCTTATTATTGAGGAAGGCAGAGATGCAAAACCTGACCCACTGTCAATGGAAACCCCAACAATGATCTCTGCAGCTACCCAGGAGTACAGCAGAAGCTGTGGAGATTAGAGAAAAGTTTACAACTGTTAGAAGAAAATCAACATTTGCTAACAGCTTTCTTTTCTCATTACTTATTTTATTTGCTTTATTTGGAATACAGCAATATTAATATGTATTAATATAGTGATAGGCAGCATAGATAAAGCAGCATTATAGCAGGGCCGGAGGGGTGATACAAGGCACACAGCTAGCATTTGAACTGTGAAAGCCAACATTTGGAAAAATCCCTATCTAGTTGAACTAGACCTTAGTTTTAATAAAATGCATATTTACCTTATGTGCCTTTTTTCTGTATCATTTGTGTTTAATGACTGACATGTGGTCAGTATTACATGTTGTGTTCTTGAATGTCCTATATTTAATTTTTGAAGAAAAACATTTTAAGATATACAGTAAAGTCCTCGTTCAAAAACAAATGATTGGAACATACCACTTTTTATTCACTTGAAACATGTCTAATTAAACAATATGTTTTTATAAGTCATTTGCACCATTAAATGTGGTATTTGCAAACAGGAGCAGTGTTAATTTACATGCTCTAAATATCTTCATGATACCATCCCCCTTTCTTTCACTTATGCTGCTGTATTTCAAAAAGACCATTGGGAATTGAGCTGCTCTTGATGTTCTTCCACTTAGTAAATCACAAGAAATTGTTGGCTGCAGATGCAGGAGATGAGGCTAATCTACACCAGTGCACTGCTGGCAGAATTCTGCCTGAAATCACTCATGGAACATTTCATTCACTATTTCTCTAGTCCGTCTGATGTTTAGGATGGTTGACTTAAAAAGTACTTGTATATGTCTCATTTATTTGGGAATAGTGTCATTTTGCAGGTTCTCATTATATAAAGACATGAAAGAAACCAAATGCCAAATTATCTGCTTCAAGGTTGTGTGATATGTATTTCAATAGCATTCAACAATTATATAAAATTAGCCATATTAGCTACATGGGCAATAAAGATTATGTAAAATTACAATACACCGTATTTAAAAATAATTTCAAATGAGCAATTAGAAAGGATCCATCTTTATGACAACTGAAATATACTCTTGTACCCATAAGGTGTGCTGAATAAACCTTATATTTATCCTAAATATTATAAAAGGGAGAGAGCAATTTCTCCTACTATATTTACAAGTTTAGATCCTCATTCAGCATGATATAAGCATAATGCACACATACTGTAGGGCCTGTTTTATTAAAGCTCTACAAGACCGGAAAATATATACTATCATAGGAGAACCTGAGTAATCCAGAAAACCTGAAATTGAGCTAACTAAAAGCAAATGATTTTTAAGAAATTCATTTCAGGTTTGCTGGATCACCAAGTTCTCCCATGACAGTCTAGTCTTGTAGAGCTTTAATAAGTGAGGCCCATAATGTCAGGACAGGTAGACAAACACTCAGTTTAGGGCAGACAAGCACACACAATGTCAGAGCAGACATACAGGGTTTTTAGGTTGATACACACAGGACCAACACACACACAGTTTCTGGGCCAACACATAGAAACATACATTACATAGAGCAGACAAATGAGAGCACACACAATTACAACTCACAAATACCACTTATACAACATATTTGTGGTAATTGTTATTAGAAGAACATGGAAGGCTGCATGGAAGAATTTTTATTTCTGATATTATCACTGCTAGGTTTTTCTTACAGTTAATACAACATTTACAACATTTACACAGAAAAGTAAATACCAGGGATCTAACAATCTATAGTAGTTTAGGGTTTTACAAACTCACTGCAATGTACAGATACATTGAACAACCCTTTGAAAAATCACTTTTTATATGGACTATAGAAAAAAATCTTGACAAAATGGAGATATGAATTTGGATGCTGTTCGCATAGGTCACACAAATGCATTAAAGTAGAACTATACTCATCTTTGCTCAAGTCTTCAGTGTCCACTAGCACCCTTGTTAGTGATATAATAGGTTTGGGAAATTTGGCCATCCTAATTAGTTAGGCTGGGAGGCAATAACCCCTTCACAATTTCACAGGAGTTCTTTCTTGCTAGCATTAGTGGATTTCTGGGTTGTATGTACAGATCAGCCGAAGCTTTTATGGTGTGCTCGAAATCAACCATACAGGGTTCCTTCAGAAGTTGCTAGGGGTTTCTCAAACTGTGGCTGATTGACCTTTCTGATTTGCCTACGTAGTTTTGGGGCCAACACCACTTGGTAGAGCCAAGTGCATGATTCATTCTAATGATGTGTTTAGGTGTTTGTTATGGTAATATTCTAGTTACCATTGCAAGAGGCATTCTTTCCACTGGCCACCAATTTAGCAGGCTTTTTTCCCCAATGACCTCCCCAAAAATTATTTTAGTAGTACCTTTTCAGGTACCTTAATTAAATTAAAGGGATCTGATATTTAATGATGCATTAGTATCATACTTTACCCAGCATGAGAATACAAACCAATGGGAACATGAATATGCTCCCCATTGGATCTTCTTGAAATTTGGCACAGAACAATTTGGATATATACATTTACATATCACAATGTGCAAGTATCCTTTCTTCCATTCAGCCTTCATCATCTGTAAAACTATGCAGTGTGTTCAGGAGGTGCTCTTAATATAGACAAATACAAACCCTTTTATTCCTACTGCAATAAGGTCACACGTGAAACACCCTTGTGAATTAGTCATAAATCTTTGCTAGGAAATCTGCTACATTCATTTGGGATTTTACTTACAAAATAGACTGCCAAGGATCACTTATTTAAATGTAAGCTCTTTTGAAAAAGAACTTTGCTTACAAAAGCTACACATCAATAGGTTTTGACTGTGTTTCATATGAACAGGAAGGTAAGAATCATTGATTTCTATAGCTTCTCTATTTCTCCTGAAAGTGTCATGAAAATGAAAAAGACTGTAGGTCATAACCATGAGAACAAGCCTTTTGTGCATTGATATAATAGAGCAATGTAGATCTTTCAATCTGCAGGCCTAAAAATACCATATCAAGATGTTTCCTCTTCCTTCTGCTTGTTTTAGGACTATTATTAATTTGGTTTCAGATTGAGCATTCTTAGTATCATTTATACTCTTTGTCTCTTGTTTGACTGAATAGGAATAGTTGTTCTGATAAAGATATGTTGCAGAAAATTACTGCTAATGCTACAGGGAGAGATTATTTTAGTCAAACTAAAATTATGACCATATGTTTTACTGACAGTTCTTTAATTAGGCAACACCAGCAAGATTTATACATTGAATTTTTAGCAAATGAAAAAATACCTATGGGGTAAATGAAGGTAAAGGAGGTATACACACCTTTTTCCCAGTTTCCTTAATACAGGATGTCACCTGAGATCCTAGGGAATGCGGAGTACTCCAAGTCTCAGCATGGTACAGTATCATTTTCTTAAGGAGATTTGGACTACCCAATGTTCTCCTAGCTATGACTTGGAAAAAGGGACATCACCCTTGTTTAGGCACTGTGGCTGGAAGCGGGGAGGGGGGGGGGTAGGTGAGTTTATTATCTCTATTGTGTGTTTTTGGGGAGTAAGAGCCTTCTGGCAGGGAGTAGGTTAGCAGTGATGCAGGTCACGTAAGTGAAGTGGCCATTACTAGGTGGGCTGCCTTAACATCAAGATCACTCCATGTAATGACCACTTGGGACATTGCCACCTGCGTGATAGGGCACTGTATTATAGCAGTCTTGCCCTGGCAGCTAGTCCACTGAGGAAATGGTTGGGTGATGTTGGATGTCTCTTCTTCTCCTATACTGTTTTTACCCATTTTCTTTCACCTAGCCTTTTAATGTACCAAGCCTTCTTTCATTTTGTTATAAAAACAATCCTGACACACACATAGATGTCCTATAATGCAGCACAGCCAATAAAAAAATGTACTATGCATACTGTGAGCTTGTTGTTCCTCAACACAACTGCCTATACTGCATTGTCACTCAGGATTCAGTTTGTACAACTTTTTGTTTTTTTTTTCAATGTGACTTACAGTATTTACCTTTAGAAAGTTAGGCATTCTCCAATTTCTGAGACAATGTTTAAAACTAAATAAGCACATAAAGAAATAAATGGCTAAATTAATATAAATATTTCCCCAAGAGGATTGAGTATGTGAAAGTGTTTCAAATGACTCATTGAATGGTGCATCTTGCCGGCAGATATTCCACAGAAAGTGGTTGTGTTTGTTTCCAGCTCAGTATTTGAGGAGAGTATTTTGTCGTCCATATGCTACACTCCGCATTGACATCCTGCAAGTGAGTTTACAATGGTAGTTAGTTTTCAAACCTTCATTAGGAAAGCAGCTGGAGCTAGATTTTACACAGCAAGCCAATCTACTATTACAGTTTACTGTACAGACCTCCACTACGTACCATTTTATTGACAGTTATGCTAATCATGAGCCAGGGGTGTTCTATACATGAGAATGTTTTTTTGTCCTTCTGTATACTTCACAAACTGAAATATACAGGGACAGCTCCTACTTAAAGTAATACTTTAGTAAATAGGGATTCTATTAAGAAGAAACAGATAAATTAGGACTGGGAAAAAGAGAAGATTTTAGTATAGATGAAAAGAGGAAGGTAGATGGAAAAAAGACCATCAGGATGGTGGGGTGGTGAGGGGAGATGCTGGTGAAAAGTTTTTAAAATTTTAGACAAATTGTACTGTAAGATTGAGCCCTAAATGAAGCCATAAATTAGCCTTAAATTAAGAGTTCTGATACTCCACCCTACAAAGTATGTTTTACGACCCTATTTAATGCACAAAGCCACTTAACAAGGATGTTACCTTTGTAGGGATGTTTTCAGCCTCATCACTAATTGCGTAGTCTTATGCCTCTGTGTAGACTATTGCGTCTGCATAGACCCTTAGCACAGAACAAACTTTTCTGTCAACACACACATACTTATGTTATAGTATCATTGAGTCAGAAGTGCTAATCCAAAAACCACCTAAAATTAGCTTTTTTCTCTGTTTTTTTTAGAAAGTAAGGAAATCCTAATTGGAAGTGAGGGGAGATCTCTACATTGATTTGCTGTTCACATAGGGTTTATTTGTAAAGCAGTAAATCTAACATTCGCCAAAACATTCCATTCCCTGTTGAAAAAACAATCCCTGCCATTGAAACATATGAACATTGAAGATTCTCCATCAGAGAATTTTTTGATGAATGAATGATTAATAATGTTTATTATTAATAAAATATATTAATTCAATTGTGAGTTTTCCCAAAGTGAATCATTACTTCGCAAGGAATAATACACTTCTTGTTGTGATTGTGGAAAAAAAATACTTTGCAAATAATACCTAATCAGATACAAGAACATTTTTTTTATTCAGATGAGTGAATTATTCCTTGCAGAGTAAAAAATTCATTTTATCAAGTGAACAGCCCAAATTTAGTTCATCAAGCCCAATATATCTGCTGTAGCATCAATTGTTTTAAAACTAACAAGAATCAAAACTGGAAAGGGCATGCTTTTCTATATCTTTACCCATTTTTGTAATTATATAATTATTATTTACAACACTAAAAAAAAATTAAATATTAACATATATAATCATAAGTAATTAAAAAATATATTGACATCTGTGCTGGTTTATAAGGAAATGTAATGTAATATTACAATATTTAATGTATGTAAATATTACGTAATTATGTAATTTGTAGTCTGAAACTAATATACTTTGATGTTTTACTTGCCATTGTACTTTTTAAACCTTTATATAACATTGTTGACTTTCTGTATGACCCTGGATATCCTCCTATTTTGTGTCTGAGCATCTTTATTTGTAGGTTAATGTAAACCACACAGGTGTAAATCTAAGCAGCAGCTCATCACATTGTGATTGCTAAATATGTATAGAATCCCACATACTGTGCTAAATTCATTGTCATTATCCTAAAGCTTTTCCATTTTCGCAACAAAAGTGACATTTTTATGTTGCTATAATTAGCCTTTCAACTCTCTCACTTACTGCATTTCCGCACAATAACCTTACTTTCTCAAGTAGATACATAACAAGTGCTGTCATAAAACATGTGGCTGGAGGTGTTACCACTTACCAGTCGCTGCTGCAGACCTTTCAATATGATGGCATTTTGACTTCAGTTCTCTGTATCTACTGTCAGTCACAAATACTGACATTTTTATTTATATTCATAATATTGACATCATGTTTTTATTTTATTATAGTGTTTTTGTGCAAAGAACATGAATGTGACTGTTTCATGTTATTTTTCTCTTTCCATCTTCCTCTTAAAAAAATAAAATAATATATATACCTTGTGTGTGTGTGTATATATAAAAAATATATATTTGTTCCTGGGTTTCGGCACCATAGATAAAGGAAATTATTTTCAAAAATCCATTCTGGGTTTGCTAAATCACCAAGGTTCCCTCATGATCAATCAGGCCAAGTATGTATTAATTTTAATATTTTCTCAGTTTATCCTAGAAATATGACTAGGCCTTTTTTCCTCTTTGCATAATTGTATTTTGCTGACAAATATATCACTGCAGCAGGAAAGCTGCCATCCCTAGTAAAAGCTTCTGTCTAGATTTTAAAGCTAAACTCTGTACAGATTTGGAAAAGTATTATTTTCCTTATTTGGTAATACCGGTACATTATTTTTTTTCAGAAGTGTAAGTACTGGAATTTGAAGTGGTATCTTCCTCATACAGTTCAGACATCTCAAACTAATATAATTTTCTATCAAAACTTACAAGTGATCAAAAAATGGTATATAAATATTTAAATGAAAGCTAAAGACAAAGATGATGAAAGATTAACAAAAGACTTTAAAGTAATTGAAATAATACTATCAGTGCCCAAAACAGAGGACACAATAGTTTTAAAAAACATTTGAAATTACATTGTGAAAGTTTCCTAGACATGTTTTTTTAAACTTTTATTTTTTTTAATAATTTTTTACTATTGCGTCAATTTTAGCTTTTTCTGTAAAAGTGAAGCTGATATTAAAATATATATATAATTATTAGAAATGATTAATTATTTAATCATATATAATTATATATTAATTATATATAATTAATTATATAATTATATATAAAATTAGAAAATATTCAACTTTAAATATTTCCAAATGAATATCCCACCCTAACTGTTTAAATGTTATTGCTTGTATACTAATTCCTTACAGTTTTCCCCCCAATATTTTTCTATAATATTAAAATAAAAGTCTGATTATTAAGCACAGGAAAAAATAGGCAGAGCAGAAATCTAAAAGAACTTGTCTTTGTTGTCAATGAATGAAATTTAATGTAAATGTAGTGTAAATGCCATAGTATTACTGTCAAACTATTTTTATTGCAGGCTTGATTTTTCAAAGCCTTGCACAACAATCACATGGAATTTAGTAAAACTCTCTCTCCTATGTAATTATGAAATGGCTGGGTCCCTCGCATTGCTGATCCATACTAGGTGAGAAATAGGCAACACAATAAGCTAATCAGTTCATGTGCTGAAAAGGAGCTTGCTGAGAGAAGCAGAAAGCACAGTGTGGGTAATTTACTACAGATATTTAGACTGTTAACTTACTAAGGTAAATTATCACCCTGTAAGGAATAACCTACTGAGTCTAGTGAATGTAATTACAGAGTGAGTGCACTTTACAAAGAATACCCCATCACATGCAAGGTGAAAAAAGGGATTTCTGTATGTACTTGATTGGATGGTTGAAGTCAGCAACACTTCTTTTCATGTAATAAGTTAAATGAAATATCCCTTGCAAGGAGATAATTTACTTTGATAAGTGAACAGCCTAAACACTTTTAGTAAATCAACCCCAGCGATGGAGAGATGAGCTCATATTTGTGCTGCTTCCCTTTCCCTGTCCACTTACAGGCTTAGAGTAAGTGGGTTCAAAGATGCTCATTAAACACCTACTGGTGGGAAAGAAGTACTACAGCTAGAAGCCTATTTTAAAGGCCGGTATTGCATTTTTTTTTTTGCCTTTAACCTCCCTAGCGGTATCACCTAGTGTGACTCGGGGAAGAAAAAGTTGCTGAAAGCGGTAACCCCGTGTTACACTCGGGGTAGGTAAACCTATGAAAGGTAATAGTAAATAGAGCGCTTACCTGATCCGCCGGCGTCCCGCTCCGTCCATCGCCGCGATCTCTGTGTTCTTTCTTCTTCCTCCAGCCGGCCAGGTGAAGTCGGTACGTGTGTACGTTGCCGGCAAGGCGGGGCGGGAAATTCAAAATATATTTGTATTGCATTCAATACAAAATACCTGTATTGAATGCAATACATTGGATTTATATGTGTTAAATCAGTACATTGTTCTCAAGAACATTTATTTTACAGTATATATATTAGTGTGAGTATAATATGTATTTTTTTTTTAATTTTAAATTTTTTTAAATATATAGATTTTTAAATTTATTCAATTTATTATTTTTACATGATTTTGTGTTTCAAACTTTATTATACTCATACTAATATACTGTAAAATAAATTTTCATGAAAAACAATGTACCGCTTTTAGACATATAAAACCGGAAAGAAATGAACCGCTAGGGAGGTTAATAGTTTTTTTCTCTGGAGCTTTAAAATACAGCTTGTGGATAATGTAATAATTGAATATGTAGCACTCTGAATCCTCTGGTGGGTCCTATTTCTTCTTTCCTAGTACTATTATCTAGGCATTCTTTACCACCCAGGTATGACTTCCACCAGGTATGGTTTTATGCATTGTGAGTTACACACGCTGTCAGGTTGTCACTAAACAGTGTATTGGAAGGTGCATTTCCTAAAAACTCATGTTCCTTTCATCGCTGAAAGATGTAGATAGTTATATGATTTCTATTATCTACTAACATGGTACTACTCTTTCACTTTATTCACTGCACTGTACAATTTTTCCATTCCCCCGTTTTCTGTATGTATGGATGCTCCACAGCACGCATTCTCTTGATTTGTTTCCTGGATGTCATTCACATTATCTGTTATTATTCTGCATGTATGGATGCTGCACATGACCAGTTCTTTTGTATGTTGAATGTAACATTCAGTACCTGCAAATATTCTATGCATATTGATGCTGTAGTACTACTTCTATTTCTTTTTAATGCATATTATAAAGACTCTGGCTGGTATTAATTACATATGTAATGTATGCTGAGCATAATTCATATAAGCTGTTCTTTCCCTAAATGTAATTATGCTGCAAGTACTGCTTTTTGTGCATTTGGAAAATGTTTATATGCAGTAATGTTAGTGCTCTGTATGGTGGTATTCCCATATTGTATGAATAAATGCTGTAATTACTACTTATCTTGTCTGTATGTTTGGTGTCATTTTCACTTTATATTCTTGTGCTGTATTAATGGGCTTTGCACAGAGCTATTTTTTTTGTTGCTTAATGGATTTCTTAGTATCTGTTCTTATTTGACACTGTATATTACTTTTCTGGAATGCTAATAATAATTTTTAGTATTATCTTTTGACAAGTACGGAAACTGTAAAGTAATTTTTCTGTTGCAAATTGTGATTATTAGTACCTGTTTTATTATGTATAAATGAATGTTTCGTATTACCAGTTTATTTCTCAGTATTTGTTTTTTTGTATGTATGGATTTTTCCAAATATTACTTTGTATGACTTTTGTGCTGGATGCAGTTATCTATGTCCATATTTATTATATGTGTATTGACAGCACACACAACTTCTATTTTGTTGTGTTGTATGTCCCTATTTCCTAATATGTGCTTTTGTCCTATATGTATGGTAGCAGCCCGGTACCACTTTTCTCCCTATGCACATACTTGCGGGGCCCTAGGTGCTCCAATCCATCACTAAATAGAACAGTGTATATTTGCACCTAGAGGCATCAGTGCATGGCTGGTTTTCTGCTCAGGAAATTGCTGTGATGTGTTTTCTATTGAGCAGTATTTTATTAGATAAAGAGCAAATGTCATACTTCAGTGGTATCTTATGCAACTAATCCCAATATTGTTAAATGGGTTAGGAGATTAATTGGTCATCCGAGAGAGTTCTAAATAATTCTGAGCTGACAAAGCTCCTAATAAACAAATAAATCATGCAAATTTTTTTTTGGATTTTTAGGATTTTTAGGATTGGTTTGAACTAGAAGGTTCTGGACGCTTGCCTGTTTGATTTGCACTGGGTGAAATGTAGGCACCAGCCTGGTACTAAGACGTCAGACCCTCTGTTCTTCAGACTAAAGGTGCGTACACACTTCCAATTTTTATCGTTCCAATCGAACGACGAACGATCGTATTAGGACTTTAAAATTGCAATGTATTTAATTTTTGTTTCTGGGTTTAGATATCTTTTTGGTATAATTTCTTTTTTTAGAAATCCACAACAATCTAGATGTAACATTTATATATTAGGTTTAATAATTGAGGTGATGATTATTTAAATATTATTAATTAATCTTCAATTCCATTACATGTGTTTACAACTAATTTTCTGACGGCACAGGTTGGGGGTTGATGGCTTGTTCTCAGAACCCTGGTGTATTACCAGCTTTGTTATGTGTATTAACATACAGAAGACTATACTATCTGTCCAAGGGTATCCAAAGGTAATAACATGTTGAAGGAAATTAAGATAGCCAACCAGATAACAATCATTCTTTCATCCTAAAAATAATATATTCTCTTTGTATCATTGTAAGCTATTCACCAAATATTTTTTAGCTGTTGTCTACTAAATGGTAATAAATTATAAGCAGCATCGCAACTTGAGCTGAATATTAAAATAAGTTATATATCAATTTTACCAAATAAAAACCCTGATTGTTTTTTTAGTTTTTTTTTGTATTGGTTTACCTTGATCCTGATAAAATTTGCAAGTGCTAAAAAATTTACTTTTTGTATAAGATGGATGTGAATGTTTATTGAGAATATTGGGACCTTGGGGGCCGTTATATATATATATATATATATATATATATATATATATATATATTGTAAGGGGGTTAGCTCGGGATCGCCTTTGCTTTGCTTAAAGGACACATCTGATTCATCCAACTTATATCACAGCGAGGTATAAGTGTCCAGTTGGCTTGCCGCCAGGTTTATTAAAGGTTGCACGATAAAACAAACAAAACAACAAAAAGAAAACCTTGCCTGTCCGGCACTCACTAAACATTAGACTTTCCTGTCTATCAGCTGGGGGGCTTCTCCCTTTCAGCTCCAAACACCACTTGTAGCAACCTTATACTCAGGTCTGAGTTCCTTCTCCCAGTCCACCTTCCTGTGTCCCCAGGCGGACAGACTTTCTGAGCCTCCCAAACTGACTCGCTCTCTCACACACAGTCCGCCTAGCTGTGTCTCTCTAGGCCAGGCTGAGCCTCCACAGACCCTGTCTGTGTCTCTCCAAAATTAGGCTCCTCACTGAGCTCCTGGCTCTGGGTTATATCCCACCCTCAGTGCTACTTCTCTAATTACCTCGCAGGTGAGTTTTCCACCTGCTACTTTACATAGGAGGGGAATCTTGGGCAACTATACCTCACATAAAGAGGCATCCCGGGCAAATATATCTCCCCTCCACCTCCAATCCTACATTGGGATCACAATATATATACCCAATATAATGAGACAAAAATTGTACTATTATAATGTTACAATGATATCACTGTTTTTTTAGGGAATAATAGGCATATCATGGGGTCATTCAATAACTTTCATATTGGTGTTAGAAATGAGGTGTCAGATTCTGAAAAAACACAGAGGGAGTGTTAGTTTGATAAAAATGTAGGTCAGATCGGTGCTCTTTTTTTACGCTGTTTTATTCTACTTGGATGCAGTTCATGTATTGGTCATAGGGAATTAGCCATGTGCACGCTGTGTATGACAGCATGATGTTTAATGTACAATAAATAGAGTGCAGTGTAACAAGTTACCATGGCAGCAATAATAAATGTCTGAGCTATAATTAGTTGGTATACCACAAGGGGAATCTGAGGCTCTCTTGTGAGAACCAAACATAGACATATAGTAATCTCCTATACAGCTTTAAGTAAGATTTTTTGTTTTTGCCTGCGTTTTGCCTTCATTTAAGGTAGACAACCTAAAATGTTTTGCTTTTTTTTTTTAATTAGGGAAGCAAGGGTCCACCAACCAGTTTGGGGGTTTTCTGGCCCCCAACGACATTTACATTTCAACCATCAGAAAACCTTTAACAGCATTTGCAGTATGTAATAATTTAGGCAAATTGCCCTCCACAATAAAGCTTGACACAAAAATAAAACCTTACATGACCAACTCCAACTGCACATCAAGTTTCTTTCTGACTGTTTTTCCTCATAACTCAGAAGTTTTAACTTCCAAAAAGTTGCTGCCACACAGCTCGGGCTTCTTAAGTTTTCTAAGAATTTGAGAGCCCCTGTCTTGTCAGACTTTAATTAGGCCCAATTTACAGGAATAACTGTATCCTTTTCCTACCCAATGTTTCTCCTACAAAATACAGTATAGGTATTCCTTAGGTTTTAGCATATTTTAAAGTGTTAAAAGCCTAATGATCCACTACTTAAGCCCCACTGTTGAGAATTGGCACATCTGCTTTATTTTGTATCTATATATTATTATTACATAAATGTTTTAATTCCAATATATTGCAAGTTCTAAACTCAAATCACAGAAACTAATAAAAATGTATGTTTTATCTACATATGACGCACATATAGGGCTGCATTATCTATTATATTTCACATTCCATCTCAGCAGTCCCTGCAGCCATTAGGAAAAAGCATGAATAAAAATCATCATAAATGACCAAGGTTGCAATTTCTTAATATAGTCACTATAGAGGTCTCTACTAGCAATACCATTTACCCTAATAGCAATAAAGCCAGTACCATGCTGTTAAAAATGTTGGTAATTTCAGTTCTTAAATGTATGTATTCTTATATACATATATGTATTAATGTAAATAGTTTAACAACTCTTGTGGCTCAGTTAGCAGACATAATAACTATATTTCCTATAGTTAGCACAGATCACATGGCTAAATGTCTAGGTTTTTAGTTTTATGAACAGTATGTTCCCTTAGAAAAGGTAAGTATTTAGGACCTTCTAGTACTCCAATACCCTTCTGCATCTCAGTTCTAATCATTTATTGCCAGATGGCCACAAATAAAACTGCCAGCTGCTGCCTGCTATCTTATTTATGCAATGTTTCTGGAATTATATATTTATATATATATTTTTATTTATAATATATACCTATTTTACTATATACCTTATTATATTTATATCTTTTTTAAGGTTTTGTGCTACTAAACATTTAACCTCTTGTTGGCAATTATTTTCAGTTGGATTTCCTATACCTTATAGGCTATTCACTCAGCAAAGTGATAATAGTTTAACAATTCAGTTATATGCCAGCAAACATGCCTTTTTCTCTTTTTTTTACATTTTCTTGCACATGATTTGGTATTTTTGCTGTGAATTTTAACCGCATTTACCAAGCTAAAATTCCTTTGCATGGTATTTAAATTTAAATGTATGGCCTAAACTACATTAGTAAATCAACCCCAAAGCTGCATAATATTTGACTGCTAATCAATGGGTTAAATCCTATTCAGACATCCCATTTTCTTGATTTCTCGGGTGGACTTTTATATTGGACAGTATTTCTATGTCATCTACTGCTCATCCAACTCCTTCAAATCCAAATGATTTCTTTTTTTTATGAGAAAACCTAGAGAAACCAACTTAATTTTTATTTATGTAGCCCCACGCTCTGCAGCACACCTTAAGGGTACTAGATGGACTTATTTTATTATTCCTTAGTATATTACTTTCCAGCAGATCAGCTTGAGTAAAATTGCAACTTTTTATCTACTTTTTTATCATTTGGATTTCAGTGCTCTGAATAATTCTTTGATCTTTTTCTGTTACTAAGCTTTGATCTCATTAGTGTTCAGCTCAGATCTCTTATGGTATAAGAGGGTGGTAAGATATCTGCATCTTGACAAGAAATGTATCTCCGAGACCGTTGCTAGATATTGTAACCTCTTGATCCATATGTCTTTTCGATGTGTCTCCTTAGCTCATGTAACACTACCCTCATTATTAGTACAAGTTTTGCAGGTAGTAAATGTGACTGGTTTTTGGTATTTTCCAGATCATAGCACACTTTTCTCTATATAATAAAGTCAATATGATATTTCCAGTAATCCCAAAGGTACTCTCCAATATGTTACACTTCTGACAACCAACTTAAGTGGAACATTTGCACCTTTGCTCCCATAGCTCTGTATACTGAACTGCGTGGTTGAGGTCTTTGAAAACATTTCAGTTCAATCACACAATTTAACCTTGTTTTTTTCATCAGTATAAAGGTTCACAGGCTTCTGTGCAGACACATATTAAGATCCATTTAGTTCAGCACCCATCCACTAGACTGTGCATGTAGTTCCAGTACATGGCTTTGATGCATGATCCCTCATCTTTTAGTTCTGAAAGAACAAATATATAAAAAAAATAATAATATATCCCATAGAGGGCCTGATGTATGTCAAAGCAGATCTGTAGACCTAAGTCTAGTGCCTATTACACTACACAGTCATATGTTATCATACATTCTTTAAAACAGCTATAAAAGGAATGTGGAGGCAATACTGCTAGTACAATATCTATCTGACTACTTCTCTATTTCTGTGACTTTAATTGTGCTTTACAATTCGAAACACAAGGGTTTCTCATTGTTCATCTGTGGATAATGAGACCCTGGGAAGGTGTGTTTTCCATTTGATCGTCATATGTATTGTCTGATATTCATCATCTGAGCTTCCTGTAAGGAAACCTCTTTCAGTGTTCCTTTTTTTTTTTTTTTTTAGTAAATTATACATTAGCATGAATGTAAAAGTTACTCTAAGAAGTGTTGGGCTATCAAAAATCTACGTAAAAAAAAAGTGTGTGTGTGTATATATACATATATATATATATAGATAGATAGATAGATAGATAGATAGATAGATATTTTTTTTAGTTAAATATTAGTGGAAAGAAAAGTTAGATTTTGTTTGTTATCCAAAATTATCAAGCACTATTTATAGGATTATTTTGCTTCCTTGTACAATAAAGGACAATATAAATATTGTGACTATGAAAGACAAATTTTGTAATAATAATCTTCCCTTTTATTTCTTTTATGTACTTTCATATTTGAGTTACTGTATTTTTTGGAGTGCAAAGGCACATAGTCCCATATAAATGATCATTCTTGTCAAAGGTCTCTAAAACAACATAAACCTTCAATCCGGGGATATATTATTTCACATTTAAGGCCTGATTTACAGAGTTGTTATGATTAACGTTTGTATTATTAGTTTGGCTCGCCATTACCTCATTGCACCATTTCATGTTTTATCGATTGACTCATAATATGTAATTTATAGCGGTGCTGTAATGTCTGTGTTTGGGTTTAACATTGTTGAATTCTAGTATTTTTTGGACAGCAGCGACAAAAGTGCAGCATGCATTATTTATCAACAAAACGTCCAGAGGCTCCAGTGTCCATGGACGTCAGCTTCATTCCCAAGTTTTATTATAAATCATTTGAACTGTACTAAATAGCTCAAAAGAAAAAATGTATATCACTAATTGTTTTTATCAAGCAATAACATGAAAGCTGAGTTATTTAGGAACAGTCCTTTGTTTAAAAGTTGATTTACAATTTTGTTAAGAAAACAGATGCTTGATTATGCCAAAAAAGCCACACCTACAGCGCGATCTGGTATCCTGGATACATTTTTAGATTGTTCTTACTAAGACCGCAAAGAAATATCTTTAAAGGGATGTATAAAATAAACAGCATTTTCCATAAGGCAACAGCAAAATGGCTGTGGCTGTGTAATTGCAAACTGCACCCTATATCCATTGTGCAAAATTGTAATGAGCACAATCAGTTGGAACTTGAATGCAGAATATAGGAAAGTAGATTAACATACAACTATAATGGGGTTAGTATGTATGGCTTTATGAAAACATATGTTAGAACATTTTTAGTTCAAAAGTTTCTGCCCTATATTAAGACATCATTGTATTAAATGCCTTCATCTTCTCAGTATGTTTTTTCATCTTGTATTTAGCACACTTACAACCAAAAAAAATATTCTGATACAGGATCTGAAAGCAACTTAGAGGGCCAGTTCATTAAAGACTTTTAATTTCAGATTTTTATTAAATCAAGGCATACATTCAGCAGATTCATATATTACTGACTTATTAAGGCTGATTTATTAAAGATCTCCAAGGCTGGGGAGGATACACCTTAATCAGTGTAGCTCAGTGATCAAGCAAACCTGGAATGGATTTTTTCAAAGTCATTTGCTATTTGCTAGCAAATGTTTTGAATCCTGGACCAGATCCATTCCAGGTTTGCTGGATCACCCAGCTTCACTGAATAAAGTGTATCCTCTCCAGCCTTGTAGAGTTTTCATAAATCAGACCAATTGTCTTAGAAGTCCAACAGTGAGATCTCCATTCTTCAAATTTCAGGTCTTTACATTGGTTGCAGCAACTACAAGGAGATCAACTCTTTTTATTACAGAGAATGGGCTGAGAGAGAGCCAGAGTGGATTCCAGGCTGGGAGAGCCAGAGGGTTCCAGGAAAGCCAGCGCCCAAACAGTACTACTAAACTTCGAGTGGACCAGTACTGATATAGGGTGTTAGTAAGAGAGGCCGCCTAAGTGAGGTAGCCAGATGCCCAGCTGGGTACTGTTTATTGTATTTTTGTGAAGTGCTGGGGAGCGTGCTGTAACACTTGCCTATTCAAATAAAAAACTGCTGTTATTTTGGACTTTTTGAGTCTGCTGCCTCTAATCTGCCCTGTAAGCATCCCGTTACCATGAGCGATTCCCCTGTGTTATGCCACAATATATATATACAAATATGCAGATTGCGTGCAAAATACATCATGCGTATTCCAAAAGCATCACATACAACACATACACAAATTTATTCTGTGATATATAACCAAGTTGCAACAAACACTAACATGAAGTTTATTTCTTGCAAAGTTTTATTACGACAAATGTATCAAAGGCATATTAGTTTTAGAACGCTTTGAAATAGTTGCAGTGGAGTTAGACAGCTATGATAGCAGAAAGTGATGATAACTGCAAATGCAAAGATTCGGTGAATAATGTTGAGTTCAAAAGCAAGCTGTCAAATCAGCTACTAATGGTTAAGTAATATTAAAACAAAATAGTCATCCATTTCATGTTAAACTGTTCTGCCTAAAAGCAGACATCATATATTATATTTATAAATCAGATTTTTCCTATAAATGTATATTTAAAATAGATATAAACCCTAGTTGGATGAGTCTGTTAAAACACTATAAATCAATTTCCATGACCTTTTTCTTTATAAAGAAATTCTCTTTTGTATGTTAGCACTGCAGATCTCTATTGCTGCTTTCAGTCCCTGGTAGAGCTTTATGTCTAGCATGTCATACTATGGAGCTGATGGTGACAGTGGCGAACTTGACTTTTACCATTGCAACTGTGCCATCTACCAGAAATGCATCTGGCAAGGTGGCAACAACAGGAACAAAACAATTAGGATATAGGGACAGAGTATTGCCACTCTATATTAGGAAGTGTCTGCCTGACTGTCAGAACAGGATCACTGGATATTTTTTAATGAAATATGCAGATTTAAAAATCTTTAAAACAACTATAACATATTAATAGTTTGCTAAGAATAAAGTTTACTTTAAGGATATTAGATGTTTATATTTATGTTCTGAACTAAGAATTTGTCTTTAAAATTAGAATAATTAAAAAAAATGGTTAAAAATCTCACTTAAACAACTCCCTGGTGGAGTTGATCTGCTAGATCCATGTGTTTCAATAATTGTAACTGATTCTCCATCAGGGAATGTTTCAGCAAATGTTAGAATCACTGGTTTAAAAACAGACACCACCAATCAGAATAAAACCTGTCTTGGAAGTTTGCTTCTGATTGGTGATATATGAAGATGTTACCTAGCATGGAAAGCTCGTCTACCACCCACCCACATGTAAAGGAATGTGTGAAAGCTGGCTACAGATGAGTGCAGAAGACCCATAGTAAGGAAAGCTGAGTGGACATGATTGCTGGATAGCATTAGCAGTACAATGACCAGTTTCACATTTTTCCTGGATTGGCTCTTTAATGCATTTTCATTGATTTGGTTCTGATTGATGACCTGCTATTTTGTGCACCTTGAGGCAGTATAGGCGGTGGAAAGAGATCATTAAGGTTACTATTTTGGAGACTCTTTCTTTTTTGATGTGTTTTTTTCATGGCTAAAATATACACAACACTGAAACATAATTTTGAAATCCACATCAGCATAATCTGACTTATTTATGTACAATTTGTAGTAGGCTATAAGAATCAAATTTTAGTTGAATCTGATTTATTCCACTTTACACTTTATATTATGCACTGCATTGATTGGCTCTGTTTACTAAATATTAGTAACTAAAACACATAATGCAAGAATATTGTTTCCGCGTTATAGATAAATGTACATGTTCTGTGAACATAAATCTTAATCAGTGCCTGTGCACTCATGTCACCACTCATGCTAAGAATGCTGATATTTGTTTTAAAATAAAATAGCAGCACATGTTTAATCTGCAGAAAGCGGATCAATAGCATTGCATTGTCAGTAGATTACTTTTTCTACTTATTGACAATGTGGTTTATCTCTGCATTTTCTGCTGCCTTCTAATCATTCCTGATGGGTTTATTGCTATTGCATTTTCTCCTATAAGCCTACTTGGATAACCTGGAAGAGATTTAAATAAATAATGAGATGGGGAGGTTTATTTTCCAAGCATCTGTCATTTAATGTAACACAATAAGAGTGAGTGTGTTGCTTATTACGACTCTCTAGACTTAAAAATTGGGGCATTTTTACACTTAGGGCCTGATTTAATAAAGCTCTCCAAGGCTGGAGAGGATACACTTTGAAGTGAAGCTTGGTGATCCAGCAAACCTGGAATGGATTTTTTCGATTTGCTAGGAAATGTTTTGAATCCTGGACCAGTTCCATTCCAGGTTTGCAGGATCACCTAGCTTCACTGATGAAAGTGTATCCCCTCCAGCCTTGGAGAGCTTTCAAAAATCAGGCCCTTTATGTGTCATTAAAAAAAAGGCATTGGGATAGCATGATTGACATTTTTTCTGCTCTTTTATGAATTTGCTTATTTTATGCTTAGGTGTGTATCTAGTAGATACATTTTGCATAGTAACACAATAGTTCATTAAAATACCCTACTCCTAAAAGTTTTATACAAACATTTTACAGACGTTCCAAAAAAATACAGTTTTTTACACGGTCTAATTTGCTGTAACATATTTTTAATAAAATGTTTTATATGCACGTTATAGTTTAATTTGCTACCTTTGTGCCAGACAGTGTAATTGACTTATTTGGTGCTATGAAGATTCAGTTTATTAGTATTATTGTTACAGTGTCTCATTTGTAGTGAATGTCTGATACCCCACTTTCACCTTAGACTGAGGTAAGAGATGCAGCAAACAAATAACTTACAACACAACTACATATTGTATATACTCAAATATGAACCAAGATTTTTAAAATGCCATTAGAAAAAGAATCCCACTTTGTACTCAGGTCACATGTTTAGGGCAGCTGCACTTGTCTCATACACTTGGGTTTGACAGATCAGAGCCTTCTCTCAATATATATATATATATATATATTTAACAGCAGTTTATAAGGTACTTCCTTAAACTTGCTGCTTACTATCTGGAGTAATATAAATAAGTGACAAATCTAAAACTAACAAGAAAGGAAAAAACCCGGCATTGAGAAATGGTACTGTGAGGACTGTCAGAAAGAATCATTACCTTTCAACTTTCTGAATGTCTATAATTTGGCCTAAAATGACCAGCCAAACAAAAAGGGTCATTTTCTCCACCTTGCAAGCAGTATAAAAGAAAAGTGATTCAGCAGATGTCTTAAAAAAATTCACCTTTTTTTTAAATAAAAAAGCAAATCAAATCAGTAATTGCAGCTGCTGAAACAGCCTTTGCCCTGTTCATATGTTAATGTGGCAGCTCTGGATGTCTGAGCAGCAATCTGCAAGCCCTAATGCTATCAAAGGGGGCGAAATCTAAGCTGAGTGAGTCACAGGCTCCCCATAGGAAAAAACCTGTATGAGTCACAGGTTACCCATTGACAAAAATGTATTTTCCTTCACTCTGATTGCCAAGCAGGGTGGTAGGGGAGCAAGTTGTAGGGCAGTGGGTAAATCACTCAACTTGAACAATCAGATTGGCCATCACTGACCGAGTCACATGGTGGCAGCAATAGTTCACAGCATGTCTGTGCTTCGTTCCAACTTGCTTTGCAATTGAATAGAAAAGAACTAGAGGTGGAAGCCATTGCTAGCAATACAGAGTGTAGTGAGGGTAAAGATCAGGCATAGAACCATGATCTATGGGTACAGTTAGTAAGGAACTCAGTAAAGAACTCTTCCCAAGCAGGTTTAGTTAGAACCTCTTCCCCCGTTAGAACCAGTTAGGAACTTCGGCCCCACATAGGGTCACCCTAAAATTTTGTCCCCACGCAGAGTTTCTAAGGACCTCTGTCCCCACATGATTTTTAAGCATGCAGGGCGCTTGCACCTGCCAAAAAGGGCGCTTGCACCTGCCAAAAAGAACCCCTCTGGGGTTCTGGTGGAAGCGCCACTGTGGTGCAAGCGCCACTGTGATGTTCATGCTCACCTCTGTTGCCAACTCTTGCCAGAATTTGGTATTAAGTAGACTTAATTTCTGCTATAAACATTTCTAGGCGATCTAGTACATATATTTATTGGATGGAATATGTATTTATTTTACTTTACCTTTTGTTTAAGGATTGTGAGCAGCAGGTTCTTGAACCAATATTTAGTTAGCCAATTTATTATAAGCCAAACTGAAGAACAAAGCCTTAACCTTTAATGAAATTTTCGTTGGTACACAGTGACTGCTCAAGTTGTGTATTGCCATGCTTTAAACATTGTGTATTCTAACTGTTTTGCAGTTGTCAATAAAGACATTTTGTCTGTCTTGAGTATTTCCTGCATAGATGAGCGCCCTGTGTTGAAATACATACTGTAAATGCCACGTGTTAGACTACGTGAGGCACATGTGCATAAGCGGATCACCTCCGTCAAGTCATTTTAAGCTGTTGTGATGTATGACTTGTGTAATATTCCTTAGCCTACAGAGACCAAGGGATAATAAAAGATAGTGCTGACTCTGCACGTTTACCTTGCTAAAATGATTCTCTATGGAACCCCTAAATATACCTTAGTTTAATTTTCAACACCAGTGGTTTTTATAGTCTTCTAAAGGTACAGATTTTTAGACTGCGGTAAGGTTTTTTGTGTAAACTTGTGAATGTAAAATGGTGATTTAATTGCTTTTTTAATGCAGCAGTCATATGGCATCATACAGTATATTCCAAACAGTACAAAGGTTTCAATGTTTTAAGATAGACGTTATTTTTGAATAGGTGGTTGCATGAGAATTCTTTGGGCTATTATGCCTGCTATATAACTGCTACAGGGTATGAGGTGGAATAACGACATGCTGTTGCCCCTTTATCATTTAAGTGTAGGTAAGGGCAGGTCTGAGACCAGACTGTATTGCTCAGCTGTAGTGTAGGCTGCAGGGTTGTCAAGTGAAGCATCTGGCTGTGTTGTCTGACAGAGATAGGATCACAGGACTGGCAGGATCACAAGACTGGCAGAACAGAAAAAAAAAAAAAATCCTTTGTGATTATAACAGTTCACAGGTATAGAGTTTGAATGTTAATTTGGCGATTTATTTTTAAATTGTTTACAGACCTAATTACTAAAAATCTCATATAAACTTTACCATGTTATTTTAATGTCAAAGGTTATTTGTTGAATTCATACCAACCCTCTAGAAAAAGTCCAGACTGATAGCAAAATATAAGTGAGCTTAGAAGAAGTAGCAACAAAAGAGTTTAGAACTCCCCTGTCTTCATTGCACTGCTGAATACAGACAAGCCAGTCACCTGCATATATACTGTGAGATAGTAACCTTCTGATAGGATAGGACTATAGGGATCTTTAGAACATGCTATCACTTGTTAGAGTGCCTTTGGTAATTTGGGTCTCTGAAATTGTTAATGTTAATGAAGCTGTACACCCATTTCTATCATTACCCATGCAGATCATCCTGAACACATCTCAGCCAGAGTTTCACTGACCATCAATGTAAAGGAGCATTTTACTGAACCTATTATTTTTTTTTTTTTTTATTACTGTTGCTGAAAAATGTGGTACAGAGTGTCAAATATGTAAAGTATGGCACATTTCTTATTTTTTCAATATTCTTATCGTTCAGCCTACTGTTCACGCCAATGTACCATGTGCTGTATGAGCATAGGTTCTCTTGAGACCTAAAAGTTAGTTTTTTTTTTTTTCTTCTCAGGGTAAAAAGTTTGAGAAAGTGTCGCTGGATCTTCTAGCGAAAATGCCTAGCATGCATTTGGTTTTGTGAACTGCATGGTTTTGAAACATTTTTTAGTTTTATTTTTCATTTTAGCATGTAATCACAATCCAAGAAAATATTTTAACAGATACAACTGTGTAGTATAAGACAGGTACAAGGAAAAGTTATTTCCTTTTGCCTGTATTTTAACACCAGTAATATCAAATGTATTTGTACATACTGTACTCTGGTTTGTGATTGTTGGATTTTATTTCTTGTGAAACATGAGTCAGAATACTGCTGATACTGTGTCATAGATACACAGTGTTAAATGGTTTGGAATCATATTTTAAAGTCAGAGGCTATACATTTATATTCATTTAATTAAAAGTAGTCAGATAAATTAGAGGAAAGCTTAAATAAATCCCTGTTGGTTTTATAATGCTTTCTGTGACCACTTTACGAAAGATTTTCTTTCATACTTCTAAACCTTTCACCCTATAGGTACAGGACATCACCTGTTTAACAGTTATTATTAGAACAAGTAACAACTATTGGGAGATTTTAGATTTCCTATCACTTTCTATCCTTCTGACATTTGCTATTGAAACAGGAAGTAAAGCCTTCAAGATGGAGACCAGATATTGAACAGCATGTTTTGTTTTTTTTTTAAATATCTAAACTGTCTTAAAAAAATAGCATGGATTTAGTGAATTTTCTATACAAAAAACATGGACGATTTATTTTAAAAATGCTAGTTCCCTTCCCATCATACTGGTACTTTGGCTTCAATGATTTGAATCTCTGAGCTGAGACATGCACATAGAAAAGGAATTCTGTTTATCATTGGGTACATATATACTCCAGATGTGTGATTCCAGAAATAGTGGTGTTGGATACCTACAGTTAGCATTCTGAAAAGAAAGGCAGCAATGGTATCCCATATGCTTTAATGCTGAATGTTAGTTACGCATTTTAACACGAAGTTAAAGTAAAACTATGACTTCCCAATAAATGTGCAGCAACACTTACTTATATAAACTCTAACCTCCCACAAATACCTAATATTTCTGCCAGTCAAGGCCAAATCTTCCTTTGATGGTGTGGCAACAATGTGGTGAGAGTTGGCACTCTCAACTCTGTTGTGTTTTCTTAGGATAGTTATCCATTATGCAATGTCTTTAGGTCATACCTAAAGAATTGTGTTAAATGTACTTACTTACACAGCATACTGCCAGATTTTCTGTGACTGCACACAATTAGCTTGATTTATTAAAGCTCTTAAAAACTGGAAAAGATAGATTATCATGGGGGAACTCGAGTGATCCAGAAAACCTTGATTGGATCTCTTAAGGAACTATTTACTATTGTTTTCAATCCTCGACCAGATCCACTTCAAGTTTGCTGGATCACTCAGGTGCTCCCATGATATCTTCCCTAGTCATGGAGAGTTTTAATAAATCTGGCCCAATGTGTGACACATAAGTGGTTAACCATAAACCTTGTATAGCACCTGTACTGGCTGTGTTAAGTGTTGGCAGAACTGGTTTGCTTCGACAGAAATGGCATCTCAAAGAATACGTTAAATCATGCTCTCATTCGAAAAAAATGACAGATTATTTCCTTGCATTGTCACAGTTAGTACACCCGATTGACTTAATATGTTCTTCCAGATCAGTAGCTCAGAAGCTTGCTAAAATCTGCTCTGTTTTGTCAACTGGCAACTACAGTTTGCGAGATGTGACTAGAGGCAGTATTCAGTCTGTGCTGTATAATTGGACAATAAATTGAGTTGAAGAATATTGCACCAAAAAATCAAGCAAGCCAGCACATAACGGTATTCATTCCTTTTTTTTTTTGGTCTATTAATGTTCTTGCGATAAACATCCAAGAAAAATAGATTTGTCTGTTCTGGCGGCGTTTGCCGTTACAGACAAAAGGCTGTTTGACTGCACATTTTGTAGTGTATAAAGGAAAGGACATGATTAATGTTGATTTTATTAATGCAGATATTGTGATCCCCATCATTTTATTTTAAACTCACTCAGTCAAAACATGTGAAATGCATGTAAGCCATACTAAAACATGCCTTACATGCAGTTATTGGACCAATGATGTTTAATACTATACTAAAAAATGCATTACATGCTGTTTAAGCATCAATGATGTTCCACTAAAACCATAGATCTGATTAGGTTTTCCCAAGCCACCTGTCTATGCCAAATCATCTATACTTTGTAGGTGAAAAAGGTGAAAGAGTAAAGTTAGAATTATACTTACTCTGCTCCCATCTTCTACCCATGATGCCTATGCAAGGATGACTTCATTGACTTTCTAGAAATATCCTGGTGTATCGTGGTGGTGCCTTAAAGCATCTGAAATCTCATAAGATGCACTTGCAAATAACTTTTTCTTGTAAGATCTTGCATGCTCTGTATTCTACAGGATTCTACCCGGAAGGTCAGTGACATCATAGCCAGTGATGCGGGGTAAGGCGATTATATATCTAACCATTTTTCGCCTCTTATGAGCTGGTGATTTTAAAAAGGGATATGGGGTCTGGGCAATGTAAGTGGCAGTCCTCTTAAAAGGAAAAAACAGTCTGTTTTGTATAGAATTCTTCACTTACTGTGTTCAGGGCCCAATAATTAAATATTTTATGAGGTAAATATAAAATGTTGCATATCAGTATTGTGAGATTACTGTGGCCAGCCAGCACAACAAGAGGTGATATATGAGACACATATGGTGTTTTTAAACCCAATAACAATTTTTTGTTCAGCAGATAGGCATCCAATAGGTGGAAAACTAAATAAAATTATCATCTTCCACAGGCATAGATTATAGCTAAAGATATATAAATCAGTGTAACATGTACTGTATAAAAAGGATGTAAAAAAACAACCAGATTAGTGGACCTTCAGCATCACCATGTGAGTGTAGACCTAGGAGCCACTGGTGTTCAACAGAGCACAGCGTAAGGAGTGTTCCCAGGTTGTGGCCTCGACTACACACAAAGTGGCAACTGCTAACAGAGAGAAATGAGGCATAGTACAAGCACAACAGGCAAGAATGCATATCAAAGAATCAAATGCATATCAAAGAATGCATATCAAATACAGTGTGAAGCAAGGGCAGCGTAATTCCAGGTTTCAAGGTAGTGAATGATCTAAATGAAATGGTCTTACTTTTACTCATGTGTATCTGCTACTTTACCACCAATACGTTCAAAAGCCATTAAAATTAATACCCTAGTTGGAGGGCGGAGCAGGTATCCATGTGACCTGTAAATTCTGCATGTGTCAACCACTGATAAATGTGTAGTTAGCTACATTCATTAAGATAGAAAGCAGGAAAGTGGCTTGGCCAATCAATGTGGATATTCACCTGGGAATCTGCTAAACAACTAGACGTAGATTTTACTTAATGAAAAGTCCTAATTAACTTTTTCTGCAACCCCACTGACTTTCTACCACAGCAAGACAGAAATCTAAAGTCTGAATATAAATATATATATATATTAATATATAGCTCGTGTGCCAGTGTGAACAGTGAAACCAGAAGTTGTTCTTCAGGAATCATGCAGGAATCGTGTGCCAACTTCTATAGGATATGACTGCTGTATTTGATACAACAGACTTATGTTTTGGAGTATACAACATTGTTACCACAATGTAGGAGTTTATCAAACCAGGAATTTGAGTTGTCTTTAGTAAAACTCCAATAAATGAACTGTTAAAGAGTGTAGTTTGCTTATCTGCTTTTAAATTGTAGTTATCATGCTGTCATTTTGATCCTTTGGCTTCAGATTGTTAGATCCCCTTTACCAAATACTGGTAAACATTAGTCTTTTTATAACTCATTGCTTGCCTGCTGTTGTGTAAGTCCTGCTACTCCTGTTACATTTTAGTTAGAGAGTCTCAGGTAGTTAACTGTGGAATTATATTCATATGCTTACAGTGTGATTATAGAACCGGTCCCAACTCTGAATTATACCACAGCACAAGGCAACTTGAACTGCTGTTCATTGTGACATTGACATGACTTATTAAATTGAATGGGGCAGAGAGCATAAACATAAATTCATACAACAATGCACTATAGCACTTGGAGTTAATATCAGACATTGTTGTCTATGTCCCAGTGTATTGGACACTATGGGCCTGATTTATTTAGGCTCTCCAAGAGTGGAGAAGATTGACAATCATGGGTGAGACAGGGTAATCCAGCAAACCTGGAATGGATTTTTCAAAAATCATTCACCATTAGATGGCAAATGCTTTCAGTCCTGGACCAGATCCATTTCAGGTATGCTGGTTTAGCCATGATAGTCTATCTTCTCAAGTCTTAGAGAGCTTTAATAAATCAGGTCCTATGTGAGAGTTACCGCATTGCACCACCACTTTTGGTGGACCTGCTACAGAAACTGAGAAATTAATCAATATATTGGCAGAATTATTGAGTTATATAATTATGTTACTGGGGAACTAAGAAAAAACCTACTGTCTTTATGCAATTAGCAAACTGCAGCATATATGTCATTTTTAATTTTGTTTATAGACCCATATTTGCCTTTCACATACAATTCCATATGCACTTTGGTATGTATATTCTTCACATTTATCTCTGCACTTTGCACAGTACATTCTAACTGCATTTAGACTTGTAGAGCAAATGCAGAAAACATTTTGTTTCACTGAATATACTGTGTGTTAATGTTAATTTACAAATGCACGGAAAGAATCATGTTTAAGTGATTTTTAATGCATTTAAGTGCCTCTGTCTGATTAATTGCATGCTTTTGTTGATCGCTCATTGTGGCTTTGTAACCTTGTTGGCATTTAAAAATTCCATTTTATTCAGACATACTGTATAACTGACCCATTTAATAACAGTATTTTCATATCTTTAGCATTTAGATATTGATCAAAATGTTTCTTTGCGGTTTTGAAACAAGTGTAAAAAACGCTGTAATTTATAGATTCACATCTCCTCTTTATAATGGCAGTTAAAGATATGGAGATAAAGGAAAAAAGTAACTCAGAGTGATAACAGTTTTTTTCATACCCCTAAACATGCAGAGTTTGAATTGATAAAGGATTAAAAAGTTTACTTATACTTTATATATGTGAGTATGTATGTGTGTATGTATGTGTGTATATAAATATAATTACTTTGTGTTTGTAGTGATCAGCTGTGTGTATTAGGAAAAAGAAAAAAAAGGACCTGCTCCCAATGGGCCTGATTTATTAAAGCTCTCCAAGGATGGAGAGGATACACTTGTCAAGCAGGTTGGGAGATCCAGCAAACCAAACCTGAATTGGGTCTGGTCCAGGGTTGAAAACACTTGCTAGCAAATTACTTTTAGGAAATCCATTCCTTGTGTACCTTGTTTAAACATTTTTTATTGACCTTGAACTAGGTACCCAACACAATAAGTGGTATATAGATGTTTTTTTAAAGCAGTGGGAAGAACCACTATTCAGTTGTATAGTATAGGAATATACAATATAATAATTCATGCATAGATCTTTCTAGTTCAATACTATCTTTTCAAGTAACTTTGACTATTTACTAACATAAACATTTTTTAAATACCTTAACCTCATAAGAATTTTGAATGTTGTAAAAGTGTCTTAAAATCTTCAACAAACTTTACATTTGTCAACATACATTTAGCTTCATTCCCTCTGCTATTGTGGAATATCAATGTTTCAGACTCTAATTACTTGGTATTACATAGCAGGAGCAGCGGTCAAAAATATTTGTAAAAGGACACTTGCAGATGATCTGCAAGTGGCATTGAAAACATACAATGTTAAAACATACAATTTAAATGTATCATTTCATTGTTATTGCTACTTAATATTACTGTTTGATCAAAATGTAGAGCCAAGGTGCAATAATGAATACTCAAATATTATATTATTGTAATTTGAAGACCTGTTTTAGAATTGAGTGGTCCTGGAACAGCACCCTGTAGCTGGTACCTTGCCAGCTGCCTGGTTATTTGCACCTCATAGTTGGTTCCTAAAGAACCAGTATCTGTACAATTGACAGCCATTCTCTGTCTATGTTCATACAATGTATTAATTATTTTGTTATCTTAAACTCCAGCCCTACCTAGTGTTGCATTGTTGTACAGGCTCTTCTGTTGTACTGAAATAGCTTACTTTAATTTCAATGCACATTTTAGGCTCTCACATTGTGCATTAGAATTGGAGATGGTAATGCTCCATATCTTTTGGACATGTCCTAAACCACGCCCCTTTTGGAAACAGGTGAGGGTCCTCATGCAGAGAGTTACCACACATAGTATACCATGGGACCCAGAGTTCTTTCTATTACATCATAATGCAGTTTCGGAAAAGGCATATAAGAGATTCATTCTGAGATATCCTATTGTGGCTGCCAATGCGTGTATTCCAGTGTTTTGGAAATCTAAGGCCATCCCAACGGTGAGCTTATGGCTCCACAGGGTGAATGACATAATGACATTATGACTTACGGCCAGTCTACGGGCTACCCAAGAGAAATTCAATGTTATATGTTGGATTTACTGTTGAGAAACACCGGAGTTTAAGCGCCACTTGGATCTGACCCTTCCCATTTAAGGGCCTTCATTAACTAATGTTTAAGTTTGGCTATGTTCCTCCATGTAGGTAGGCAAGTTCATGGCCTGCTGTCTCTAATGTTTTTAAGGTTGCTGATGCGATGCTGTCTGACTTTTGTTCTTGACCCTTGCTTTTTCTTTTAGCCATGTACTTTTATTTAGCAATGTGATTTATGCAGTGTACTATTTCTGTATGCTCTGAATACTTACCTTTTGTTGAGGTATGTGATTGTTACTGTATTTGTTTGAAAAATTTGAAAATAAAGAATGTTATATTAAAAAAAAAAAAGACTTGTTGCAAGACTGCAGACATTCTTCAAGTAGCATTCATAGACTGGGAAAACACTATAAGAGACTATAAAAGATCACTACTTACAGGGCCTTTGCAAAGCCATGCTTTTCACATGGACAAACAAGGTAAACAACACTGAAAATAAACAGTAATATCACAATACAACATAAGTTAACTATTAGAATCCAATATAAGAATGTATTTCTTTCACTGGTTTGCCCCAAGGGCCAAACAATAAATGCCAAATGACTGCAGATTGGTCTCCAGGTATAGTATAAAGCATTTCAAGAAACATGAGAAAACATAACTGTGGCAAAACAGAGTTTTGCAGACCTCTAACTGACCAACTCCCCTCCCAACTTTAACAATCTTCCCATCAAATAAACACATCATATTTCTTGGGTTAATTACCCGGAGGCTTTTATTTCAACAATCTTATCAAAAACTGTTCTTAAATATAAATACCATGACAACAACAGAATAATAACTAAAATACCAAAAATTAAATCGCAAATTAACAATATTTACCAGTAACATTACAGTTCCCACATTACATGTCCGACTAAAACTGTAACTGATTGCTGGTTCTCGAAGGCATCCAATTCCGCTTGTAGTTTGCTTCCACCTGATAGGAAGTGCTCCCAGCCGCCAATTCTCCCAGCACAGGAACAATGTAATCCCTTTTTAAATGCAGACTACCACCATATATTTACTCAAACCACAACTTTTTCCAACCATGGAGACTCCACACCAAAGGACCTCAACCAATCATCCCTACCTCACTATCCCAGCAATCCCTTAATATCAAAACAAAATATAATAAAGAAGGAGTGGAAAGCTTTCTCCTGTACCCTGTTTAATATAATGACCTCATCACTTCATTTTCTTCTTCTTGACTTTTTTTATCACCATAACCCCTCCCTCACCTCTGTAACCCAACCCCGCTCACTCAACAAACTTTATAACCCTATCAGTCATGCCGGCCTTCCACTTTGCTCCCTTGCCTCGCACGCTAAAGGCCTAACTATACAATCATCATTTATGTTATAAATTAGAAATGAACACATAGTTTAAGTAATTTTCTGTATAAATGGCATTTTGAAATTTCTTAGTAGCTGCTTTTATTTTAAAAATTATTGAACTACTTTTATGTTGTTAGTAAACAATTTATCTTTCAGTGCTCAGTTAGGACACAAGGAATGTGTTCTATATCTATCATACATTAGAATTAAGATTCTATTCTATGTATAGGTTGCAGTCATCGTATAAAGCATGACTAGTATTCTTTGTAAAACTCCAGGTTTACCCTACTGGTAAAAATAATAACAGTACTTTTTTTAAAGATGAGTTACCATCTATGAGTAACTTACCAGACAGTCTAGTAATCCTCAGCCATTTTGACTTTACCATGAAATATAAATTACCAGAATAATAGCCAAAGATTAGGAAGAGCCAAGATCATCTCGGGCCCTTAAAATTTGTTTAGCATACCATCCAAATAAGAATCAAATCAGCAGTGTTACCTCCTATTTTCTGTCCCTACAGGTAAAACATTTATTGTAGAAGCCAGCTGATGCCTCCCCCAGCAGAACTCCCTAGATCTTAGGAGCAAATAAACAAAATGTCTTTTAGCAGGTGAATTGATCCCCAAATATTTTGTAAGCCTCTTGCTCAGAGTTCTGCAGAACAGAATAATTACAATAATATATAATTTTTCCTGTCATTCAGTATTTTCTTCTGTTGAATTTGCATTTTTTCATCAGTGCTGAGCTGGTTAATGTATTCATTGTTATGTAGGTCACTTTCGGTCTTTCTTAATGTGCTGCAAAACAAAATGTACTTAAAGGTCAGGTGAATTGTTGCAGTAAGTAGTAAAGTGAAAGATTCAATATACAGAATAGTGAGTTGAGGTCTGAGGGACTGAGGTCTTAAACCAGGAGAAAAAGAGGTGTTGCCCATGGCTGCCAATAAGGCATGTTGTGTGATTTTCTAACCTTTCCATAATTATGGCTGTTGCTGGAGATTCACAGAATTTCCACTAATTATCAGCTGATCAAAGATAAATATTGTAATACACTCATTATACAATATATACAATGGGCTGCTCACAATGAAATTACCAATGTATGAAGGTGGACCTGTTCTGTGGTCTAAGCTTATATAAACCATTCGGAAACAGGCTGCTGTTAATAATTTTGTTAACTCAGATTTTGCTTTTTGACTTTAAAAAGTAGAAATCCTTTTGGGATTTCTTCTCAAAAGTTTAAGGCTCCATAAATATCTCCTTAAACTGGTAATGTACTACAGGGATAATTGGTCATAAAGCCATAGGCAACTAATCCCTGGGAACTTTACTTCTGGAAAATTAGCACAGTTTCCTGCAACAGCTGCTGCTTCAGGCTCTCTCGGCATCTCCTTGACTTACTAGTGTCTTTTAATAGGCCCATACGCACATCACTTACAGACAGCCAGCTGAGCTGTTTAGACCTAACAACAGGTAGGAAACTTCCATAGTATGAAAGAAAACGATTTGCAATGCCAGTCATCTGTTATGCAACAACGTGGTGTCAAATAAAAGGGCACTTGATAATGTCAAATGAATGGACAGCCAGAACTAAGTGAACCAGTGGAGCACAAGAGCAGCCATAACATTAACAGAGAAATTTATATTGCAAGGATTTTAGTAGGTGCTAAATGCAGAATATTCATAGCTGTGGCCACTTGAAAACAGTCACGTGGCTGTCACCTACATGCCACCTACACAGGACTGGAGGTGGTTTGAACACTTTAGTGCTTGTCATTATGCTCTTATAGAAACTTTGGCCTGAATACTGAATGGATTCATCTTGTTTGGTGATATGCTGTATGTATATGTATACCTGGTAATGTGGACATGTTTATTGTAAATAAATAAATTGTGATTTGAATGGCAGATAAGTTTTGTTTTTAGCAAGAAGTTTGGAGCCAGCTTACACAAAGCATCTAACTGGTGCCTGCTCCAGATCTGTAACCTTTGCTGATTCAATGAGAAAGAGCTGACATTCTAGACAATGTTAGATGCTCCCTGTAAATTGGCTCAATAGTCAGTTTCTGCAGAGTTCTGAGTGCCCTGTGGTTGGGGAAAGTTGAGGGTTTTTTTAGCCTTAGTCATAAATTAGCCATTTAAGTGTATCCAAAGCCAAAACCTTTTTATTTTGTTTTCCTAATTACAATGCCCATCCAGTTTCAAAAGTCACTTCCTGAGACATTTCTAATAGTAACCTGTATAAACAGAGAAGGACAATTTCCCCAGCAGGGATGCAGGCAGCAGTAACAATCTACATAAGGTTCTAACTCTTGCACACACTACTCGGACCCTAGAAAAAATACCTAAAGATTTGGATCAACAGGAACATCATGACTATTAAGCATTAGAATAACTTTGATGATAAGAACTGCTCCCTATACAGGTCTTCCCTTTTCTGGTTGTGCCACTAGAGCAGCAAATATTGGTACATTATTGGGCACAGATAGCCAAAGATGTATATCTATATATATATTTTAGGCATGAAGGTCCTGCTTTTTTTAGGGAGGTGGCTTGGTAGTTTAGAGGGCCCTGCTGTTCTATACCACCATAGTCATGTAGTAAGGGTTAGAATTAGCTAACTGCACAGTATATTTAAGTGGGTTAATATCTGCAGTGGTTATAGTGGCTTAGTTGAATCAAACATTGACAGTAAATTCTAAGACTATGAAAGAAAATCCAAGAGTGTAACCTTACCATCACTTAGAGCAGCATGTGCGATTCTGTACAGTTTTTTACATTTCTTTAAAATGTTATTTTGCAGCCCGTCTTTCATTTCTGTACATATAGACTAAGCCTAAAATGATGGCAAGAGAAATGCAAACTTTGCTAATAACATTGCCCTCTGCAGAACATATGCCTGATAGTATGGCACATGGCACTGCCATTTTTAGTGTATTCTATCCTGCTCTGTGGAGGGTGTAGATGATACATATGTTGATGTTTTAACTGCTACTGAGAAATATTGCTGTGCGAAAGGGGAAAAGCCCTTTAAACATAAAACAGATTATGTGCCAGAAGATTGTATCACATTCCTTGTAAATGGGTAATTTAGCAGCCTGGGGCCACTGTCTTTCTATAAAATGACATGAATGGCTGCTTCCACTTGAGGGTAGCATTGCGATTTATCCTTACATATACTGCATTGGTGATGAGAGGGCACACAGCATGAATTCTGTGCATCACACAAATGTATCTAGAGGATCATTTCACTTTGATTATGTCCATTCTACCATTATTCTGGCTTGACACAGCTTTAGGTGATTATATATATATATATATATTACTTTGTCTCCCTCAGTATTCAAGGCTTTATTAGATGCCTTTTTGAAGGGCATAGATCTCTATAAGTCTAAAGTGAACCTTCCAACAGAGGTGTTATTAGTCTCTGCCACTTTCCAAACTTTCCTTAATTAGTCCCCAATGAGTGCCGGTCATTTGTTGGTAATTTAGAGTACTGAAAAGAAGCACCTGCCTGTTTATCAGATTTATTTGTATAGCTGTTACTTATCTGCTGCCTAAATTGTATCTTAATCCAAAACGTGTATTATTTGTTTTGATGTCTGACGTCTGTTAAGCAGCTTTCCCCGTCACTTCCTGTTAGAAACACCAAAAGAAGTCAGAAGAAATCTCTTTAACATGTCACCTACATAGGACCAGGGAATGTTTCCATACTGTTCCAGTTCTTATATACCCCTGTTGTGCAGATTTTCCAGTGTCTATACTGGCCACCAACATCTGTACCGGTATGTACCTTTATCACTTTCACTTTTGTCCTGGCAGCTAGTAGAATTAGGACAATCAGTACACGTGTGGGTTGCTTTGTAATTGGCTTGATTTTTTAAAGCTCTCCAAGGCTGGAGAGGATACACTTTCTCCAGTGAAGCTGCGTGATCAAGAAAACCTGGAATGTATCTGGTCCAGAATTCAAAACAATTGCTAACAAATAGCAAATTACTTTTAAGAAATTCATTTCAGGTTTGCTGTATCACCCAGCTTCACTGATGAGATTGTATCTTCTCCAGCCTTTAAGAGCTTTAAAAAAAATCAGGTCCAGTGTACTGAATTCCCTGGTGATCAGGGGTTTTGTTGGTGGGGATTATGGTAGCTATCAGTGCTGTGTGTGGGCAACAGTGGATTAGTGATATGGCAGCAGCAATGGGTGTTTCCAGCTATGGAAACACCCATTGTGGACTGGTCTTTCACTGTGCTATGTTAAAGAGGAAGTGAACTCTAAACTACCCAAAACCAAAAAAATACACTTACCTTTAATCCTGCAGAGCAGTCAATCCGTCCGGAGGTTTCTTCCATCAGGTCCTGCGTCGTCCTGGTATCCGTCTTCAGGCGTGCCGCCATCTTCTCCTCTTTTTCTGCATTCTTCTTCCTATGTCACCAGACGCAGGAGAGAGATCAGGTGACATATTTTGGGAAAACAACTTGCCGATCTCACGCATGCGCAGTGAATTTTTTTCCCTTTTGGTGAAAGGACTCTTTCTGCGCATCCATGAGATGCTTGAGCATGCATAGAAGGAGCACCCAAGAGCATCCCGAGATGCGTGACGTAGGTATCCTGGGAGGCTCTGCGCTCCCATTCATTCTCGATTGCCTAGGGCTACCTAAGGGGGCGGTGCTGCACCCTCTTGCATGCAGGTGCACAACTTGGCAATGTTCAAATAAACAATGAATTTGGTTTCTACTTCTACATGCCCCATTTACCACAAATAGGCACCCAGGAGTTCTACAGTCAATTTTTTATAGGCATTTCTAGTCCTGATCAAATACTTGAAAACTGTTATGGGTACAGTTTTACTTTGACCCCTTTACCTGGACATAGTCATAGAGAGGTATAGAGCAGTGGTTGCCATCTTTTCGGTCCCACAGACCACCAAAATCACCGGCTCTCGACCCTGCATGCGCGGGGAGCCAGGTGTCACTCAAAGAGGGAGAAACCTCCTCCAGAGTGATATCATCATGACATATCTACTGAATTGTAAGCTCTTCGGGGCAGGGTTCTCTCCTCCTGTATCACTGTTTGTATTAGTCTGTCATTTGCAATCTCTATTTACTGTACAGTGCTGTGTAATATGTTGGCGCTATATAAATCCTGTTTATTAATAATAATAATAGTAATAATAATAATATTAATATCCTCGCCCACTCTCCTATCGCAGATTTGAGCCTGCAATGGCAGAGTGGGCAGGTTGTGTCCAGGGACAATGCCGGCCCACTTCCCTGAGCCTGGGAACTGTACTTGGGATGTGGTCCGCTGCTCTGGCCAGTGCATCCCCCCAGCGGGATTCCTTTTCTGAACCCACTCGGGGGTGAACCGGCCAGAGCTGCGGACTACCAAAATTTTCTTGCGGACCACCGGTTGGCGACCGTTGGTAAAGAGTCATACCTTTGTGCTAGATTCACCTCTTTGACACAAAACATTTACTTACTTTCACAAACCTAATCTGATTTAAATTATTTTAATACAGTTTTAATATTCCTATATGAGAAAACTATTTGTAGTAATAATGGAGAATATATAGAGAAAAGCCCCCGTTTATCTCTGCCCCGTGACCCCATTGCCTTAATGGTATATCTGGCTCTGGTTTTCTCTTGGTTGGTCATTATAACTCCTTTATATTATTGCTAGCACTGCTTAATTATATCACATAAGTTGTAAAGTAGGTAATGTATGAGTGATTTTTTTTAGCTTACTTTGACCAGGGTAAAGATGACACATTCCATTTTATGCTTGTCACCTAGAGTACAGTGGTAAGTTACCATGCTATAGATTCTACGGTGCATGTGTTTCCTTTGTATGACAAGCTTCATTTAACAAATGGCAAAAAAGTGGAACAGTTGGCTTTATTTCTTTCTTTTATTTACTCAAATAAATGGTCTCTATTACTTTAGACCCCCAGTCAAATATACATCTGCACTGAAAAATTATAGCTGCTGATTAAAGGAGGAATTAAACTGGTTGTTATAGGACAAATAGGATAATTACTTATCATATAAAAGCTGAACATCAGGGAAATTTAAAACACCTTTTGATCATGTTATGAATTAATTACAAATGTTGTACTTTACATAATGATAGTAAATAATAGATGCATGTAAAATCTGTCTTTATATTATTTTCCATATCCCATAGCACACCAGAAATTAGTTGTACTGTGTTAAGGCTAAGCTGGTCGAAGATTCTATTGTATTCCACTGATTTTTTCATTCAAAGTTCTAGAAGGGGGAACAAAATGGTTCTATCCTTGTGTTGTGTATTGATGCAACTTTGGAGTTTGCAATCAGCTGAAGAAACTGATAGACTTTACTAAATAGTTGAGACAACAGTGCAGTATAATGCAGAACCAACCACTAAATTCAGGTAAAAAAAATCCTTATCACACTTGACATTTATAGCTATGCTGTTTCAAGATGTCCTTGAAATCTTGTTAAGGTAGCCACCTGACTTGCCAGAATCCAGTCCTTAAATAGCTGACATCCGCACTATCCGCCTGTAAAGCCTACTATTTTCATTAAAGTTGTTGGCAGGTGCTCAGTGCATGTTCTATTACTGAAAAGATGCAAGTAGCATTTTCATTCTTCTGTGAATGCTGCAAAATATCTCTGGAGGAACAGGGTTGTCCTTTTTTACTTGTAGAAGTAATTGTTCTTCCTTTCTTCTAGCTGGCAATATTGATAAATAAAGAGGCAGGAGGGGTGTTCAGTATCTACTGAATATTTTGCCACTTTTCTGCAGGTTTTACAAACAGAGAACTACTAATTTTTCTCTTTCCATCATATGATCAGTTTTTAGTTGCACAGCTTTGCTGCAGGCTTACACTCAAACAAAAAAAAACTTGATACATTTGATATTGGATCTCTATAGGAGTCAGATTTTTCAGTTTATAATGATATTACCTACAAATCTAGAGTTATCTGTTAAGCAAATTCTGAGCAAACTAAGTAAGGTTGATGTGGTCCATATTGACCACTGTGGCTGTCTATCACATTTGGTGGCCAGTAGGGAGGTGTGGAATAGAAGAAAGTTTGCCAGAGTATTATTTTCTAGTTACAAATGGAATACCAGTGTACCACCGATTTTCCAGAGGATTATGGAAAATATAGAGTGGGGGTACCTGCAGTAAAGTCTTGTTTTGGGTGTAACAATGTTAAGCTTAAATTATTGTAACTGTGCTTAATGGTAGGTAAATGTTACCTAACTAGTTGGGTGTATAAGGTCTCTGAATGTATTCACATTGTACTCAGTTGGTAAAATGTCTATTTTCTTTATAGTTTGTAAGAAAACATAATATGAAGAGGTTGTGAAAACCCCAGCATGTGGCAGATAGAGATGGCAGTTTAAAATTATAATGTTTGATTGCTGCTATTGTTCCCATGCATATGTGCATATCATGTCCTCAAAAAGTCTTTCTACTTCTTATTATTGTCCCTATTATTGTTACTATTTAACAATTCCATACAGATTCCTGTCTGTCTATCCAATAAAACCCTCATGCAGCAGAAAAGGATGAACAGAAAGTATTCTCATTCCTAATTTTTCAGCATCTAAATGATACTAAACATATACCACTGCAGTATACAATTTAATGGCTGCAGATATAGAGAGCAGGACGGATCAGTGCAGAACAATTTGGTTTTTTGCTATTCCTGTCTAAAATACACTATTCTATGAACAATCCCCTTTACCTTTTATGGCCCCACAAAGATTATAAGCATAGATTATTGTGCTGGAAAGTATATCACGTCACAAGCGATATTCCAGTATACCAGAAACCCCACTAATGGCTGTATTGAGGGGAAATAAATACAACCTTTGTCTCAGAAGTTGGTATTGCCTTTTTTAGTACAAATGCCCTCTTGAAGGAATTTTGAAAAACTGCCCATAGCTCTCTGACATCAGCTCTGCGTCATTTGGGACCACTTCTCCATGCAAAATTCCTTCATTTGTAAGATGTTTATGTATTTTTTTACACAAACTACCTCCACAAAGTTTTAATTAGATTGAAATTCTTTCGATTCTAAAGCATTTCACCAATATGCTTCACAGTTAGTATCTATTTCTTCTCCTCCATTGTCCTTTGTTTTGCACCAATCATGCCCACCAGAAGGCTTGGTCTTTTCCTATATGTTGAACAGCTTACTGTAGTTTTGTTCTAATGTTTATTTTGGACTTCCTGTATAATTTAAAATAGTGACTGTAGATTTTTTTTCTGATTGCTTATGATCCAACAGTTACTACAATTACTTGCGGATCCTGCAGTGTAATTTTTAGCGTTATCGGAAACCTTTTTTAGCTCATGGCCTAACTTTATTGACCTATCGACAGAGGTAAATAGCAAATTGAACACAAGACCCTAGTTAACAGGGATTTAAATAAGACCTTCATGCTCTCTAAGGACGTCCTAATTATTGATCATTGAATATTAACACCTATTATATTTTCATGAATTTGAAATGGTGGTCAATATAGGGGGTTGTTTTTACCTTTTTATGTAACAAATCTTATTTGTGTTTGTTTAGATTGTGATGTACCATGTTACTTTTTGTCATAGTCTATCAGCTTCTTCTTTAGGCACTGTTTGAGTAAAGATCTAAAGCTTGCCTATTGATATATGGTAATGTAAACAAGTTCTCTGAGGTGTACTTACTTTTTTACATGAGTGTATGTCCATATTAAAATGTTGTTTGGAAGAACATTGCACACTATCCCACAGAGACCAGTCACAGATCAGCATTCATTAGCATAATTATCATCTACCAGTTGCCATGAGAAACAGCATATCATTGATTTTTGCATTATTACTTAATTACCTAATCTCGCTTTACAAAATTATTTATGATTTTATATTCAAATTGAACAAGCAGAGAAATCGATATTCCGGTCTTATTTTGTTGTTATACTGAACAATCAGCTTTTTCTAAATATGCTATTCAGAATTCACCTGGGACTTTAATGGGATAGCTGCGTTTATCAAATTACTTTATGTCTGGTAGCGTAATTAATGGTGTTTACATCTGAGATGCAGGCAGAAAGCGGAAATTGATATTGTTCTTTTTATTTACAAAGAGTAGAAAGCACAGTGAGGTACAATGCATTGCTATTGTTTACTATAAAAACAAGCATCCTAGAACAAACACCAATTTTGGTTTTTATAAAAACATATATTAGTACTCTGATTAATACAGCTCCCTTTCAATACATCACTGTGTTGTGTTGCGTTACAACACAGAATTAATCTGAAGCTTTATTTATTCATATAGAATACTTGTAAATGACAAAAGTAATAAACATGGTATTTAATATTGTTGAGCTTGGTCTGTGTTGTAAGTAGGATATATTTTTAATGTCTGGGAGTTATTAGGCCCAACTGGGACATAGCAGAACTCTTACTGTGCTACAGCGCTCTCTAGTGGTATCTCTACAATAAATTCAATGAGTATAAAAAGTGACTTTAGTCACAGATTTGTGGACGTGTGTATATGTATGTATGTGTGTGTGTGTGTGTATATATATATATATATATATATATATATATATATATATATATATCACAATTGTAGATCTGTCATTGCTGAACTCATACTAAAGCATATTTATTGCCTAAATGTAATTGATTTGGTTTTAGTAATTTAAGCCTCACACTTGAAACAAGCAGATAATTGTGTGGCCAGTTGTGTGAACACTTGAGCTGCATACTCAATATGGGTCAGTGATTTAGAAAGTATTCATATTCGATTCAATTAAATGTATTCACAATATTGAATTGAATTTAATAAATGGGGTCAAAACACCCGATGTATCTGGTCTGTTCATCAGCATTGTAGATGAAGCAGAGTGGAGTGTTTGGTTCTCTGCGGAGTTACTCCAGTTCAATAGGGACCATACTTTTAATGCTACAGGGGAGTACTAGACAAGAATCCAATTCCCCTTTGATGTTGGTGGGCTCACAGGAAATAATATACTATGGTACTAGATGCTACTGTAATTGTTAATATAAGAAAATGATTTAAATGGAGCAGAATGAATGGGATCCTGATTAGATCCTCCAGGTGAAGGGGGCTTCTGGCTTGTGTGGAAGGGAGTGGTCCTGCTGCCACCCTACTTATATCTTTTATATTATAAAATACTTTAAATTACTTACTAGGTGAAACAACATTGGCTATTTTGTAATTATAATAGCAAATAACAACCTTTATAGGTTACCTATATGTCTCTGGTTTTCTTCCAGTTCACAGTGTTTATTCCTAAAATGTAGGGTTACTAATAGCAACCCTTTTTTTTTTATGACCAGACTTATAAAAAGAACATCTAGAATGCATTCGTTTATAGTGGATCTACATTATAAATCTGTTTTTTTTTCTAAGCAGTTTCAGCTTCCTGTTATTCGGTATGGTAAGATTAATTCAAGATCAACTTAGCTGACTATAGTTAAGTATTAGATATTTATTTTTATATTTATCTGTTTATAGGGTATTATTTCTGTAGGATCATGTTTGAATGAGAAGGACTCATTGAGAAGCATATCTCATTTTATTTGTCCAGATTTGTTGACCCTGTTTATGTCCATTCTAGTCTCTTTTGCTAAGCTGATTGAAACTTATTTTGCTATGTTATGGCCTAAACTCATTTAGTAATTCAACCCATATGTATAATTCGGGGCAGGGTTGTATCCTCCTGTGTCATCTTTATTCGTCTGTCATTTGCAACCCCTATTTATTGTACAGTGCTGCGTGATATGTTGGTGCTATAAAAATCCTGTTTATTATTATTGGTAATAATAATAATAATATTAATAATAATAACACTTGCAGTCAAGGCTTTACACACATTATTAATCAATAAAGAATAAATACACTTTTTAGGCATTCCCCTACCCATAACCTAACCCAACCTTTTACTCCACAGTTGCCTACCTACCAAGATCAGGGGGCTGCAGTGGGACTTTTGCTTACCTTTCCCCATTTACAAAAAAGGCTTAGGATCCCACAAAGGAGCAACACATTCCCAACTTTTCACAAACATTAACACATCTCAGCAGGACTTTAAATGTGCTTTACCAACCCAATATATATTGTTTTAAAATTTTATTTGCATATAAAATGTGTCTGGGTTCATACCATAAAAAAAAACTTTCATTCAGAGCATTATATAAATTGTCCAGTCACATGATTTAGATCCAATTATTATACAAAAAGTCCATATTGTTGAAAAATCATTCTAGGAGTTCAGTTGTAACCTTGCAATGCATTTTAAGGATGGAGTTCTTCAGGAGAAAGGCTGGCTTTTATATAAATAAAAAACTATTTATTTATATAAAAATAAAATTACAACCTACAATATTGTCTTTTAAACAAGGATGCACAAATAATAATTGATAACATTATTTTTAAATTTACAATTATTTAAATTGTTCTATATTCTATGGGTTGTTTTCTGAGGGCCTGAACAAAAGTACCGCAGCCCTGTAGAAGTCTATGCTGTGCAAAGTGTGCCACTGCATAGGGGCCCCAATTGAATTTATTGGGTGGTAGGGACCCAAGTCAGTTTTGCACAGAGGCCTACTGTTGGCTACATCTGCCACTGTATGGGGTAGTACTGCACAAGCAGAAAGTGATTGGCAGTGGAGGAATTTACTTCATTTGTAAAAGGAATGCTATTTGCATGTAATAGAGTAACCTACAGAACATCTAAGGCTCAAGAATAAAGTTGGAGTCAGCGAAGGGCCACAAAACCACTCACAAGCCAACTTGTTTTAGCTGTTATTTAGGCAATGACATAGACGCATTAAATATATATATACACTTACCCAAAAGCTGATATTTGGTGAATATTTTTACAGATGTCAAAGATCAATTTATTTTGCTGTAAGACTCTATGTAGACTCTTTTGGATAGCACAGCTCCCACTGTAAATCTAATGAAAGAGTTAACAATCTGGCTACACCTTACAACAAGCAACATGTCATTTACAATGATTCAGTTTAGGGCTCTTGATGTGATGTTGGTGTTTATAATATCACACACAATGTAAGTAAAAAGACTAGAGTATGTCTACTTATCATTTGAATGATGGTGGTAGTTGGTTATGGCAGATGATGATGGTATACAACAGAAGGCTGGCTACCTAAGTAGCAATTTTAGTGTCAATCCAGTCCACTCTGTGAGGCCCATGATCACAGACTTGACTGGCTCCTGTGTGAAAATGGAGTGGGAAAATTCCATGCAATGATACATATATCAAACATAAAATATATGCCATTACAACACAAACTATAATGTGATGAAATATGAAATACAATATATAAAGTATGAAACTTGCTGTGTCTGACTGCTTACCAACAGATCCAATATGAAAATTTACGCCAATCATAGATCCACAAACTTTTTGGAGAACTATTTTTAACCCAACAATCAGACTCTTTTAGGGAAATCCTTTCTGCATGTGGTATAGACGTCTACTGTTTAATGTATGGTAGTTGTTCTCCTTCTATAGCAGATCTACTGGTAAAATAAAGTTTATTTTACAGAAACTAAACTAAACAGCTATTTTGGGTCACTGTGAACTTTTTTTTCTAGTACATTGTGAGACTCCATTGTTTCTCTGCATTGGTTTCCAACTATTGCTTCCCTAAGATAAAGCTGATGGAAGGAAAGTCTAAACACTTTCTGTATGAACACACTAGGGTGCATTTATACGTTTGACCATTTTGGTTTTTCATAGACTTTAATGGTTTTACTGTCTTTTTTTATATTACCATGAAGCTTTTATATTGAATGTACCTTTTCGCTAGTAGGTCTTGAGACCAAATTGGAAGCCATCTTTTATGTTTACTGCCCTTTGAGGCTACTGTGAGATTTTTAACTGCTTCTAAGCAGGTTTTTGTTAGAAGATCTTACAGTTTAATAGGAATTTTCTCCTATACAGGCATACTGTGTGACATGACAAATAAATAAAGCTTTCAATAACAAGTGGAGCCATAAACAGCAGTACTAATGCGTAGAGTGTTTGTGACTTATAGCTTCTAATTGGATTTGACCTTTTATCACGTATAGCAGGCATAACAATAAAAAATCACTGTTCGTTAAGGATGGAAGCACTTCACACATTACTGCTGAATTTCAACACAAAAGTATAACCTGTTCCCTAAGAAAAATAAATTATAAAAATAAAGAACATAGCCTTTAAATGAAAGGATGACTAACTCCAATCAAAGTAAAGCAAAGTAAAAATCCATATCCAGACCCAGGGCAAGTATGAGGCTCAGTGGGTGAAACAAATGTAATAAGAAAGTCAAACAACTAGTGTTTTAATAAACATGAAATATATTATGTTCTCATTTTACCTACAGTTACATGGTGTATTACTTGCATGTGAGGCTGAAGGATGAATTCTGGAGCACTTACCTTAACAAACACAGTGTGACAAATGTAACAAGACAATTATCACATTCAGGTACCAATATTTTTTGCATGAAAAATTATATATTTAGGGATGATTTAATGAATAGATTTGAATCTTCTATATCTGCATAGAATGCAACTTTAATACCTTAAAATACATACAGAGTAGTAAATATTAGAATGAAATTCCAGTTTTTTTTAGATTCATAAAAAGCATTATCAGTATAAGACGTATATAAGGAACAAAATAGAAAAATTGTAACTATTGTGTTGAAACTATTAGCAATAAATATAGGATGGTGGCCAAACTCACACTTTAACCCATGACTAATATGAAACTGGAGATTCAAAAGTTTCACCTAAAAACTAAACCTTCCTCTTGGCATTGGACACAGGACCCACCACTGAAGAAATTTAGTATGAAGAAACTTCTGTAAATACTTAAGACTACAGGGTAGTATGTAGATAGGTGAAATAGGTTCAATTTATTTTAAATGTTAAAATGGCAAATATGTGTTACCAGTTCAGCTACTATTTTCATGGCATTTCTTATTACATTGTGTGTAGACTTTGTTTTTCAACCCTTAAAAAAAAAAAAACAAGAATATTTTAAACAAGAACAATTGTGTTTGACGATTCAATCTCTTTTCCGTGCTGCACTGCAATGAGGACAGCAAGAATAATATTAGTTAACCTTCTTAACTGATATCCTGTATTTTTTCTGTTTGTTTTTTAAATCTCTCCTGAGTAAACCAAATCTCTGGAAAAGTTAGTGAACATGAAAAGGTCATACAGCTTTTACACTATTAAAAGCAGTCTGTATAAAAGTTCAGTCCTAAAGATACCACTGAAAATCACATAGGATTAGATAGTACATACATATATCTTGTTATGAACAGTATTATATTATATTTTTATCTAGAATAAAGAAAGCTGTACAGAATTCTACGGGAAACCAATCAATACTTTAATTATATAAATAGTTCCAGAGGCATACTAGTCACAGATCCATATTTTTTCACATGAGTGCACCTACTATTGCGTGACCTTTCAAGGACCACATAAATAAATGCTTATGCTCATCCTGTGAATTTTAAAGTTGCACATGTTGATATTTTTATTCTCTTATGTCTCTAATTGAAAATAACAGTCTGTCACAACAGTGACTCAAATAATCACATATGATTTAGGATGATCAATATGTGCCTGTACATTAATGAGCTAATATAGAAAAATTGTTATATTTTAAAAATATTATATAGAACAGAGCCACCTGTGCTACCATATATAAGCCCTGGTAATAGGGAATACTAGAACCCTGTAGTGGCTGTATGAGAACAGTAGCCACAGTGTTTTATTGCTACAACATTTCCAAATAATTCAAAATTCACATCTACAATATAAAGCCATTTCCTATAGCCCTGCATCAATAACTCCATATACACATCTACATTATAAAGCCATCTTCCTATAGTCTCACATCGATAACTGCATATACCCATTTATAATAAAAAGCCATCTTTCTAGAACATTACATCCACAGCAGCAAATATCTATCTACAATATAAAACCATCTTCATTTACCAGTATATTTAAAACTCCATTTACCCACTCACAATATGGAGGTTTCTTCCTATAGTATCACATCCATACCTTTTATATACTCAACTACAATACTCAAATTCACAACCATAACTCCATGTACCGATTTACAGTATAGAAACATCTTCCTACTGCATCACATCTATAATGTCATATATTTATCTACACTATAAAACCATCTTCCTATGGCTCTAAATGCCTAATTACATTTACTCATATAAAAAATCATCATACTACAGCCCTCTTCATGTTTTAGAAATACTATGCATATTCCATAGTATTTCAATAAAATGAGCCAATTTTTCCTATTTTCATGATCATAATATAAAACATATTTTAAAAAATTATATAAATTTTATAAAATAATTGTTAAAAGTTCTTATCCAGGATTTAACTACATATTACTACACTACTACACCACCCAACACTCCACTAACTATCTAGCTTGGAACTGTGTATGACGAAACAGATCCCCAGATCCCAGGCATACACCTAACAGTCCTTTAAGATAACCAAAAATATATCTGTGCAAAAAAATCAACTAATTAGCACATTGTACATTTAACTCTCCCCCTCCCTGCCAATGGGTGCTGCAAGTTTAGCTGTGCAATCTGCTAATTAGTTTTAACTTTTCAGAAATAACCAGGCTCATCTAAAGGGATACTGGGGATATGTTCTGTGTTTGTGTTCAGTTTGTTTTCAGTGCACAGTCTGAGTGGTATGTACACATGTGTTGTATTTGATAGTGTGTTCACTCTTTTTCACTCATTTTCTGTGTTCCTCTTTCACTTGCTCTACCCTTCTTTCATTTCTTTAGCCTGTATACTTCTTTACTTAACATTGACTTTATTCTCCCTGTTTTTAAATTGGGCTGGTAATTTTCCCATGTTTCCTTTTTTTTATCTCTAACATAGACTCTTTTTACATATAACTTTGTAATACTGTTAGCCTGCTGAGTGGTAATTTTTCTCATCATGGTTGTATGATTTGTTGTGTTGTATTTTTTACTACCTACTTTTAAAATGTGTCAAAAATTGAAAGAAAAAAATTGTGTATCCAATCCATTTGCCGTGTGTTGTTAGAATGGCCTATAGTTTTAATTCTTTGGCCCTCTTCAGCTTATGTGTACTGCAGCCAGATAACAAGGTAATAAACACAAAGGGCCCGATTTATTAAAGCTCTCCAAGGTTAGAGAAGATACACTTTCATCGGTGAAGCTGGTTGATCCAGCAAACCTGAAAAAGATCTGGTCTGGTATTCAAAACATTTGCTAGCAAACAGCAAATAACTTTGAAACAATCTATTTCAGGTTTGCTGTATCCCCCAGATTTACTGATGAAAGTGTATCCTCTCCAGCCTTCGAGAGCTTTAATAAATCCCAAAGCCCAAAGAGAGAAGGAAACCCAGGCTGAGAATTTTAAAAATTGCTAAGGTAAGTATGTGGGAAATCAGCCTGAAGACCTGGACTATTCTGCTTCAAAAGCCCAATATGTAGCAACAGTGGTACTGGACATGGGTGCGGGCCAGTCCATATCTCATCCAAGCTCAGTTGCTTTAGGATAGGATAGTAAAGGATGTGTTTCTTGTGGGAGTGAAGAGGAAGTGTTAAGAAAGATTTATGGAAGAAATAAATGTGACAGGTTTTCAGCTAATTATTCTGCTGCATCCCCAAAGGATGGGGCAGAAGGTCACAGAACAAGTAGCTCCTGATAGAAAATATATAGTCCCCCTGAGTTTGAACTTTTTTTTTTACCTTTGTATCCAGGCGTGTCATAAATTTTAAATAAGTGTGTGCTGGAAAGTTTTAATTATCTCCTAAGATTCCTCCCTCTGGCTTGAAGTATTCTGCTTTATAGAAGACAGAGATTTGTATGTCAGCATTCCTTCTGTTTCTTGTTAAGCCCTACAGCTCTCTCAGTAAGTCTGTGGCTGTAAATATATAATGTAATAAGTTATTAGAATGTTCTAATAAATTAGCCATATGTCTGTCTCTCACAAGTATACAAATACTGGTATTGATATCTACGTATTCGTTTAAAATAATTAAATTATTTATACATCTCAAATCTTTCATGGCAGTAGATTGAACATTCTATATAATGCTAGCAGGATTGGCAAGATTTACAGAGCTGTATTTCCCACTAATGATCCAAATCAGCAATATTTAGAAGGGCAGCACTAATACTCAAAATATATAAACTAAGATACAATTTTATTTTTTTACCCTCTAAGTTCAACTCTGGATATTTTTGGCCAAATGCAACATGAAAACTGTAGGGAAAACCAGTACTAGGAATGCTAAGAAAAGTCAAGAAGCCTAAAAGACACTATCGTCCTCAAATAAACCTATGAAGTTTGGTAGATGGGCTTTTTTAGTGTCTGTGTTTCTTTTGTTCCAAGCATAGTTTCTGACAGGGGGAACTTGTACTCAACCTGAGCTACTTTCATGGCTCATTGGACTCCTTGAGTAGCTTGCCTTAGGCATTTTGGGTCACTATAATAACCAGAGGAAAAAGGTCCTACATCCTGGTATTCACCTCTAATTCCCGATGCCATGCCTACCTACCAAGTGTTCTATTAAAAAATTCTATTAGTTCACAGTAATGGCTAAAAGTTGTTTTGTAGAACATGTTCTTGTGCATCATGTCCAACCTCCAAACTATTTTATAGTGAAACTAAACCTTCTAAATAAAAAAAGGTGGTTTCCAAGCAGGTCATATATTGTACAAAACACAGATGGTGTCCCTTCTGTAAAAAACCAAATACCAACCTAACTTTCCTCGCTATGTCACTGGCATGACCATCTTCACCAGGTGTCACATCTTTGCCCGTTATGACCATCTTGCCTAGTCCAGAATGACATCCAGGGGATGCTGGGATGCCCAGCAGCACCATGTATTTCAAGAAAAAGAATGCAAACTGTCAAATAAGTATGGTTTATGGCTGAAGGGATTTTGCCTATTAATTCCAAAATAAAAATCCTTCCTGCTTTAATCATGGAGCTATAGTTCCACTTTAAGATTCAATAAACACAGTGATTTATATGACAAAAAGTAATGGAATTAGAGGCAGTAAATTAATCTGGAGTTTAGCTCTAAGAGAAGCAAACATGAAGTGAACAGGTATCTTACTCATGCTATTCTTCTGTGTGACTCACTATCCTTTATGTCTTGCAATTTCTGGTCCATACCTCCCCATGACTACGTTAAATTATATTATTAACATAGACAGAGATAACAGAATTTGTAGCTGTGTGAATAACAGTAGATGTGAAATAAAGTAAAACACAATGGGATATGGCTGTAAAATAAAATAAGAAAATGTTTCGCATTTAACTTAAAAAGCTTAAATGGCAGAAGAACTGGACTAAAGGAAAATGAAACCTAAATCTATAGCACGTACAGACTTGTTAAAGTCTGCCTAATCTGTGTTTGTAGATGTACAGAAATACAGAAAGGGAAATCAGTTCCTAGTGTTGTGAGGAAGTTGTTTTTTGGTAGCTTTTAGTGCTTTGCATTCAGTGCATAGTGGTAGTATGTATTTGAATATTCAGTAAATCTAAGTATCCTACTTGATTAGACTAAACAGATGCATACACTACTTTGACTTAACAGGATTAGTAGGATGTCATGTATACTCTGTTAGAGAAGATGGATCAATCAAAGAAGTCTTTTAAAGGTAGGACCCCACTTTCCAAAAAATATTTCAATTTGTGATCAAATCTACATGGTAACCATACTAACTTCAAGTGGGGAATTGTATTGTGGTATATAACAATAGAAATGTATTGTGGCATAGGAAAATAGTGCATGCTTTAACAAAACACATACATACTGGGCTGCAGAATGGTGACTTTAGTTATACTACAGAGGGATTACTACACACAGCCATGATTTATATTCTTTACACTGCGTACATAACTCTGCTTCCTACAGGTCTGACATCAAAACTTGTCTGCAATGGATTTTATTGCACTTAGGTTAGTGTAAACTTTGCATGTTGTAGGGCTAAAAGACATAGCAATTTGTGGACTCCAACCTTCTATGACTTCTATTCATATCATAGCATGATGAAATTTACCTTTTCAGTAATCATAAAAAAACACATTGCAGGATTCAAAGCCTTAACAAAAAAGTTGCACACCTTTTGCAGTACATACAATTTAAATAAAATAATTATACCACAAAACATAGGTACACATGCATAACACCCTATTCTTAGACCTAGCCTTTTGAACCTGTGATTATGATTTTTTGGATCAATCTTTCTTGACATTTTTACTGCATACATGCCCTTCAAAAAAATTCTGAGACTGGAAGAATCTCTTCCAAAAGCTATTGCCCCATATACTGGTAGCATGGGAAATAAATAAGATAAAAAAAACGTAATAAGTATCATGGCTCTGCCCAGTGATGTAGGCCCTGGAACTATTAGGGCATTATTGAATTGGTCAATTCATTATCAGAACACCTATACACTTGTGGAAGAAACCCAAGTCTTTGGAACTAAGCGCTATTGAATCATGTAAAGAATGGCTGATCTAAATGGTAAACCACTTCTTTGATTTGAATAACCTAATCATAAAGTTCACATGCTTATCTGTCCTTTTTCTCTTTGATTTACTATTTTCTTACAATCCCCTTTTAATTTCCCCGTCAGATAAATACATCTAGTACATACCTTAAATTTCTAAATTTTTGTAAAGTAGACCTTGGATGAAAATCCCTTTATACTGCAGATATCAGTTTCTGGTGTAAAAATGCAGGGTGAAGAAATTCACATTGGAGGAAAACTGTAAATGGCCAAAGGTAGAAGTCCAAGTGATGGCACTTGTGTAGTAAATGTGCTGGAAGTATAAACATTCTTTACAATTTGTTCCAATTCAGTCATATTTTTTTATCTCACTGTTTTTTTTCATTCAAGGTTATGAAAACTAACGTAAAATAAACAGCAGTAAAGATGACATTTATGTATCATGGCCCTCAGTAATCCTTGAAAAGGCTGCAAAAATGTCCCTTTTCCACCTTTTATAAACCCCTGGAAGCTACTCTTTTGTAGATCCTAAAATCGTATGTTTTTTGATGAAAAATATAGTTGTCTTTTCAGGTAGTCCCCGGGTTACATATGAGATAGGGACTGTAGGTTTGTTCTTAAGTTGAATTTGTATGTAAGTCAGAACAGGTACATTATTTTAATAAATGCAGTTAGGACAGATGTTTGTCTCAACATATTATTAGACAGCGTGGTGTCAGTTACTGTATAAAAATCCTCACTGTGAGTTAATCAATCACAAGCAAAGCAAAAAAAAAAACTCTATGGAGCCTAGACATTCATTAACTTCTGGAGCAAGCTGTGCTTTGATATGCAAAAAGAAACAACAGCGGAGTTTGTCTTGGCCATTAAAGAGCTATAAGAGCCTGCAGAAAGAGCTCACCTCCCTAAGATCGCCCACAACCTCAGCTGTGTTTAGCAAAAGATGTCTTCCCCTTCATGCCTCTTTCTTGCACAGAACGAGCAGGGAACCCCAGCTTGTATCTAGGAGTAGTCTGTATGTCTGATGTCCTTAACCCGGGGACTACATGTATACATATGTCTTCACACAACTTTCATGCAGTATTCATTCAGTTTCCAAATGAATACAATTAGAAAAAATGTGAATCTTAGAGGAAAGTTTTGCAAAAACATAAATAGTACCCATAATGTTTACTATTTTAATATTCCATGCTTAATAAGTTATAGTCTAATTAACCAAAGCCCTGCAGATGCTGACATTTATTTGTTATGTATAGGTACAACACTGAAAAATGTTCTAATTTGCTCTTTAATAAATGACCCTTATGCCAGTTTACTACACAATGGCACTTGTTGAGAGTCAGTTTAGCATCTTTTTCACTTTCCTGGAAACTAAGCACTTTATTTTTTTTTGTGTGTCCTGATAATGAAGTTATATCACTTATGAAATATGAAAATTTTCATTGATCACTGCTCACACTCAGACTAATATTTACCATAGATAGAGTAGTTTACTGCTGTTGTTTATGTGTATGTGTGTTTATGTGTATCATTTTTATTGATCACACGAAGTGCAAATAGTTAGAAAAGTTTTTTTTTTAAATGGCAGTAGTTGCTAAACTCTATTGTGGTAATTTTCTTTTTTCTAAAGGAAACTTTCCATGGTAATTGGTTTTAGTCTTTGCCAAGACTTCAAACCAGAACTGGAGGCTGTTACTGGCACCCCTTGAATGCAGCAGACTGTGTGACAGGTTTGCTTTATTTGCAGGGGCAATTTTAAGTGCACCAACAATTATGTAGCATGTTTTCTTTGCAGCCAATGTAACTCCTTGTATTTGAACACTGTAAAATACTCTGCAGTTGGAGAATGATCACGGTATGCCCTTTTGTAAAATCCTCTTAAAATATACCCTTAGGTAATTCTTAAAGGTCATTATATTTTACAATAATAAGTTTTATTAAATGCTCTCTGAGGTAGACTGGAGTCATAGAATAGTTTAATCCTAGCCATGTACTTTTCAGATTTTAACTGCTACTTAAAGCCCTTTAGAAATTTGAAATATGTACTGAGAAAAAATAACTACAAGGGAGAGTGTGTAAATGGTGAAAAACATTCCTCTATATTCCTTTAGAAGTATTAAAATTAAAGACGATTGATATTACCTTGCTGTTTCAGAAACTTTCACTTTTCAGTGGTATTTTTAATGTGACCTCCTCTCTGACCCCATGGTGCCTCTATTAGACATGGAAAAGACCTGTATGATTATTAGATTGTATAAGATACAGCTTGTATCAACCAGGAACTTCGGGAGTCATCATCCAACTATGAACTAGAAATTATCAGCAAGCACAATGAATCTAATTAGCGTAGAGCTGAAATGGTGCATGATAAAAATATTTAAAAACATGATAAAAAGATCCCTATATAAAGCTGAAAATTTTCCTGTAAATTTTAGCATCTAATAGAGGTATGAGTAAAATGAAATAAAATTTCTGCAATATGGCAATGTTTCTCAGAGGGCATTAATATGAACTGTTTGGTCACTGCGCAAAAATACTGCTCTACACCTCTGGCACCCAGCATAATAAACATCTGTTCTTTGATATCCTGAAGTCAATAAAATTGTGTATAGAGCAAACAGAAAGGTTTTAAAGTGGAGAAAATAGAAGGCGCACTTGCACATGTCAGTGCAGTGTTCTGAAATAATTCTAAGAACTGAAACAAGAAATTTAAATGTCCAAATGTGCTCATTTTTGGCCACAATTAGGTTGCTCAGCCAGACTAAGTCTGCACTCCTGGACTGGCTCTGGTATAATTAGTATAGGGAGGAAGGTCAGTTTGGGTTAACTAATTCAAAAGTGTGGTTTCCTTTCAAAAGTCACTGTCCCAGAACAAGAATGCACATAAAAGGTCCACATGAAAATCTGGCAACTAGCAATGTTATGTTTGATTATTTTTGCATCTTGAATAAGTATATTTAAATCTTTGTATAATAGTTTGTCCATTAGGATAGGATAGAAATGTTTCTTTTTTGGTATCAAAAGATAAGAGTTTCATAAACTGCATTAAATAATTGAATTTGCGTGCACAGTAATATCTCAGACTTGACTTGATAGGCTTGCTAATGTTACTCCATGCCATCAGCTAGTGTCTTTCAAGCAGGGATATAGTATATGGCTGGTCTGCTCTGGACAGAATATAAGAAGTATCAGTAAAAGCATGTTGTATATGGAAAACATGTTTAGTGGATGTTTTTTTTCTTATGAAAATCATAACCTACCCAGTGTGTTTGGACATTGGACTGAACAGCCATACATGACTTCAATGGTCACACCCTGAGCTGCAGGATGTGGATTAGGACGGCCTTTGGTGTCGGTGTGTCATGCATTATAGGTGTGTGTGTCACTTTTTTCACCTGCATATTTTTCTTTCACCCACTCCAGTGAAATACAGGCAGTAATATATCAAAATGATTAAGGTGCTCGCAGAAGACAAAAAGCAAGCCACAAATAAGTAGACGTTTTTAAGGTTTTGTACATTTGGAAGATTTAAGATAATTTATGGATTTGGTTTTTCATAAAATAGCATTTTTGATAGCTTTTTGAAATTCAAGAGTTTGACACTACTGTAGTTAATCTGTAGCTGTAGGTTATAATTTATCTATGATTTGATATATTTTAGATCAATGGATCATACTGTTTTATTCAACTCTATAAAGCAGCTCTATAGTGCTATGGGCACCAAAAATATAAGAGAGAACAGAAAAATCTTCATTATTCCAGCTGCTAGCCATCCTACAAAAGTCTTTGATTTGTTTAGGAAAAAATACAAGGCCATGAGCCAAAAGTATTGCGTGTATGCTCACACATTGATCTCTGCCTTATATTAATGAGTATAACTGCTATGAATAATATATATTATGCCATTACTGCACATACAGAATATAGCAATGGTACATTTCAATCAGTTTTTTTTTACTGGTTTGATTTTTAAATTAATTTTACCTAAAACCCAACTGAAACTTTCTCAGAGATTCTATAGTTCAACTTGGGAAAGGGGGTCTGAGTTGGTGTAAAAATTACTTTTCAAGTCATTTGTTGCAGCTATTGTAAATTCTGGATGGCTGAGTAGGAAACTGCATCTGGGAACATTGCTTCCTGTGTGAGAGCGGTGCAACAGCGGTCTCTTGGCAGCTGTCTGATCCTCCTTCCCCGAGCCTTGCTTTAGCTGTAAGGGTCAGTGTCAGATCAGGGCCTACAGACAGAGACCACCTATCTTTCTCCATGAAATTCTTCCCTCATCGGCTGGTCCAACAAAAAGCCTCTCTCTCTCCTTTCTTCTGCATTCCAGGTCAGCAAAAGAGCACAAACTATAAAAGAAGCGGTCACCACCAATATGCTCTTAACACCAAATTGTCTGACACAACCCTCAGACTATAGGTGAGGTTGTGGTGTGGTTACCATTTTTTCATGCCCTTGAACCATTTCCTATGGCGAGACCCTACATCTAGCTTTTCACCTGGGACAACCCATAAAGAATGCATGCAGTGAGTGGTTTAGGACCACCAGCTTCCACCCCCTGTAGAATGTTCAAACGCTAAGAACTATGCAATGGTTAGGGCAGCCAAACAGCTGGTAACTTACCAGTTGTTGGGAATCGCACAAATCTCCTGTTCCTTCTGCAGGTCTAGACTTTACTTTACTGTTAATTTTTAATAGATCGTAATACCCTTCCTGTTGACTAACTTTAAAACATAGTTGATGGAGAGTAAGTATGCAGTCACCCAATTCTCCCCAAATTTAACAATACACTAGAAATACTTTCCAAATGCCTCACACCTATGAACCACATCTTTTCCACAGCCATCCATAAGGAATGGGGGTGGTAGTGAGTGGTTCTGTACCGCCTGCTGTCAAAGGATGAAACACTGGTGAATCAACAACCAAATCTGCAGTGGGGGTAGCTAAGAGGCACCAGCCGGCCCGGGAACCACTGTTTCTACCTCTGGTTTTAACAAGCCCTAAATGTCAAAATTCCAATCTGCACAAGACACCCAAATAAAAAAAAGGCACACAAATCAAGAAACGCTGCAACTGATCTTAGTTTATATTTTTGTTTATCTTTACATCCCTTTCTGTGTATCAGGTTGTTGTGCTTCTAGGATAAAAAGTTTAAGAATTTTTCTATGAACTTTGAAAACAAAAGGTTGTTGATTTGGAGCTTTGATTTGACATATAATTACATATCCATAACCTGATTGTTTGGAAGAAGTCTTGTAAAAGAACAGATTGTAAAAGTGGTGCACTCTAACAAGGTCACGTGCTTCAGTTTCTAATGTCCTATTAATTTTGCTTCTAATGTAGTAAATAATCTCTAATTGAAACAACAGATGGCAAACAAAAATATTATATATATTATATATTATATTATTTTATATTATATATTATAGCCCAATAAAAATACTGCAAATACTGCAATATTCACCTTCAAAAGATTTTCCCCACACTTTTTCTTTTGTTGGCCAGCATCATTTAACCAACTTCTAATGTGTCTAAATAATCCTAGACCCACCCAAGCTGTGAAAAGACAGTGAAACAACAGTGATGGACTATTCTTTCTATCACTCTTTCTCCTTCTGTTCCTTTCTCGTCCTTGCTAATTTATGGATATATAACCTGTTGTTCTCTGCTAGATGATAGTTAAATTATTATCCTGATTACACAAATGAAATAAAAGTGATTTAGAGTATTCACGTCAATAAGGGCTATAACATTGTATCCCTGCCTTGATGAGCAATTAAAGCTTGTTATTACATTACCATTGACATGAATCTGTAGCAAATGTGACTTTTCAGAGCCTGTGTTTGACCTCTTATGTGTATGTGTGTTTCTTTGGATGCAAAATGCCCAATTGAGGTGCATTTAAATTGCAAGTGAAGCATGTCAAAAACCCCTTTTTATTGTCAAATGGTGTGTTTTACATTCAAATTAATTAGACAGCCTTGTGCTTGAATGGAAAACCTTGCATTTAACAAGGACTGTCTACATGACGTCTATATATAGTCCAAGTGTGGCCTTAGTTAAAAAAATCCTGATTGTTTGCCATGCCATTGGTTACCACCCTTTCCACTTAGTTAATTGCACTGGTTTACTGAAAAAAGTTCACAAATGTGATAGATTAACATCATAAAATGTTCCCAGTCTAAATAAACATTACAGAACATCTTGTGAGCATGGATTTTACCTTCCAAAAGATATGTTAAGATTTTGCAACATACGGTCTTCCTTCTGTTGCTGATTATGTTTTTACAGTTTAACTTATACATACAAATGATGCAGATGATCAAAAATGTAGCTTTCTAAATTTAGATTTGGGATAAACAAGTGTTTTGTGATCTACACCCTACAATATCTATCTATCTATCTATCTATCTATCTATCTATCTATCTATCTATCTATCATCTATCTATCTATCTACTTATTAACAATATTTAAAAATATATCTGTAAATAAAAAGATATTTGTCTTTAAAGTCACAACCAGAATCAAAAATTACAGGAAGGTCATTACAAGATATTCTTAGTGTATACCAAGACGTGAGCTGTATTATCTACTATTTCATAGTATTAGGTAACATATCTATCTAAGGATTCCAAAATCTCAAATCATTTGGTAGCCCAAGTCTTTTTTCTCAAAGAGGCTTAGATCCAAGCCATTTGAAAAAGCATAGGAGTTCTTTAATGTCACAGAATTGGATGTAGACTGTGCCCTGTGCCCGATGGGCTTTGGTGCTAGTATTGATGAAGTTAGTTTATGACACGTCTAAGATCATTCAGGATTCAATGACAGGTGCACTTTGCTTGCTTCAAGTGGGTATCTCACTCCCATAGACTTTTATTCTAAAGGAAAACTCCTTATAGCAAAAAAAGTAATTGTACACAGAAATTAATTCAGCTACTAGCATCTTTGTTATGCAGTGTGCAACCTGTGGCCAGGAACATCTGTAATGTGTAATTATCAGAGGTGTGCATGAATAGGAACATTGAACTAGTTGAATATGGGTGGGGTGGAAGGTGGGGAGAGCAGGGAGAGGATGGGTGACAGGCACTGTTGTGAGTGGGGTTAGTGGTATTATACAGTATTTATATAGCACCGACATATTATGCAGCGCTTTACAATCTTCTTAGTCATGTCACTAGCTGTCCCTCACAGGGGCTCACAATCTAATGTCCCTACCTTAGTCATATTTCTATTACAGTCTAAGGCCAGGTTTGGGGGGATAATTAACTTAACTGTATGTATTTGGAAAGTGGAGGAAACCCACGCAAACATTGGGAGAACCTGCAAACTCCATGCAGATAGTGTTCTGGCTGATAATCAAACCTGGGACCTAGCGCTGCAGTAGATGGGTGGTTGGTGTGAGGGTGAAGTGTGGTGGGGAGCAGACATGGAAGTAAAAAAGCTGAAAGGGTTTCAGATACAATATTGAGAAGAAGGGAGGTTTCTTATCAATGTATCATGTTCAATTGCACAGCTCTCCCTTTTAACATGATATAACTGAAATATGTATAATGGCTGCTATCAGCACTAATGTACTGTGTTTTACACATAGACGACAATACTTTGGCAGGTAAGATAATTTACTTGGTACAGGGAGTTTGGAAGCAGGTTTCTAGGTATGTTATCCCAAACTGATTCTTCTTTAAAGGTTGCAGGTGAAAAGAAAACACATTGCAGATTCATTTGAGTGTCTAGAACAAACTGTCTTCTAAGGAAATGAATGGATAAGATGGAAGAGTACAGCAAGCAATATAAACATGCCCAATGAAATGTAATTTTATCTCCTTTCTAAAACAAAACCTGCACATGGTTGGATACGGCGGCTCACATTGCTGACTTCCTAAAAAACAAAGTACTGATTGCTATGCTGCGTTTATTAGTTTTGGAGTCACTAACCTGGAACATGCATGCAAAAAAAAAATTATAGTGAAGTCAGAACTAGCATATGCCTGATCTGCATACTTGTTTTACATAAATAACTTTAAAAGTACTGCAGTCAGCACTGACAAAAAGTATCCCGGATTTTTAAGAAGGGATGGTTAACAGTGACAGCCTAGATACTCCCTTAGTACAGTTTTTGCAGCATATACATAACATTCTGAAGCTTTTCAATCAAATAATATTTTCATATAAAGCTTAACTCTGGGGTGTCACAAGTTGAGTAAATCAATTGCCTTAGGCTCCCTGAATTATAAAGTTATTGCCTGTTTTTCACATTTGCCCCCTGCCTGGGGCATTATCGCTGGCTTCTCCCTTTGCTCAGCTGGCAGTCCAATTAGCCAGCCTTAGTAGCTGCATGGGATGATAAAGGTGAGCTGATTGGCTGCTTCAATATGTACATAATTAAGCCTCACCCTTGTCACAGGGGGTATCACAGTCATAAAGGGGTAGAAATCTGGGGGAGAGAGTGGTGTACACACTGGAGATTCATAGGAAGGATGTGGTCAGAGATCATGGCAGAGGAGAGCGGGAGAAAGAAGAACAGGAAGGACTTGTTATTGTTAAGGGAGTTGTTGCTGAGTGGGTTATTGCTGCCTGGGGTCACTCAAGTCCCCCATTTCCCCCCTTTTTTTTTAATCTGGCTTTGGTCACACATTTTGTTGCAAATTGTGTCAGGCATATCTTCAGGCATAGGGCTAAATATGCATTCTGAATACAAATATGAAAACTGTTTTACCTGCCAATGGGTCTGTATTTCCGTCCATCCAGCCAAATTTACACAGCTCAACAAACTATACAGCCAAGCTTGGAAATGTTACTTTTTCTTACTGGAAGTAATAACATTCTGTAGACGAAAGCTCCCAGACATGGATCCCTGGTAAATGGAAAAGCAATTTGAATGTTAATAGGTGCTCTTAGCTGTCAATGTTGGGTCTAATCATCACAAACGGTCAGGAAGCAAACAGTAGATCCCAACTATGTTATCACAATGATAGGTATGACATAGTATTCACATGGCGTGTACTAGTAAACAATCCACATTTAAAACAAAAGATGTAAAATGTTTTTCAGCTTATATTAATAAACTTGAGTTGTCTATAAAATATGTAATTTATTAAATACTTTCAAAGTGGTTTAGGTCAGCATTTAGTTTATAGAAATATTATCAATTGAAATAGCTACATGAGTTTCTGTAAATATTAATTCTAAGATGATCCCCAGTATGTCCTACAGAACTTGATGGTTTTTGATGTTTTCACTGCAGGTTAAAGGGTAAGCCCCTACAGTAATCAAATAGAAAGACATTTTGGGGTGTAGTGACCATGGAGATCAGTTGGGGGATGGAATAACTTTAGCTATGACTTACAATTTCAATTTTTCTTTAATCTGTCTCAATCTTAACTCTATTTCATCTAAGATGTATAAATTCTGACAAACCTGTCAGGTATCATTTGAGTTATTTTATTATATGAAACAGTCAGATAATTACCCCATTTACTGGCACCTTTTGAGAAATATTCGGAACCACTTTCTACTAAAAATCATAACTTTGTTTACAGACATTTAAAATCATGAATGCCAATTTAAAACAATCCCATCATAATATTTTCTTGGGGACCCACTACTCATGAAGGTCTATTTAGACAAAAGACCACTAAAACAGAGCCAAAATAGTGGGACCTTTACTCAATGGGTTTCACAGCAGATGATAAACCTATTTCTTCAGGAGGATAGGGAATACATGTAAGGAGAGGACGCAGCATTGTTCACATCTACACACAATCAACCCCTTGGTATAATTGACTATCACTCGGCAGATGCACCTTTCTTAATCAACCAGCATCCATTAGGTTTACATGTATTCCCTATCCTCCTTAAAAGTGCCTATAAAAGTACCTAATGGGTATTTTTCCCTATTTCTCTACAGTATATTACTACTTTGGGACTGGCACTATTTATGTAATCTGATGGTGATATCTAGCTTTCCACCCCAATTAATACGAAATGGTTTTATTAAGCCCTCTTCAGTTAAGCCAAGCTACGGATCCTCTGTTGTCAGTAGCCTTTTACAATCCCAAATCTTTACCACCCAGAATTCTTAAGCTAGGCACACACTTGCAATAATTATTGTTAAAAAATGAACAACTAACGATTATGCACAATTATTTTGAACGATCGAATTGTGCACAATTCTGTACATGTTGTAACAATACTATCGTTCAAATATAATCCACCAATAGTGTACACATGCTAGATACGATGGTTTAAATGACACAGGAAGTGACATGTAAAGGAGAAAGTGTACTGCAGAAACATCCATGATCACTGAATGACCATACACACAATAGATAGTGAACGATCTTATCTCAATCAGATCTGCCGGGCCGGTCGTTCGTTTCCAGTGACAATCCTTGTTTGTCGGCCAGTTGTTGTGCACTTTTTTTGTTAACGATTACCGGACGATCATTTGTTAGTTGTTCGTTTCTAACAATAATTATTGCAAGTGTGTACGCAGCTTTAGTTAATACAGGTCTGTGGTCAAGTCAGTGTAAGTTAGTTTTTCCTGCTATAGAACCTAGATTGGGAGAGGGAGGTACAGCACCAGAAGATTGTCAGGTGTTCTGCATGCAAATATACTGGAAGTTGTGGGAGGAGACAGAGTGAGACCTCATGCGTCTGTTGCTGTTCAATCACCATCCACTTAGTCAGTAAAATGACAATGACCACTCTAATTGTAATAGAGAAAATTGTGTCATTCTTCTGGTCATGTTTGGCAGGACTGTGCACAAAACGGAGAGAAATGCAAATGCTTAAAAGCTAAATCAACTGCCATGTATTTTATTTGCGTATTTAGATGTTGGAGTTCAGCTTTATCATATCGTTTACAATATACTTTTACTGCAAACTCTTTGTAAGTTACTGCTGCTCCAATCTAGTGAAGATTATTAAGCAAGACATTTGGCCTCCCTGAATCACTTCTAATGATTTGGAAGGTCTTGACGTGTTTGCACATTATTTTTGTTCTAGGCGCCAGAGGATGATGTAATGTGATGAATTCCTATTACACAACCAATACAAAGAAATGTCAAGAGCACCATGGGGGGGGGTTTCATAAGACAAATACTGCCTAAAATACACACGCACATTATTAATTTTAATCTACAGATCTCTTATACTTCATATGAAACATGACTTTTGTCTATGGCAATTTAAATTTTTCCAATAAACATTTAGTTTTCATCAGTAAAGTAGCAACAGAAAAACTGCCTGTGCAGCCTCTTGGATACATGATAACAATACATTTCATAGCAAAAACAGGCATACAGCAGAAATAATAAAACAGAATAAAAATAAAACAGATGTGATGAGAGTGCTGTAGAGGAAACATTACTTTAAAGGCCATGACATCTAAATGACTAAAGATACTTATTTGAAGAACTATGTACTTGGGAAGATATATTTTCCAAAACCCATTTCTTGTATATAAACTTATGCTTTAGGTTGGTAGTATTAAAAAAAGATGCTGCTCTAGATTCCCTTTTCATAGATAATCACTAATGCAAGTTAGAAGAGACGCTCCCATAGACATTTTGCTATAAAGTTTTTATTTCTTCAGTCAAAAAAGTCACATCAATGTAATATTCCAAAATACTTTCTTTTCTTAAAAAAAACTAAACATTGAGCCATCAGTTGAAGGGTAAGTGTTACATCTTTCACAGGGCTGGTGGAGTATAGCAACATGTACCTTACTGTATTTTACCTGATTGCCTAATAAAGAAGATCTAATACCTACAGTGGCCATTGTGAATGTTTTAAATCGAATGTATGACGTGTAATATTAATGTTAACTAATTGATATGTCCATGATCTTTCCAAACATTCTGTAGCAATTTGATGAGCTTTTTGAGAGCTTTTAGTGCATACATTATAAATAGCAAATATTTTCGAAAGAAAGAGAAAGATGGAAATGAATGTGTGTAAGCTTTAAAAAAAAATGCTTTGAGAAGAAATCCACATTAAAAAAGTAAGGACCCTATAAACTGAAAAATATATCTCCACGTTTAAGTCATGAGTTTCTTTGGTTCTGAATGTTGTTTTTATTCATTGGCCCATCAATAGGTCCATTGTTTTCTTGCACCCAGGACATATGTCTTGTTTGGCCTTAATTACACTGACCCTACTTTAATAATAATTACCTAATTAATGGAAGATGCGAAGAGCAGTTAAAAACCTTTATTACCCCCAAATAGCTAATAACACATAACAATAAAAAAAATGGGATTTTTTGCATTTAATTGATAATGTCATTCTTTCCATAAACATATTAAATATTTTAGATTTGCTTCAAATCAGGGTTGTATTTTGTATAATTCCCATATGGGTAAAGTGTGTAATGCTTCTCTGGGTATCGCTCTTTTAAACATTTCAGACCTCATTACTTTACACAATGTAAGAACAAGTGCTAATGGTTCCCCAGCTAAAACTTACAGCCTCAGACATGGGTTTTATAACATACAACCGCTTGGTCTATGAGACAACGAGAAGGCTGAACTGTGGAAAATGTATCCGTGCTGACGAGGGAGTATTGAAATTGGGAACCAATCAATTTTAATAAAATTAGTTTTTGTCACAGTCCTGTTCCCTGAAGTCAAGCGCTGCACAAAATAAACTCAATTTCATCTAAACATGTAACGGAAATCAATACATTCATAAAAGCATTACATAAGCTGAAAGGTGAGAGAGCGAAATAAAGACACAAAAGCTACAAGACCTCCAGGAAAGCGTATAAGCTGATTCGATACAGCTGATTTTAATAATTAGGCTATGTCCACATTAGCGGCTTTCACAATTGATTTTGAGCTATTTTACTGCCCTATCCCACATCAACAAAAAACATCTGCTATTACATAAGCTTTAGGTTTCTCGGAGTTAAGCTACGTACACACTTCCAATTATTATCGTTGGTAAACGAACGACGAACGATCCTGCACGATATCTGCGAACGATCGTATAGCACCGATCCTGTACATACAGATAACGACACGATCGTTTGCAGATATTGTACACACAATAGATGCGATCGTTTGAACGATACAGGAAGTGACGTGCACCACAGGAAGTTCACCACGCATGCGCAGACCATTGACGATCAATGAACGACCGTACACACGATAGATGGTCAACGATCGTCGTCCAATCCGATCCGCCGGTCCGGTCGTTCGTTTCCAACGACTATCCTCGTTCGTCGGCGTCGTTGGTTACTTTTTTTACAAACGATTTTTGCCCAATCGATCGTTCGCCGTTCGTTCATCGTTCATTTCCAACTATAAAAAATTGGAAGTGTGTACGCAGCTTTATACTTGATGGTATATTGAAAGATTTTAGAGTGCATATTTCGTACTCTTTCAGTAGTACAACCCCACCACATATAATGGGCCTGATTTATTAAAGCTCTCCAAGACTGGGGAAGGTACACCTTCATCAGTGAAGCTGGGTGATCCAGCAAACCTAGAATGGATCTGGTCCAGGATTGAAAACTTTGCTAACAAATAGCAAATGACTGTCCCAAAGTGAGCATCATCACTAAATTCTACAATATATGTAGTTACCGATTATTCATTGATTTTAACCAATCAAATTGTAACATGACCGTTGCTAGCTCATTTTGACCAAACCTCCTTGTCACATTATATATGAAAAAAACTTGCAATTGTTAGTGTGAGATTATATTTTATCAGGTGCTCTCTTTCTCATGACCCATCGAGGCATAACAGCCATAACTTTCTTCCTATTAGGTCACTCCCGCCGGGAAGGAGGACACAAGAAGATCACAAGGGCACAGACCAGACAATTTACACAAATCCACCTGTACATCCACAACACATGTATTTACTATTCCATGTTTTTGTATTTAAATTGCTAAAAAAGAATAACTGCTAGGTGGCTTTCTAGTGGAATATTTAGAAACTCTCACCTTTCCTGCTACACCATTGGAGAGACTTACTCTCACTTCCCATCCTGGTGAAAGTAGGTCCAAGAGACAGGAAATTTTGGAGCACAGTGGTCTCCACGAGAGACACCATTAACACTTATATGTTTATTTGTAAAGTTGTTACAATAGTCTGTATATTGCTTTCTTAGTGTTCTCTGTAAAAGACTTCTCATTTAATTCACGTAATTAAACTGGCTTTCAACTTTCATATATCTGCAGTATCTGCAGGTTTGGGTTTCATTTTGCAACAGTATATGTAATATGAAATCTATATTGCTATATTGCAGGGCTTATCTTCCTCCTGTGTCACTGTCTGTATCTGTCTGTCATTTGCAACCCCTATTTATTATACAGCGCTGCGTAATATGTTGGCAATATATAAATCCTGTTTAATAATAATACATTTTTTCTAAAAAAAAAATGTTACACTTCTATGAATTGTAATATATATATATATATACAATTGACAATATATAATTGACTTTAAAACACAGTTTATGTCAGCAATATATATATCAGGATGGTTCAGATGAAAATGTAGACGCACAATTTGCCATCTGTATTAATTTTATTGGATAATGTCATTTTCTTCATTCTGCAACATTCTGTAGCTGAAAAATGGAGTAATAGTGCCCACTACTGGAAACAATCATAACTGCAACTGAACTGATTTTCTACTCCCAGTTATTATGAACACATAAACAAAAGGAAAGCAAAATCTGCATTGTGAAGTATGTTTCATTATTTAGTTAATGTATGAATCAATTAATAGAGCACACCTTATTATTATTCTAGCTGCAATTTTAGAACAATCTACTTTGTGTTGTAAATATAAATAACATTTCAATACATTTTATTATTGAACGTGTAATTAAAATAATAATAATAATAACACTTAAAATGTGGTTGCTATGGGCACCATTTTCTCCTGTTTTCATTAATGTGTCTATTATTTTAAAATGATTATGCGTTAATCTCACTATTACAGTTGGTGAAAGGTTGAGTATGGACATCATTCGTTCTATTTTATTGCTAGCCTACTTTTGAAAAATGACTGCCTGACTGTGCCCCACTTTTATAAATCTGAGTTGCTGGTTCAGAACAAGCATGTAGCTTATAAATGGAAAAAAATAGAATTTCTAGGCCTGTGTTTTAGAAAGCATTAAAGTCACTGGAGAGGCAGCCATCATTTTTGTAAGGATAGCTCTGCCATGGCAGCTCATGTGACATGTTTCTTTTAGTAAATGTTATGTATAAACATTAAGTAGAAAGTGTTACATTGGTTTGAAGATGATTCTGACTGTATTGTGGTTAGTTTCATTCCATAAATTCCAGCAACCTTGGCATTAAATCAAACATCCTATTAATCCAAGGTTTCTCCGGAGGTTGCTGGGGGTTCCTTGAGCAGTTTGTTCCTCTCCAGTCAGTTTAAGTGATGACAATGATCTTTTTGACTATCTGTAAAGGTGACATTCTTCCCACCGACCACCACACTAATGTACTGTGAACTGTGGATATATAGGAGTTCCTTGAAGAACTGAAAGGTATTTCAAGGGTTCCACCATGGTAAAAAGGGTTGAAAAGAATTTAAACTGTTATGTAACACTCGATAAATAAGTCTGCTGATATCATTATATTATTATATATCATTAAATTATTATATATTATATATTGATGCAGAGTCAGTGATTCTCATTTCAAATATATGTTAAAGTCTTTGCAAGACTTGAGTTCCTACTTGAGTCAGATCATGATTACTGATTTCCTTTTTTACAAAGTTTACAAATAAAAGTATATACATCATTATGTGTGTATAATGAACACATTCATACAAGCAGCAACAATATAGAAATCATCCAGTCAATACCTGCAATCATTTTCGTTTTTACTGTAATTGCATGTAATGTTGCATGCTCCATGACCAAACAGTCATAAAGGAAAGCTGCAATTATTCCCTTGTAGGCAGTTACTTTACTGATCATGCATTCATAAAGGAAACTTTTGTAATTGAACAGCTAGCAGACGTGGGTGGATATAAAAAAAAACTTTGGTCTGGAGTTTGTTGTCTCAAATATCAACAGTTGTGATATGGTTGTCAGTAATGTCTTCTATTGTCTAGAATGAAACACTATAGCCTAGCAAATGCCATTGTAGATTTACTTTTCTGTGTATGATGGTGTATGTGCTGCATTTTTGTAAACCTAGCCATGAAGATGTGCATACAGATCTGCCCTGGATCTAAATTGTCTCTCATTTAGAGGGATTGGCCCTTTTTATGTCTCTTGTTACTTCTCATTTGTCTCTCTGTTTTAGTTTGTTGTGCTGAACTCCCAAATTGCTGTATTATTTAACTATTTAAAGTGTTTATCTGCAATTAACCTTTCATCCAACCTTTTTACATTTTGAAAAGACAGTCTAAAGTCAAAGCAGTGATGAACAAAATGAAAACATTTAACCAAACATTGTTTGTGTATTATCTGTTATTGGTGCATGCACCTGGGGCTGTAGTTGGGGGGGGGGGGGGTGTTGTTAATATTTATTATTATTGTTTTTTATAATATCAACTTTATGAAATGTTACTGAAGATTCAAGGAATGTATGGATGACACAGAACTTTGGATTAGACAATATCAATTAGTTGTGTTTTAAAGTAACACAAAGAAGAACACCATTTCAGTGTTCTATAATGTTGTCCAGTTCATGAATGATATGATCTAGATGCTATATGTTGCTTTACACACACTGCATAGCCCCAAACTAGTTTCCCATGCTAACCCCTGTCTACTTTATTTTTTTGAGATTCAGGCAGTTAGACAGGTGATGTTCCTTCTGCAATAACTGTTCTTATGTACCTGATCACTGCCCAGCTGTCAGGGCTCTGTTTGCAGTACAAAAGGGACCAACACAATAATAAATTGGTGGTTTTGGCTAGTTACTGTATTTTTTTGGACCATAACATGCACCCGACCATAAGACGCACCCCGGTTTTAGAGGAGAAAAACAAGAAAAAAAAATATTCTGAAGCAAATTGTATAAATAAATATTTAATAAAATATAGCAGAATAATATTTAACGAGAGAGAGAGAGAGATTGCACAGACACATAGCACATAGCACAGATATTGCACTACAAGACTATAGTGACAGGAAAGCTACAGCTCACCTGTCAAAGGAGAATGATGTGCTGCACAAGAAAAAAAAACTGCTAACCATCACTGCTCACCTCAGACTGCCCTCTTCCTGCTCTCTCTGCCCCCACCCCTACTGTTACACGGAGCCTTCTCACACTGAAACACATCCCCACCATCCCTATAGACGTGAGCTGCTCATAAACACGGAGGGGGAAGTCAGGGAAATCCATAACTCTGTGTTCCTGCAAATCAGGACTACATTGGAAGTCTGCCATTCACCCTGCAATTGGTGTTTGAGGTTGCAGTGCAAATTATTTGCTAATATATATATAAATATATATTGCTGCCATTTCATTCCTTTTGCATCCAATTGCTGCAGAGCTGTTTGAAATATGTTCAGCCTCATCTTGTCTACATACACTTGCTCTAGCATCATCAGCGCATATTTATTCCAGGTCAGCTTCTCGATAGTAGTGATAGTGTAACATACCTGTGCAATGGGCCTAATTTATTAAAGCTCCAAGACTGAAGAAGATCGACCATCATGGCCCCACAAACTTGGAATGGATTTGGTCCAGTATAGAAAGTATTGGTAAACTAACAGCAAATGGTGTTTAAAAAATCCATTAAAGATTTGCTGGATCACCCAGGTTCCCCCATGCTAGTCTATCTTTTCCAGCCTTGGAGAGTTTTAATAAATCAGGCCTAATGTGTGTTAGCATAGCCTCATGTAATTTTCACCAAGAGTACATGTAACTGGTAGACAACTCTGGAGCACAACTGATCACAAAAAAAATGAAAACAATGAATGTGGTGTAAGAATCACCAAGTGTAGTTTTATTATAAGCTGCAAAATTTCAAATATGAAAAAAAGGATTTTGAAATTCAAATAAAATAAAATGTGAAGTGTTCATAAAATTTTAGTGGCTTGGTTTATCTAAAAACTTTTTCTTATTTAGCTCACACTGAAATTTGATAGCAGTATGGCAACTCTTATTGGGGTTAAATAAAGATCCTCAAGGCGGGAGTGAATACACTTTTATGAGTGAAGCTGGGTTATCCAGCAAACTTGGAATTGATTTCTTCAAAGTAATTTCCAATTTGGTAGCAAATGTTTTAAATCCTACAACCACTCCAGGTTTGCTGGATCACCCAGGATTACAGTTAAAAAGTGTATCCTCCCCAACTCTAGAGAGGTTTAATAAATTAGGGCAAATGTGTTGAAGAGCTACACTTATACTCATCATTTACAGCATTGTTTCAAGAAAACAATGGTCATGTCAAATGAACTGAAGGGTAAAGTGTGCTGTTTATTCTGTTATAGGTGTATTATATTATGTGGTTTTCAAAGGCCCCTTTCCCCTTTTTATTACCCCGACACAATGAAACAAGTAGAGAGTACGCTACAGGTTTGATGAATCTACAAGGCCTTGCTTGCATGCCTAGTAATTTCATGTCAGAAATGTTTTATTATTTGGTGGTCCAACATTTTAGTTTTTTTGTTTCTTGTACATGCAACAATATCCACTTTAGTAAATCTTAGATCTCAAAGACCTGGCCACTGTAATCTTCCACATTTATATACTATAAAATCAACATGCCTGCTTACATTCACAGAGATAAAAGGGATCCCCAACATATAATTCTTTTTTCTAACCCCTGAACCTGCCACCTGATAATACAGCCTTACCTAGGACTATAACTGGTCCTATATGTAAAACAGGCCATTAGATCAGTGAACACTTACAAGAAAACATTTTACACATATTTTGGTATATTTTAGTGAGAGTGAATAAATCTATAACTGCAACTTTTTTCTTCTTCTATGTGTTTCATTAGTTTCCAGAAACCGTTCACTGGCTTCTTATTGATTTTTGTTCCCAAGAAGTATTGTGAATCTTTAGCAAGTGTGAAGTAAATGGAAATGTATGTGCTTTCTGTAGACAGTTCTACTTGTCTCCACTGAATTCTGCTTATTTTAAGCCATCTTAATCTAATTAAGATTTGGAATAAAGCTGAACACATGGTCTCTGAGATAGCTAACTTGGGTGTTCTAAAAATCAATTTGGGGAGAAGTATTGCTTTATGTGTTTTTAAGGCCTGGCTGGGTATCGCTGCTGCAAGAGCAATTCTCAGGGGATTTACAAGATTTTGTTACATGCATGGCTCTGGACTTTGCAGTGAAGCTGAACATCAATCTATAAAAAGTTGCATGGAAAATGATTATTGTATGTGTAACCCCATGCGGAATATTAACATATTATCAGATTACATTTTTGAGTTGCATTTATATGACTTTCTAGATAAATGTATAATTTTTCACTATTTTATCCTTGTAAGTTGCAAATGACTTGCTTAGTTTTAGGCTGATTAAAGCTCAAAGCAAACTAGTAACCCAGCGCATAATTTTCTATGCATAATTGCCTAATTCTTCCATGCCATTAGAACTAAGGTCTACCCAATCTCTGAGAAAACACAGGGACAGAAGTCTCTGGATTTTAATAAATCTATATATCATTTTGAATTGTAAATGTCTAACTGGCACATAACATGTGTGAGGGCTTATCTCCCTGAGCCAGAAGTGTCAGAAATTTTAGCTATGTACAGTACGTCTCGGAGGTATACATTATTCTGATAGGTACAGCACATTGCAATGTGCTGTCACTGCTGCCGCCAAATACATTTGTACTATGCTAGAATCGTTAGACTTGTGTCAAGGGTTGTTGTAAGCTGGATGCTTTCCTGACTGCAGAGAAATCTTTATTATTCTTAGCTGACATTATATGTGCATATTTCTAAAATTATCCAAGTTAAATCCCAATTCTGGTTGAATTGAATAAAAACCCAACTATTTAAAATGAAGTTGCAATTAATTTACATTTTTTTAGCTAATTAATTTATTAAAAAAATCTCTATCAAATGCAATGATGTACTCAATAAAAAAGATTTTTATTACGTATTGTAACAATTTGACAATAAACACATCATGTTGTACAGTGGTGGACATAGCCAACAGTGGGCCACTGTGCAGAATTGAGTTGGGGCCCCTGTTGACTGAGGAGGGTCCGGGGATGTCATTCAGCTGTACACTTTGGACTTTTTGATACATACATGACATGAAGGGAAGATAACAGCATATATAACAAAAATGCATTAGTATTAAATGTAGCAGTGAGTATATTATATAAATTACAGCATACACCAAAGTAGGAATCATTAAAATCAACCATCAGAGAGCCTTGGGCACTGTGTATGGTGAAGAAATCCATTCCTAAATATATATAAGTTTTATGATAAGCAAATTGTGTCTAAATACAAGAAGCTTGTGTATACTTTCTTGAAATTAGATGAGTTTATATGTTTGAAAGTGTTTGATAGAGGAATTGTTCCACAAAACAGAATCACACTTTCATGGAACTTTTTCTTGGAAGAAGGGTCTGGTGGCTCTCAGTATTGCCCACATTTTTTCCATGGAACATTTTTATTAGTTAGGCATCTGATACACAGCACGGTTGGTGTGCAACTTTTTGTCAGATGCATAGTATTTCAGATGATTTTTCTAGTCTTGTATTTGCAATGACATGACATTTCCCAATATTTTTGGTTCAAGGACATGTCATCGCTTGGGGGGGGGAGGAAGAAGAAAGCACCACTAACATAACAAATGGACGGTATAGGTCCCTTTTCATTTTTGTACAGGGAGATTTTTTTTTTTTCATGTAGAGGTCAAATGCATCTGGTATAAAGAAACATTTATGCATTATAGGCAGTTGACAGCCATGTCATGTTAGTCTCAAAGGAAATCTTTAGTGTTTCCCATGAGTTGTGCTAATATATTATCTGAGAATAGTGTCACATTGAGATATCCTATTCTTAGTAACAGCAATAATAGACTTCAGTTGAACCCATCACTTCTTTTGCTCTGTGTAGCAGTTTCATTTGAGAGTTCACTCGTAGGTAAATACGGGCAACCCACTTAAAGTTAACTGGCCGTATTTACAACATACGGTAGCATATGACCACCATAAAGGTCAACATTTCATAAATGTGTTAGCATGTAATTTCCAGGCATCTTGGAACCTCATTTTCTTCTAGCAACAATTTTCATCTTTAAAGTAATGTCTCATCATACACTACACTACATTTTTTCTTTTGGCTTAAAATTCTCACATGCAGTTGATAACAATAGATTTTGTCGTTTCATACAGACAAAAAAAGACCATCATTTTACTGATATTCTTTAGGTTCCCTGCAAGTTCCCCTTTAGTTTAATATTTTTCTACTGTAATAGTAGTAATGGATAACAAAAGAAATCCGTATTTTTCCTAAAAAAACTACATAAAAACAAACAACTCAAAACTGTAAAAACAGGTTTTATTTAATGTTATTTACCAAAGTTGTCAGACTTTATAATATTAATCGTATATTATTTTTATACCTTTATAATATTAATCATATTAATTGTAAAGCAGATATTCTTAAAAAGAAAATGGGAATGATTATTTAAAGGCTGAATATAAAAAATAAAACTGATTAACTTATAGGTCACCTTTTCCTTAGCAAACATAACTAAATATTGTGTTATGGCTTTTGAATGCACAAGATATAATAACTGTTTTTGCAGGTTATGATTAAATATTTGATTGCATCCTTTGTTATGCTTGTACTTCATTAGACAAAATGCAGCTTGTTGGATTCTGGGCTATTACAGTGTCCGTTCTGTCAACTCAAATTTATTTCAGAGATGTGATTGTTAATTAAAAAATAAATATATTTGCAGAATTGCATTGATGTGTGTTTTGTTTTTTATCATTTATCAGATTAGCTCATATGTATGCATTGGTGTGAATATATAGAATTATAGTGGAAATAAGGTTTTGTTCGTTTCACTAAGCAGCATTTAACTGTTTCTCTGCAGTGCTGATCTTCTGGATACAGTAGTATAGTAGGAAGGCACTGCATTTGACCAGAAGTGCACATTCCCCTCCATGTATCTTATTTCATTGACCCCCCTTCTTTCTTTTGGTGCTCCCCATAAGTGAGATTTTTTCTTTACTGTCCCAGAGTGTCATTTACCATTGTAAAAATGAGGGCAAGTAGATGTTGGAACACAAAGATTATTCACTCCAGTGCTGCACACTTCCTTATTTAAGACTTCGTCATTTGTCCTCTCTGGATGATCATCTGCTACTTCCATGGTCACCACGCCACTGTTTAGATGAATTATGTATTACTTGCTATGCTCACAAGTTTTATTAAGTATTACTTACTATTTGGTGAACCAGACAAACGCTTGTTTGTGCATGCTGAAGACTCCTTTGGGAGGGTGATTTCAGGCAGGGTCCTTGGAAATGAATGCAAACAAACCTCAGATATGCAATATTCAGCTATGGTGTTTACTCGCATTTTGTTCTGATGCTTCTAGAATGTATTTTGCCTTTTTAAAACCAAAAGTTCAACTAGGCTTCACAACCTCACAGGATAGATGGCAGCAGGATTCTGGCATTATATTATGGCCAGCAGATATTTTTTACATCACCTTTTAATGTCTCAGGTTTCTGTGTTTGTGAGATTTCTGCAAAAGTTTGATTGTGCACTTGTATTATTTAATAACTTAATAAAAGACAAAATAACAAATATTGATGGTAATTTAAGTTTGTTCCTGTAAACATTGGCCCGATGAACATTCCATTATATTCAGTAAAATGATCCAAAGGGTGATTTCTAGATCAATCCTTGAGTAGCCAGCACTTACCAGTACTTCCCCCTATCTGGGCTTACAACACTGGGAGTTGTATATCTGGAATCTCTGATCCATGTACCAGGTCACATTCTGTTTTATTTGTTGGAAAGCTTGCAATCAATTGCAATTGAAAAAAAGTGCTCAAACTCTTTGCCAGTTGATTGTGTTTGGTGACAACTGACAAGATGTGAAATTGAGAAATTGTAAGTAAATAGACCACAAACATTACTTACTTCTTTGAGATGGTCCAATTTACCACTTTTTATTCAGAGTTTAAATTATTTGAAATATAATGTACATGGCATTGTATTATTGGTAATTAACTGGTGGAGAGTATACTAAAATTGTGCTTAGACAAATCCTGATTTTAATGTTTATATTAAATACAGTTCAGACACCTTTAGTTTGCCATCAACAGGTTTACTTTATTACAGAGCATTGTGCAAAGTGATGTGAACAAAGCAGACAGATGAAATTCACCAAATATTGGTCTACCTTTAATCTTCTGATAAAGAAGGAAATTTTAAGGTTGCTATGAGTTGCAACCCTTGTGTGTTTGTGTTATATTATTAAGTGACGGCCGTTATGGTCTTTCAAATAGGTTTTAACGCATTACCCACACAAGCATCAGTTGTTGGAAAGGAAAACATTTGTTTTGGCAGCGCCTGGTTTCTGTTTCAGAAATACTGGATTATTTACATCATAGCACTAAAAAATGTTGCAATCACAAACATAAGATATTGAAAACATAATACACCCCACACCTGACTTTTTCTTCAACTTGGTATGTTATTAATGTGAGCTAATTAAGACTCTGGTAATGATATTAAAGCTGCTTGGGAACACTTGCAATTAGCAATGCAGCAGTACTCGAGTTGTAAAAATCACCATGACAAGTGTTATCACACAGCTGTTTCTCTCCTTCTCAGTCTGTGTATCCAACTCCCACATAGTGCATTATATAAGCCAGATCAGAAAGTAAGCATGTGGGAGTAATGCATAAATTAACAGCATACTTGTGCTAATCCAAAATGCTCAATCCTTGTATCCTTATAAACAAAGATGCTTGCTATCCTCTGATGATTATAGGGATAGCAGGGACTTCTAATTTAGTACAATAATGGTGTCAGCCTTGCAGTCTACATGGCTAATCTGGAGTGGATTGTTCTTAACAAAACAGAAACTTGCTAATGCAATCATTCATCTATATTCCAAACAATTTCATGAAATATCTAATAAATATCAATACATTATTCTCTAAAGGACTATACTTTCCATAAAGTCACATAGGTAAATAATGCTGTGTGTTTTTACTCTACTACCAAAGTCTATTGGATTTCAATATTCACCTTTTCTGAAAATGTTCAGCTATTGATTTATACACCGACCTGAATATGAACTGCATTAGTTTGCCTTATAAAAGAAGCAGCATGGTAGCTTTGTTGCTGTTCATTTTATTTTTTAAGGATAATATGTACAAAGTCTTTCCATGTACTTTCCATGTTTTCATAGGTTTTACATTGATTGATTCAGTATCCAACTGGAATATGGCTGAGTCGTCCCCAGTGTTCACTTCCTGTGCAAGAAAAATGAGAAAATTGCTTGGCAGTCTGCTTTTATATCTGTATCTTGACGAGAAACCAAATGAAAGGGCCCCGTAGAACAATTACCTAAACAATCACCATGGGTTGACATTAACTTAATGGCAGTGGATAGACTGCATAAGGAACATGAAAAACAACATTCTTGTGAAATTGAGTGAGGAATGTTTCCGTTAATTGGCAGGGAATAAAATAGAGAACATTGGGGCTTATTAAAAAAAAATAGGGATTATGTACTGGCATTGGACCAGGATGAGTTTTGATTTGGTCATCTGCAATCAGTGCATCATCATTGCTTTTTGTATCACCATGTAAATTAACCTAATTGTGCATTATTTATAATAGATTGTATTTAAAATTCAAAACCCAGGCCCTACCAAAACTTATATATATATATAAAATATTTATCTAAAACGATTTAAAAAAAAAAGTTTTGGCTGAATTTGGGATTTCCCATAGGTTCATTTTATTTACACGTATTTCTCAAATTAGACATTACTTTGTGTTGTTGGGGCCCATAGCAGTTGCACAACCAATCAACACTTCAGTTCTTAACTTATATTTGATATTGGGTAAATACATGTTAAACTTTTACTGGTAATATGAGCAATAGTTTTTTTAAGAAGTATATATGAATTTTTTTTTTGCATATTTGAAATAAATCAAATACTAGCTGCAAATCAGTAAAAGATGCTTGTGAGCCAGTGGTGCTAAATATGGGAAAATCTAATAGGTCCCTGACCTTCTACTTCTCCAGAGCATGCAAACATCCACTTCTAAAAGGAATCATTCAATACAGTGTGCCCTTTACTGCAAAGTGTAATCAATGACTCTGCAGGAGTGCAAACTTTTTACAGCATATTGATTAACAGCATTTCTTAGGAAAAAAGGGGTACACCTTTGTATGGCTGCTTAGCAGTAGGAGTATTTAAACTAGACAGACTTAGTCTTCCTTTCTAATGCTTTCAGAAATAGTATTAGGCAGCTGTGTAGCAGCCAGAAGATGTAGATAATACTTTAAAATGATGGCTGATCCTAATAAAAACTACAAAAACAAAAATGTAATTGAAAAAAAATGTATTCTGGTTTAGTAGGTAATGTATTGTTGGATGTTAAACACGAAACTAAACACTTACACCTGAATTTGCATTGTTTTGTTTTCTTAAGCTCTGATGAAGGTGGCTGAGTCGTAACCCCCAAAATGCACTGGCTTTGTAAACAGATTTTCATTAAAATAAACTTATATCTGGACCTAAATATCATGGAGTTGCTCTTGTGTTCAATCCCTATTGCTGATTTTCAGATACCCTATGCAAGCACTACCTTCATACTATAGAATGGTAATATTAATATTCAAACACATATACATATATGAAGCTTATACGGGTTAAGCTGTCATATTGGATCGTTCTTTACTTCGCAAAACATTCTTTTCCAAGTGCTACATTATTTACTTAACAGTTTATCTATTATTCAATTAGAGTATAAAAAGTATGCAGGTTTGGAAAATCAAAAAAAGTAATGCATATTTGTACTGGGTTAGTAAGTACTGAAACCAGAGGCCAGGTAGGACAGATAAGCTTTTAGCATTTGCAGAATATGAGATCGGAAAGTGTAGTCTCCATGTTTCTGTATACCAAACCAATAACCAATGAGCTGCAAATCAGACATATGTCAACAAAAGTTACTATTAATTATGTTTTTAGGCTTGTTTAAAACTCCTTTGTGCCAGATCACCTTTGCCTATATGGTACAAGCATGATTTTTTGTTTTGAAGTAGAAAGAGGGCACATGAAATGTGTTTTGTTGCATTATACAGTAAGACAGCAGATGGCTCTCTTGAGTTTTCTATGAAATATAGCAGGATGTGTTAGCACTGTAAACCTCTATTACAAATGCAAAGCTGAAATTATAAACGCTTCATGGCTTGGTAGAAGGGTTGAGTTTAAATCATAGCTGTTTTTTATGCATAGAACTGAAATAGCTTATTTTTATTTTTAATTGTTGGCTTTATAATTTAAATGTATTTAAAGGTACTTGATATTATTCTTACCTAGTACCAATGTACTGTAAAGCATTCATATTTAAATAAATCAAATCCTATAGAATGACAAGTATCATGTAACAGAAAAAAATACAGTGAGCTGTCCATGGTACTTATCTGGAATATAATAAAAAATGTAAAATATTAGGCACCACAACTAAGACACAAAATGGCTTTGTCACAGAAACTACATCTAACATGTAATAGTGTGTTATTGTTTTCTGTTTTATATGCCTCTTATGTATATGTATTCTTACTGTTTTCATTGTGGGCCCAGTGGTGTGTTTTAGGCCTTTCTGTTTCTGTCTTCATTCAGAAATATTATGTTGACAGTTTACAAAGCTTCTTGGCAGTTGTTTGTTAGAACACAATTGAAATGTTTCAATTGCTTAGTTTTTGTTTTTTTGTGTTGTTTTTTTTTTACTTGATACCAGCTTATTATTGAATATTCCAAAGTGAGAGTGATACTGTTGGAGCAGATGTGGACAGTGCCAGTAGTGCTGGGAGATGGGAGTATAGCCAAGCTTACACAGTTTAATATGATTAATTTACTGACTAATTTATCAAAGCAGTCATTTGGTTGAGCTTTATTGTCTATTTGGTCATTATGTGTTTTTGCTTGCCTGGTACTTACTGGGTTTTCACAAATCACTGCTATACTATATCATCTGAACTATTCATCCAGCAATGAGTTTATTTAGCAAGGTAAAATTCACCCAATAAAGCACGGCACATTATACCAACCAACAGAATTCCCCTTTACAAATATTGCCTGAAATCCTATACAGAAGTTTATTCACCAAGGATAAGAGCAATGTATACAATTTAACATTCTATAAAAATGATATTACTGACTGACTTTACTGAAAGAAAATGTGTTATGAGTTGTAATGTTGTAAATGAGTTATTAGCACTGCTATTTGAACTATCATAAAGAGGAAAGAGTTTTAAGTCAATATCTGTAGAATGTGCCGTAGGAAATCCTGAAAAAAAAATCAGAAATTCCATTACACTAACAATCACTATGTATATACATTTTAGTGAGAAATAAAAAAGAAAGAAAAATAAATAAGAAAAATACACAACTCTGTTTTAGATAATTTTATGCATATGAATACAATCATATTGAAAAATAACTGTACATTTCACCACCATGTTGATAAGATAAGTTGAATGAGTATTACTGTGTAAACACAATCACATGTACCCAGCTCCATACAAGTGATGTACAGTGTAGATACAGTGTAGATGTGATCAGAAATATCAATAAGAACACAGTGATATCATGATAAAGCTTTCGTTATGGTACCTGCAACCTGTAGCTCTTCACTGGTATGAATAGGAATGAAAATGATCAGTTAAAAGATTGGCATTTTTTATGTTTTCTGATGGAATTAAAAACTGAGCTATAGATTATACTATTCTTTAGATGTATAACTTCTTTAGATTTGGAAGACTCGGGTCTACAAGTGGGAACTCCAATACCACAAGGCATACCCACCATAGCTGTTCTGTGTATGTGTTTTTTCTTGATGGCAGTACATGCTTCACCTATTCAGCTTTATCACACTGTTGTTTAGAATTTGAATGCCTCTAGGAAGGCTTTTCATCTATGGACCATTCTGCAGCTGCATTCACACATTTATCACAGTGGAACATGTAAATAGGACAAAGTAAGGAGGGCTGTCAGGCATTTAAAATTGCACACAGATTGATGAAGAGCTGTTAGCACTGAAAGTATCGCTATGGGTAATTTTTCACATTTATGGCACGCTATCACAACCCTGTGTTTCCCCTGCGTGTGACGGTGTAAGACGGCAGTGTCTAGGGATGACGCTCTTGTGTATTTGATCTGCTAAACTTGCTGGCTTTGCTCCTGCTGTTGCTGTCAGATGCTTCAGATCTTGTCATCCTCCATACAAAGCGACCATCTCTTGTCTGTTACTATACATTAGTTTTTTGCTGGTGGGATTGTCGCACGTCGCACGCTTAATGCTGTGCTCCTGATGCTTCTGCACTTTTTTCCTGGTGTGTTTTTGTGCACATATCTTTAACCTTCCTCCATTGTCACTACAAAAAGTCAAAAGCACCAGGAGCGATGTTTATGGAACTTAACGGTGATGGAGGGTAGCTTTGCGCCTGCTTCCAGCTATTCCGGACACTTGTTTCTAAAGGAAAAAAAGAGAATAGGAATACAACAGACAGTTTGGCTTCTGCTGGAATAAGCTCTTTCCATTCTCTGCAAGCAGTAAAAGCAACACAGGCAGAAGATTGCTGTTAAGCATACTTAATTTCTAGTGAGAAAAGCATTACAATCAAGAACACCAACTGAGCAAAAGGCTTGGATCTGTTATAAACTAGCAATTTCTCAAGAAAATTGCACAAAGCTGTGCTCTTTTTTTTTGTAAGAAAGGGGAGGAGAGAAGAGGAGGGGGATGATTTGATTAGAGAACATGCAGGAAAGAAGATTGCCTCCTGATGCTTTTTCACATGCAGTGCTTCTTGGTGCTTGAAATCACAGAGGATCAAGAAGCATGGACTTGCAGAGATGCAAGAGAGCATCAGTTCAAGGCTACTGAATTGGATTTTTCAGCTTTTGTTTACCTGCTGCCTGTGACCATGCGAATGCCAGAGAAAAGCCAGCCTCTTCATTCTTTTCCTCCTCCTACTCCTTCCTCCTCTGTTTAACCATCTTCTTCATCCTGATTTTTCAGCTCACTCACAAAAGAGAAGCAGGCATTGTCTGGTGTGTGGGTGGCACTGAGGAGCCAAGCTAAGCCCCCTCTCTGAGCTTTGCCCTGCCACCAAGCATAGATGCCAGTTTCATCAGTGGAAGAGGTGAGAGAAAGCTGCTAAAGAAGTTCTGGTTGGAACATACCAACACTTTAGCTTTGTTTCTTTCTTTTACCTATATGTATGTATAAATAGATATACTTACATATACTGCATGGGTATCTCACATGTGTACAGCTCCTGATAAAGGAGAGATCACTTAGTTGTCACAGTCCATTTTCCTATCATCCCCATCACTCCTGGTTCTGTAAAGTGGTCCAGCACAGGGAGGAGAGGGATGCTCGGCTCTCTCCAGAGGGGCTGAGCCCCTTGGCTTGCTTCTCTGTGTCCTCCACAGACTTGTGTTTTTCTGGGGGTTTTCTCAAGCCTGGTGGGGTGTCCCACCACAACTTCCTGCCAGCCCCTCCCTCGCTGAGGTTCCTAACCCGGTAAGGGTGTGCGGGAGGTGGCATGGCAGCAGCTATCGCAAGTGGACTGATCCGCCAAAAGCGCCAGGCAAGGGAGCAACACTTGGACCGACCTTCGGCCAGCAAGAGGCGCAGCAGTCCCAGCAAAAACCGAGGCCTGTGTAATGGCAATCTGGTGGATATCTTCTCCAAAGTGCGAATCTTTGGCCTTAGGAAAAGAAGGCTTCGGAGGCAAGGTCGGTTGATCTGTGTCTGTGGACTGTATATTTACCTCTCCATTTTTTTCCCCTGTGTCTATGTGCCCAATGGAAGTTTCTTTTCACCGTTTTCTACGTCTCTTTGTGTTTTGTCATTAGGTCCTGTCGATTCCGTACTGCCTTATTTTTCTTTTAAATGATAAATTGCATGTAGTCAGTGTTCAAGCAGCGGGAATTCTCATGTCTTTCACAAAGCACACATTATCCCCCTGCTCTGGAGAGAAATTGTACCGCAGGCACCTCTAGCAACAGGGTTAATGCAAGTGCTATTAATGCTCTTCATGCGAATGGTAACTTCCAATTACAACGTAACTATTCAACGTATATTTGAATTATGTAGGTAGTTATAGGTAGTGAATCAATAGGAAAAAAAAAGAGAACAATGATCATTTGAAGAAAACATAAAGAATATCAATATATGTTCTCAAAATCTTTTGGACCTCTTGAGTATTGCATACCTTTACAGCAATATATTTTGCTCTGGCATCACAAAAATAAAGAATGTTCTCATTTTCTTTATTAGGCCAGACTATTGTAAAGGTTACTTAATATTCAGCTCAAATAAAATCATATTGTGTAGAGGAGTTATGCTAAGAAAGATATACTATTGTAGATTTTAAACAGAAGGAAATGAATTGGGTCAGATACTGCTGATAGTGTTATTCCCGTATTTTGTCCTGTAGAAAATTCAAAAGATGGCCTTTAGTGAAGCTGAACTATTTACATACAATTTGTAAAAAAAAGATAAAAAAAGTTTCAGTTTTTAGTTAAATAATTTTTAGACGTACCCTGATATTGGTTCATCTTCCTGGGCTAGAAAACTGATTAGCAGTCTAAAGTTTAAGTTAAATTCTTAACAGTTTTCCTTTTTTTAGGACACAAGGAAAAGCTTAAAAATACACATACTGTAGAAGTACCTGAAATAGACTGCATATTACAATGGGTATAAAAGGAAACACTGCTCTATACAGTGAATATGCACTTATCTTATATTTATGTTTACAAACATGCAATAGTAGTAACAGACCTGTAGTATTAGACTAAACAGTCAATGCATTCATTACATAATCGCATAACCTTTAGTGGCAACACTCCCAACAGTACAGGTTGATAAATATGTGTTCTATGTTAGTAATGGTACACAGTCCTGGGGCCCTTGTAACATGACTATTAGCTATTACTGTTGCATGCTACTGAGTGCTAAGTCTGGTGGATTGTGTAGCACATATCTTTTGGTAGTGTCATTCTTTATATGAGGCATTTTATACTAATATACATCAACAGGCACTAAGATGAACTTATATATTTTTTAGGAAGTGGATCTATATTTATCATCTAATCATACATTCATATATTATGCACTTATTGTGAACATAACTAGGTCTGCTGTAGGCAGGATGACAACAAGTCCCATAGTAAAAGATCAGAGATGAGAAAAAGAAGTATTTGTTGCTAGAAGCATTTTGCTACACATATAGTATTATGGTGACTGTAATGTGTGTGTGCATTCTTTGAAATATTGGATCATTTTATTTCATATTGCGTCTATAAAACAGGTTTTTATTGGAAGCAGAACTTCCAACTGAATGAAACCATTTAAAAGTCATATTAGTGTTTATAAATCATGTCAGTGAGCCGAGAGCATTCAATAGATTTAAAGGAACAAAAGCCAGTGTTAATCCAGGACTATAGAATTGGATGGATAGATTGCTTTGTAGATCATTCTTTAGCAATCCAGTCTTACTGAAATATGCAGTGCCATCAATATTTTTTTTAATTGTTAACATTTATGATGCATACAGTTTTACATTTACATATATATCACATATTGCACACCTGCAAAAATATATTTTTGTATTTGAAACACTACAAAAAAAGTTTTACTTTTTTCTAAGCAAGGCTTTAGCCTTAATATGTTACCTTACACTGAAAACATCACCACCTGCCAGGTATTTTTATCTTTGTGCAGTTAGTATGCAGACGGTTTTGTGCATTTGCAGTACAAATCACAGCAGACCAATGTGTATGAGATGTGATGCTATGAAGATAGGCTTATGTCCAGTCTTGTGTGCTGAGAATAGTTTAGTTTAGGAGGAAAAAACTGGCTACTTGCAGCACATCTCAAGGTGATGTTTGAATCTTATCGCTCACTTCCACAAAGCAGCATACAGGCAGTGTTTGCATAAATGAAAATTAGCCATCAATACCCTGTATTGCTGTGAGCAGTAAAGAGAAGGAATATGAATTCAGTTCCCTGTCATCTGTTTGCTTTTAGGATTTTCTCTAGCTAATAAGCCTAAACAAAGCATCAGATTTTTTTTTTTACTGATTACTGCTATTTATAACGTAATATCATACATAATTGTGTGTAGTAACCAATGGGTGATGAATACACACACACACACATATATACTTTAAATTGTTAAGGTATCTAATTTACAAAGGCAATCAGTGTATGCTGTGTAATGTACAATTGTACAATGTACAATATATAACATTGGATTGCCATTTGTATCATTTCATTTGTACAATATTTAGGCTGGTATACTTATCTGTAGTCACATATTGGTTTTTCTCCTGAGATGGAGCATTGGTGGATATATAAGATACTTATCTAATGAAAAGCAATGTGTCACAATCAGCAGATTCTAGTCAGCTTTGCACAACAATGTGCTTATTTAACAGCAATGTAATAGCTATTATCAATTGTTAACAGCCATTGAGCTGCAAGGCCATTAATAATCAATAATGGTATATGCACTTAGGGAAATTGCTCTTTAGTATAGTTAGGCAAGATCATCCTTGCACATTACAGCTGCATACAATGTTTTATTCCAAAAAACACAAATTGCTTAGCATCTTAGGGATATCTGGTTGGCAATTTACATTATACAAATATGGTGGATTTTGTTTATGAAATAAAATTATTTTTGCCAATGTTTAGTTTCCTATAGTTACCACTTTTTTATGTATAGCACTAGGTAAAGCAAAAAGAAGAACTTAATTAGTTGTCAGGGGTAACAAACTGCAAATCCCCTTATTCTAACAAATGCATGTAGTACAGTGTAACTATATACATACCAGTTTAAAAAATGGAAGCCAGTAATGGAATACTAACAAATATGTTTTTTTTTTATAATAAAAGATGTCTGGCAAGTCTTTATATATATATATATATATATATATATATATATATATATATATATATATATGCCTTGTATTGGGTATGATTGGTTAAGGCAACCCAGAAAAAATTCTGTTCATGGAGAATTCTATTTTCCAAGTTGTGGGAAATGGTGTAAATGGTGGCCATCATTAACAGTTAGTGCATACTCATTGGGTTCTATTAGGCATAGAAATCTGGAATTGATTAAATATCACTGGCCTAATTTCCAGTCATTTTAATAATGTTTATAAGAGAGTTAAGAGACCATGGTTCTTTATTACAATATACATGGTAATTTAGGATTTGAAGAAGCGTTATGGAAGAGGCAGCAATTGCTTTATTTCCCCCTCATAATGTGAAGACCAAAAATGATTAAATTGAATAGATAAATTGCTGGACACTTTGTGCTTTGGGAATCCTTTATCCTGCCATTGATATGTGTGTGTCTATCGGTGTGTGTGATATATATTAAAAAAGCTAAAAACTGAGTTAAAGGAAAACACCAAACAGCATGGGGAGACCATGTCCAGGGGAGCATTGCATTTTTTAATATAGATTTTGCTACTTTGTTATTGTATGCTATGCTCTATAGAGAAACACTGTTCCCTTTAAAAATAATAGAGCTAAATGAAATGCTTAATTTACAAATATTTATTATGTTTGGTTTAGAATATGGTAAGAGGATTTGTACAAAATAATTGTTTTTAAACTGCAGTACTTTATTTTGATGGAAGATGGAGCTGTTGTGTTTGTCTGATACCAATAATTGCAAAGTATGAAAAATAGAAACACTTGGAGCCATAATTCATGTACTAGTTGTACATATTTTTTGTATATTTGCACATTTGAGAATAACTTCCTGAATTAGTTTTGCATATTAGTTTTATGTGCAGAAGTTTACATCTTGCTTGCATGAGCTACAGGCAAGGTATTCACTATTTCATCTTATACGAGTACATGTGATCCATCATTTAGTAAATGATAAAAACCAGGCTCTGTGGATCACAAACTAAATCACTACCCATTGTATTCCTATTACTTGCCTCATCCCAGGTACAGCTCTCCAGACTTGGTACTTAGTAATGCTTACCCTGGATCTGCCATTTTTGCCCTATAATAGAGATCAGCACCTAATAGGAAGTTAAATGTCACTGGGTAGTATCAGAAGCAGCTGCTAACAAGTAACTTCTACTCCTGTTCTGACCTGTGTTACCAAGTCAGTACAAAGGAGAAGCATTGCCTCTGTGATTAGGAGAAACCTCTCACACTGTCTGTTCAGATCAAATGAATCCTTGCTGGAGGATGTAGTAGGAAGGGGGCCAGCAAAGTAGTATAGGAATCTTTCTTTGTAGCAAATATCTCTCTTCTCCTGTACCCTGGCCCGGGGAAACTGACTGTATTCCGTAATAAGTTCATTACATTGGGGCCATGTTCATTTTTCCCCCTGAACAATAATGAAGCTCACGGTATTGAAAACTAAACATGTATTTTCATACAGATTTTATTTAACATGCCATGCACCGAAAGTGTAACATATCCAAAGCCTGCATCTAATACATTAATCACTGCTTTATGTACACCTACAGCAATACATTTTTTTCAGATGTACACCTACTTTTATACAATTTTTTTGGCAGATGAACAGAATGCACATTTGGCATTATACACATACTGTAGTTCTGAAAATCATTTTTCAAAAGCTGGCGTGGAACAGCTTGTGCTAGTATTATCTCCAAGTCTTTTGCACCATTGCCACTGATGCGCTCTACAGATTGCTTCTTTTATAGTGGCAGTGTTCAGAAGAAATTCTAAGCTTCCTTATGACACGTCTTGCACATTTGTAATGTTGTCAGGCTATATTACTCATTGCAGACAACACCTTCGCAAACACATAGACGATCAAATAACTAATCAAGGCAAGATTCAAATGTCATTTCAGTGAGGCATGCAATGATGATAATTGTAAGCATTATGTATCTTGTAATAGCGAATATTTACCAGAAAATGTCTGTGCAAAGTTAAGATGTGTGCACTGTGACAAATTATGGTTTTTAAAGATATATGATTAAAAATGCTATTAAACATGTACCCAACCAGGCAGATTCATGTAGTAAATTACCGTCCAGAGATATTATTGAAGAAATTGGAATATGTCTTCAGATTTACGAACAGGCATTTCCCATTTAGTGCATAGTATTGTTCGGCCAATTGCCAACCTTACAAAAACACAATCTATTTGCCCACAATCCAAATTTTTATATTGGGTAAGCTTGTGGATTATGCTAGAACAACACACAGTGTACAATTATTTAAGTGTTTGTAAATTTGTGTTCTTGGAAAGCCTAATCTATGCACAGATTCCTGTGACTTGTTTTCATAATATAATTGTAATTGTGTGTGAGAATTGAAACAAATACATGCACCCAAGTAAAACAGATTGACGGGTGCAAACTTCTGCTAAGTCTAGTAGTGGCTTGATTATCTTTCACCTAAACCAAGACAAAATGAGTATTGTCTTTACTTTTTTTGAGTTGTATTTTAAGTTTTGCTTTTCATTACAATCTTTTACTAGGTTGTTAGTATGCCAGTTTCCTGTGATATTTGAAAAAAACCTTTTTATATTCATTCTCCAAAAGGCATATAGAGAACATATATAGATTTCTAGTTAAAGGAAATAAATGTTTACCTGTTTACCTAAACTCCAAATAGTTCAGGCAACCTGTTAAATGTGGATTTGGACCTCCTAGAATATATATTCAACAGAAAAGCTAATAGCTGAGAGTTTGAAAGCCTATGACTGTGTACCAGAAGTTTCTAGCACAAAACTGTATTTAGCTAATAATTTAGGGGGTAACGCTGTAATATTTGCTGCTTTCTCTGTCAGCCATAAGAATTTGTAACAATGTCTTGGGGCAAATCCTAGACCTTTCAGTAATTACACGTCTGACTTTTTTCAGATTGATGTTAATAGTATAAACCAAGGGAGAATTAAACAAGTTAGTTCAAACTCAACCCCAGTAAAAGTCTCTAATGCACAGTTTTAATACATATATGTTGAACTGTCAAATCTTGGAAATGTTTTCTATATGAATCCAGCAACTTTTGAGATCCATTCACCTCTGACATACAGGGTGACACCACATTCTCTGATAATGTTAAGGAATACAGGTACATTCATTCCCTATCTAAAATGTGCTGCATGGGCAATGAAGTTGCAGCAATACACTGGGAAATAATCACCTTTGATCGATTTGCTCTCTCTTCCAGTCAACACATGTACATGCAATAGATCCTAATTAGCTCCTAGTTCTGGCCCAGTCTGAATGCTGCTATTCCCGGAATGGTGGAAAACTAGTATAATATGATTTTATGATCTCATGCTATCTTCCTCCTGCATGTAAAAAAAAATCTACTTCTGTTTAAACAAATACAAAAATACATTATTTTTTTAATTTTGTCTTATTGTTAAAAGGCATATGTCAAAGTCTAACCATATATTGTATACATTTTTATTATTATCCTGTTTCTGTTATTTAGGCTCTGTGTGGGGATAAATATAAAAATCATGGTATGTGATAACACAATCTAGGTATTTATCACTGTATATATTTATTGTATTGGATGTTCTACTGATCAGAATTTTATCAACTATACTCTATATCTACAGTACTTTCAGTGAAAGGGTGATAATTAGGTACAACAAGATCTTCCGCTATCAAAGGATATCAACCAGGGGGAGTCTGAATTTGGGAAGAACAGTTTAGATCAGTGTTTCTCAACTAGGGCTTCTCCAAAGGTTGCTAGGAGTTCCTTGAACAATTAGCAATTTGTGCCACTCAGGTCGATTTAATTGACACCAATGATATTTTTGGCTATTTGTAAAGGTGACATTCTTACCACTGGCCGGCAATCTAAGAGGCATTCTTCCTACTGACCACCACTAATATATCGTGAGTTGTGGATATAGTAATTATAGCAGGCGTTCTCTGAGACCTGAACATTATGTTTCAAGGGTTCCTATGTTAAAAAAGGTCAAGAAACACTGATATAGAATATGATACAGAGGGGAAGGGAGGGAAGGGGGCTATGTGAAATAGCTTTTGCTTAGAATTTAAAATACAAAATGTATTGTTTGAGTTGAGGTATTTTTTTTTAGTGAACGTTTGATTTGACAATAATGATTTCAACAAAACTCATCCACTCTTGATGGAATCATTCCCTGGACACAATAGCAGACAGGAAGCCTATTAATCAGTGCAATGCTGTTGTCATAAAGTGACACTTTTGTTGCAGGACTATGCTTCAGAATTCTTTTTATTATAGAAAGTAATTCATTGTTGTTACAGAATACAAAAAAAATATTAGATTAGAAAAACCATTAAGAGAATATCAATGTTCATTCTTTTTAAAGCTGTCATATAGATATTTAGTTTTGAAGTTTTCAACCTTTTTTTATTCAAGTAGAGAACACATTAGTCATTCAATCTATTTATTCTCTGTATCCTCCAACTGCAGCAAATGGACACTTTATTTTTCTAATATACATATAGACACCTGGCTGCAGTTTTACAGCTTTTAAGCATGTTCATCTAATGGCACCCCAAAACTTCATCAGAAAGACGTACCGTATTTTTCGGCGTATAAGACGCACTTTTTCTTCCCCAAAACTGGGGGGGAAAAGTGGGTGCGTCCTATACGGTGAATGCAGGTTTAAAAAATAATTAAAACCGGTAACATACTTACCCGATACCGCGATCCTACGTGCTTCTCGTCTTCTCTCCTCTCCTCCTGGCTGCAGCGAGTGTCTCCGCCTTCCTGCAGACCCAGCGAGGAGAGCCTGCACACGCGATCCCGGAAGCAAGCTGGGAGAGCAAGCGTGCCCCCGCGATCCCGGAAGCAAGCCGGCGGAGAGAAACGGACCAGTAAGTGGGAAGGGATGATCAGCAGGGGATAAATAGGCACAGAGTGGGGAATTTATCCTCTTCTGATCACCCTGTGCCAATTTATCCCCTTCTGATCACTTTCCTCCTTTAAAATTGGGTGCGTCTTATATGCCGGAGCGTCTTATACGCCGAAAAATACGGTACTTTGTTGTTTGTGGCAACTGATCAAAGGTTAGCTTAGTTTTAACCCACTTCAGAAACTGACAACAAAAGTTGATTCTTTCAGCTATGGTTCATTTAGGATCATCAAGGCATTTTATTTGTGTGTTTGTATTGTTTTTTTCTTGTTTGTTTTGTCTGACCACAGGTTGGTGCATCTTCTTAAAGGAATGGCGCACTAAGGTACATCTGCAATTGATCAAAAAGTGGTGATAAAAGGCTAAAACTGTAAGATAATAAAAGCTAGAATAGACTAAAATAACATCTCAGTAAAATTCTGTCTGTTCTGTGGTATTTATAACTCCAGTATCGCCCATGACTCTAATCAGAATGCACTTTCTCTGATAACAATATAACTCGTCTTTCAGAATTAAAATCCACTCAATGTATTTTATGGAACATTATTTTAAAAAATGGTGAAATACATTTTGGAGGATTTTACCTCTGATAGATTGTTGATGGATCCTTGAAGTGATCCAGATCAGATGAACTGTGTGATCTAGTGGATTTGAAACATTCCAGCACAAGTAGCCTGTCCCCAGGCCATACCTAACCTGATTTTTTAGCACTTTTTTCATAACTTTTAAGTTTAAAGGAGTGATTACACCTTTTGTGTGTGGCTTTTAATAGCAAAGGGTTACATATTGTTGTATGATAGGGTATTTGCTTCTTATCCACCCGGACCATCAGGCATAATCATGAAATTCCCATTTCTCCCTTTAAAGATCAGGATCTAACTAAACAGAGAATTTTCAAAATATTGGGAAGTCTGTGCATATGCAATAATGAGCACCTCTAACATTTAGAGAGCCCATACTCCACATTTCTAAATTATCTCTTATATCATTAAATTTTCAACCATCAACCATAATATTTTATTTAATCCTCAATGGAATCAGTGGAATGGCACGATGAATGTCTGTATAATGTCTAAAGCTTTTCCCCATGGAAAGCTATTCAAACACAGCAGATAATCTGTTTGGTCAGTTGTAATAGACCATAAATCTACCCAACCATAAATGTCAAATATATCATTCTTCTATTGAATTTATCCTAGTGAGAATAAGATTTTAGGGATAATCATATACTGAAATTCCAATGTATAATATTACCAATTTATATTGTTAACTAATATCTTTGTGTGAAATAAAAGCTGGTAATTTGTGTTGTTAAACAATTGGAATTCCATTGGGCATCTATAAAATACCTCACGTTTGGAAAGTCATTTTCCCAATCAGCAGCTGTCAGTACACTAAATTGCTTTCAAACATCCATTTCCTATTTGATGCCAATACAATGTAGAACTAATATAGTCTTCCGAAAGCTTACATTGCCTGTAGAGTTTGTTACTGTGAATCCTATTGTATGCGAAGTAAAGTTCTGATAAAGTATCAAAATAAATGCTGCATTTAGCTGTGAAAAAAGGTAGACAATTTATCTCTTCGTAGAATTGCTCATGGGCTACCTGTGGGTATTATGTAAAGCTGTCCACCAGGAGAGGCAAAAAAGTAGATACATATCTGAATGATGTTTTGCTGCCAGTAGGCTTGATTTTGTTTAGTAGCTTTATAAGCTTTCCAGGAGAGGTGAATTCTGGTCTGTTTGGACTAGATCAGTACCAGAATCAATTTATCTACCTAGTTAACTTTAGGTACTCTAATGTAGCCACAGAACACATATAGAAGTGTCATTGGGAGTACACTCCCTAAATCTTAACTTTGTGACTGGGTTTGGGATTGCGTTGGTTTTCTCCTGAGGTTGCTAGGGGTTCCTTGAATATTGAGCGTCTTAGACCTCTCTGTCCAATTATCCATGACACCTATGGACTTTTTGGGTATCAGTAAAGGTGACATTCTTCCCACTGGCCAGAAGTGTAAAGCTGCGTACACACTTCCAATTTTTATCGTTGGAAATGAACGACGAACGAACGACGAACGATCGTTTGGGCAAAAATCGTTTGTAAAAAAAGTAACCAACGACGCCGACGAACGAGGATAGTCGTTGGAAATGAACGACCGGACCGGCGGATCGGATTGGACGACGATCGTTGACCATCTATCGTGTGTACGGTCGTGCAGTGATCGTCCATGGTCTGAGCATGCGCGGTGAACGAACGTTCGCTCACTTCCTGTGGTGCACGTCACTTCCTGTATCGTTCAAACAATCGCATCTATCGTGTGTACAATATCTGCGAATGATCGTGTCGTTATCTGTATGTACAGGATCGGTGCTATACGATCGTTAGCAGATATTGTGCAGGATCGTTCGTCGTTCGTTTACCAACGATAATAATTGGAAGTGTGTACGTAGCTTAAGAAGCATGCTTCCCAAGTAATTTTTGCATAGTAATAATAATATTAATAAAGTAGTCATTATTGCAGGGAGTTCCCCAAAAAGGTTGTAAAAGGCTGAACTAGCTTGTTGGACCACCAATGGTGTTAAATCTTCTTTTAACTGAAATTAATTGGTAACCGTGAGAAGTGTCTTAGTCCTGGAATTTTTATCAGATCACATGACCAGGTGATGTTTGAAAAAAAAAAACTGTATAGGCACCTAGATGATTTCCCATACGGACTTTATTGCCCTATTTAGGCCTTCAAATAAAATCAAAGACTTAAAGTCTAAGTGTAAGATCTAATAATCTACTTATTCAATTAGATAATACAAATGTTTCTGTGTTTTGTATTTCTGTATTCTAGGTCTTAGAAGTGATTCTAACAAGTTATTTGTTAATGTATGAGCGCTGTCCTGCAGTGCAGTTCTTGCTTTCTTGAGTACAATGAAATAAAATCATGACCTGTTCTCAGTTTCCTAAATAAGGAAAATAATACACACATGAGAACAGGGAAGCATATTTTATAGTTAATATTTTACTAGCAGACAGGCTATTTTAATTTGAACTATTAAAAAAGCATGATTATTATGAACTCGAGAAGTTTTAAAAGTTTAAACCATTATTCAATTATTTAGTGTTTGTATGACTTGATATTCTTCTGTGTATATGACAGTAGCTTTCTCATATTACTTATCACTGCTGCCTAATGAGCATTATGTTTGAAGAGTATAATTAAATTGCATTTTTGTTTGGCATAGAAGTTAAAAATACAAGCAGAAATGTAGGGCACATAATCTGGAAATTACAGATCTGATTGTCATCTGGTAATTTCATGCACTGGATTTCATTTCAGAGGCAAAGCGACAGCCATTAATAATGTGATGTCACTTTTGTTATTGATGGAATGGAGTGTAACAAACGGAAATACAGTGTCATCACAGAGATAAAGCTTTCATTTGAAATCAATGACACTGGTTTTTTAAACAGTAACAAAGGCTAATATAGTGCAAATATTTCATTCCAAAGTTAAAAGCGAAGAACTTGGACATTTCATTGGTATTGGCTAAATGTTCAAACTTTGAATCACGTATGCTTTTGAAGCCAAGAAGTATAAACAGATAAGGCCATTTTGATTTTTATTTCCCCTTTGGTGGTGTTTCTATAAATGTTTCACAGAGGAATAGATAGAAGAACTCATTTGTTATTGCTGCAGGGTGAGCAGGAGGTGTGCTTCATTCCCTCGATGTTCCATTTCTTAGAGATTTAGTAAATGACACTGAACCGACAATCTCACTGTGCTTGGGAGCATCACCTTTAATGACTTACAGCACATGTATTTTGTATAGTGCCAACATAACAAGGCTGGTGTAAAAAGCCATCTAAGGCCATTTTGGTTGCCAGACCAAATATTTTATGCAGTCCTATTGGCACTGCACCACTGTCCACACATTAAGGCAGTGTACTCTTACCTGGGAGCCTCATTTGTTTTCAGCTGTCTTTAGTGTGGCTCCAGGCAACCTCTTTTGGTATACTCGATATTTGTGTCCCAACATATAGATGGATTATACATAACTATACTATCATAAATATAAATGGATAATAGTGTGCATTAAGCAGGTCTGAATTCTTATTATGTTTAATTGTAATTATTAATAATATTATTAAAAATAATAATAATAATGATTAACAGGATTTATTTTACGCAGCGCTGTACAATAAATAGAAGGTATAGAATTAGAATTGTAACCATTCACAGTAGCCCCTTTCATTAGGTAAAGATTACAATCTAATTCCCCTAGTATACTCATACCAACAAAATAAAGCTAACCTATCAGTACACGCGCAGACGCAGCCTGTAGAGTTACATGTAAAACTCACATATTTGATAGAAATCTGAGCTAAATATTTTGCTCTACAAAACACAAGTGCTATCTACTAAGCCATCATGCTCATTTCCATAACACTAAGCAACTGACCCACTCCAACCAACTAAAAACATTTCTAAATAATAAAAAATATTGTGAATCCAAATGTGAATAATTACATTCTTGCTATGAACATTATTTTTTAAATTTTTGAATAATATTAATAACAATAGTGATAATATGAATTTATTTAGATTAGACTAAGAAACTAAAGGTAAAAATTACATGTTCTCATTTGAGTACTATATATTTAATATTCATAGTCATTTGCTGAGAAGTTGATTGATGTGGGTTTGACTGAAGTGAATGTAAAACCAACCCTTATTTATGTTGGTTGGTGCTTTTGTGATTGGCCTAAAATAAAATGTAACTTTTGAACATGGCATTTTTTGAACATGAACCCATTTAATACCGATCCATTAACTAAACTCATTATTTTTGGGTATGTGCATGTAGGAATTTGAATATTGTTACATCTAACTATGTTTTTACTAAAATGTGCTGATAAATGAGCATACTATGGGAAGTAATTATTTTGGATGTGTGTACTATGAGAAGTACCTTGGAACTGACATACATTGAAATAGGAAGAGCCTGTGTGTATTAAATCTCTGTCATTCAAAACTGTAGAATATTTACAATTTATAAGATAGATATGACATGCAGAACTGTCAGTGTCTTTTATCTTCACTTATCACGCAACCAATAAAGGTTTACTCAAACTCAAAAGCAAATGAAAAATAGGTCATTCAGGAAAATGTGTAGACTCAGCACAATACATGCTAATGTGGAGGATATATGTGCCACTATGTTACTGTACTGATGACTAAATCTGGAAGAGCTGTCATTCCGAGCCCACTCCTATTTCATGGATCAGCTGTCACTGGCTTCCTCATATTTAAAATTCAAAATGCTCCCCTCACTTATTTTCCTTTTTATAGTATCTGAAGACTGTTCCTTGGGGTCATACTAATCCTCTTTAATAAATTACTATTCGTGTTGCCATTATCGTGGAAAGTCTTTGCTTGATTTGAATTTGCTGTTACAGGAATGGGCTAGAATAATATATTAGTTAGAAAAGCTATAAATTATAACTAGCACAGAGACATGCAGACATTCTGAATATCAGTCATCATTTATAACATGCAAGATTGTGATGACAAAAAGGGACTGTGTTCAGATTTGCCATTGCTTTGGGCTCTCTGGAATTGGGTTGCAGTTGTCTATGATCCTAGACATAAGGGCTCTCAGTAGCATAGAACTTATGACGTTCATGACAGTCTAGGGTTTTAGCAATATACTATGCATTCTTTTTCTATTGAACACTCACAGATGGTTTGTAGCAGGACTACGGTATACATGACAGTCCTCTGATGTGGCATTGAACATAGAATAGACTTTATGATATGTCTGATGGTTTGGGGAAATAAAGAAAATGCCGCTTGGGTTCTCAACTCATATGTTACCTTATATTACCATAGAATACTTACAGAAGGCTTATGTGAGAAATAAGGTGTACAGGCCACTCATTTTACATTACTCTGTACATTGGTTTTTTGGCCTGTCTTACAGTTTGGGAAATAAGAAATGAAGATTAGTTTGGGATTTAAGCACATATGTTATGCACTATTACCATAAAATACTTACAGGTTTATATGGGGAACACTTTTCCCAGGCCACTTCATTGATATAGCCGTCCATTCTTGAAGGGATTTTACATCTTTCTATCCCTCCATCAGCATTGATATTGGTTATACTTAGTCAGATATATTATTGCATTGCTTCATTTCAAACACTGCTATAAAAAACAGTGATGTTGTCCATATGCAAGATGGTATTTTTCATTTATAATAATACCTATAAAGGATCACTGTTAGTCTTCTGACTCCTGAAAAAAACTTTACTTAAGAAATACCTATATAGAGATCTACGCAGTCATTTTGGCCAAAGGTGTATAGAGAAACCTCATAGATCAAAATCATGCAATAGCAATCACAACATTATTTGTAATATGTTTGCTATGGACTGTGAACAAGCACCAATGTTTTTGAATGTTAAATGCTTGTTTAAAGGTATGTGTGCAGGTAGGAGAAAGCTAAGTTTTAAGGATCCATATATATATATATATATATATATATATATATATATGTGGAGGGCCAGATGATTGGGTGAGTAGGGAAGGCAGAAATAGGAAGGGTTAATTTGTTTAGATTTAAAATGATTGGGTGAAGTGGGATGGGGTGATAGTGGTCTGATGGGTGGGTCAAGGGGCAGTTATAAAGAGGGGGTTAGCCTGAAGGGAGAGGTCATGCCTGAAGGGAGAGGTCATGCCTGAAGGGAGAGGTCATTTGGCAAGAAAATCAACAGGGAAAAGAAATTCCCCCCCCCCCCTGTTATGAAAGCAAGGGGGAAGTGTATAAGTTATGGCAGCAAGGGCAGTTTGTTGTTTGGTCCATGGAAGTTTAAAACTCATACAAATCAGGGGAATGGGGACCCATCACAGTAAGGAGGCAGCGGCGGATGCCTGCTAACTGTTCCCGAGCCAGTGTGGTAGCGGCTGGGAGCCTGTTTTGGTGAGCGGTGGTATCTTGGGAAGAGTTAGTAAAGGGGGCTACTCTCATGGACCTTTAAATAAAATTATAACTGGTGTTTTTTGAAAATATTGAAAAATTAATTAAAAATGTTATTTTCGTTTATTGGATGTATGGTAAATATGGAGTTTTTTAGGTTATACCAATAAAATTGGCTGCTATGGCCAAATTTTATATCCTAAAAGGTGCAGTGTGTTTATAAAACGGGAATGGATGGATGAAGGGTAAAAAAGTCATTTAAATGATGAGTGGTTTAATCTACTCTACCCTAGTCATGATAAATATATATGTCAAATTTACACCAAGTTTAATTTATATTTTAAAAAAGCATTCATGATACAATGAACAGTATTTCCCCTCTGTCTTTTACTTTATAATACATACTACAGGGCACAAGAGATGATTGAAAGGAGACCTTATTCCTTATTTTGTCAGAGCAGCTGAAGCATTAGCAAGCATGAGTCATTTATATATAATGCTTCGTTGTATACCCGGCACCAGAAATGACTACATTCATATTGTTGTTATTGGTATTGGTTGGCTGTATGTTCTTCTATCTGGGCAAGAAATTGCCCTGTGTATTTTATACTTATTCAGGTGCTTTGAGATCTTTATACGATGATCCCCAGATAGAGCAATTCACCTAACACCAGGATAGTCTCACTACATCATATCATATTACCCTAATGGGCAGCAAGTTATTATAGCGGTGTAACACTGTAATGTCATATGGTGTTTTGTGTTACATACCTATTAAGTCAACTGATGTGATAATATTGGAGAATGGAAAAATTAAACATCTTCTTTAAGGAGACATATTAATTCTACTTTAAACATAAATCACAGTATTTGTATTGATTATTATGGTACCATTTTCAATCCAAAAAAGCACCAACCTGACCTTCTATTTAGAAGTTTATTCATCTTTAGAAAGTTCTGTCCATCATAGTTACATCATTCATGATGTGATCACATAATCACATCACTTAATCTGATGATATAGTTTAGTTGTGGACACTTTCTATTACTTGTCATTATGACTATTACCGGTATGTGATTGTTAGGATTTTTTCTCTTTATTTAGGGGTAATAATCCTGTGAGGTTAATCTAGCAGCAGTCCCAGCCTCCTTCAGCATCTTATAAATACAGTCAGCGTAAGAAATTTCTGTAATGCTTTGTTCATAATTGCCTGTAGATTAGCCCTAAATACATTCTGCAATCATTTTCAGACAAAAGTTAGATTTGTGTATTCATTGGGCATTGTATATAGCACGGTATTTATACAGGAACTCCAATTTTCTCTTTTGATTATTCTAAATGAGGACACATACAATGATTTTCAAAAGCAGAAACCAATCACTGAACGTATAAAACATTTTTTATGTCATCATTGTCTGTCTAGTATTTTTCCAAACAAGCCAGGCACAAGGTGTGTTGTCTGTAAAGAAATTGCTTTGGTTACTGTGGCAACCGATTTCACAGATTATACCCTACCGGAAGTTTTCCTTTTGTTGGATTCCAAGAACTGCTACTTTGTTGATATCTTGTTTTTTGTTTTGTGTGAGCAATTTTGTATGAACAATAAACTGAAGCAGATGCTCCCAGCTCGGCTGCACAGGAAGTACAGTATATTCCTGACATCTAGACTTCCTAAGTGCTTCTGCACGGCTGCTACCGGTAAATAAGGCCATAGGAGTAACAAGGTAATTTATAACATTTAATGTAACATTGAAAGAATATCCACTCCGTCATAATTGTATTTTCACCCCAGGTCAGCAGCTTTAGAGATTTCTTATACTGTATGTCAGGAATTTTATGCAGCCATATCAAACTAATGCATCAGTACTCCTAATAAACCCTCCAGGAACCAGAATGTCTGTTTTCAGAGATAACATGGTGCACATCGACCTCCATGACTAAATTCAAATATATCAACACGATATCATATTAATATGACATGTCATATGAAAAAAGATAACTTGTTGATCAATTACATTCAAAAACAGTCCCAACATTAAATATGGCAATTCTTTAGGAAAACATTATCAGTAAAAAAAAATGGAAAATGTAAACTACACCATGTAGAATGTATGTACATACTGTAAGAAAGTACGCTCTTTTCTAAGGTTTTATGTATCAAGACATAATAACAAATAATGTGGTCCTTAGAAAGTTCTAAAATTAGGTAAATCTTAAATCAGATGAAAAACATCACATGATATAATAGTCATGTCATTATTTTACAAATGCTAAGTTAAAATGCCAAAGCAGTGTTTGAAGAATTAAGTACACACATAGAAATTATGAGGGTAAGCGGCAGTTAGGTGCCGCTAATTAAATGCAAACAACTCAAAGGAGGAAAGACATCAGCAATGTTCTTAGAGAAGCTATTATTGCTGTCCATCAATCAGAAGAAGCTTATAAAGCAATTTCCAAACAATTTTAAGTCTATCATTCTACAGTGAGATAGATTTTTTCACTGTAAAAGAAAGATTTTTCACTGTGGAAAATATTCAAGATCGTTTCCAATTTTTCCAGGATGTCTCAGAAATATCACCCCAAGGTCAGACCATGCAAGGCTTAAAGAAATTGTGAAAAACCCAAGAGCTATATTTCCAACTCTACGGGTCTCAATTGGCATCTGAAATGTTCTTAATGTAAAGTTCTTAATAATACAATCAGAAAAAAGATTGAATAAGTATGGCTTGTTTGAAAGACCTCTTGTTTGAGACATCTCTTCCTAATTAAATCAGGACATGGTGGGTTGGGTTTTATACCTAAGGTAAATTTGAATAATTTTAGAACTTGCTGGGGAACAGCTGTGTTTTATTTTAATATTTAATTTTTAATTTTTAATATTTAATATTTAATATTTAATTTGTTTTATGTTAATATTTGTAGTCCAGTACACACACCTCACTTTCTAGTATCCGTGCCTCATCCCTGTTGATTATACATAGAGGCTCAATCCCTTACACACACCGCCATATGCCTCTCTATTACATGTAATGTGTCATTCTATTGCAGTCACACAAAAATTTCATATGCCTCCCCCTTATACCCAGGTCATTCTACCTCAGTATCACACATTGGGCCTGATTTAATAAAGTTCCCCAAGACTATTATGGGAGAACCTGGGTGATCCAACAAACCTGAAAAAATTTGCCAACAGAAATAAAATGATTTTTAAGAAATCAATTCCTAGTTTGCTGGATCATACAGGTTCTCCCATGATAGTTTATCCCCTCCAGATCTTTAATAAATCATGCCTAACATTTTTCAATTACAGACAACAACATACTGCAAACCTATCTGATACACTTAGTGCCTCATACCTCTCTAAAATATGTAGTGTTTCATGCAGTGTCACATACCTCTTTATAACACACATGAAACACTCTAACACACCTCAGTTAAACATAGTTCTCACAATATCTGCATTACACACAGTTTAAATTCTTTGTATTACATGCAGTGTTTTTTTTTTCCTCTGTTACATACAATAGCCCATATGTCTGCATTACACACAGTGTCACCTCCCTCTTTATCAGACTTATCAAACACCATGCCTCAGTGCCTCATATATTTCTATTAGCTATAGCATCTTGTACCTCTCTCTTACACACAATGGATCTGATTTATTAAAGCTCTCAAAGACTGGAGAAGATAGACTTTCATGGGAGAACCTGGGTGATCCAGCAAACCTGGAATGGATCTAGTTCAGGATTGAAACTTTTGTCAACTAATAGTAATTTTTTTTTCAGAATATTTGGCATGATTCAGTATATTTGATGAGGTATATATTGGAAAAAGCAATAAACAGTTTAATACGGTGATATCAAATAATATGATTGTATGGATTATTACCTTTAAATTTCTGAAAAATTCTGAACATTTGAAGCAATTTGTAACATATCTGGCCCATCTGAACGTAATCACACTCCAGGTCACCTATTCAAAGAACTGCTCACATTTGCTAGTTGGATGAAGGATTGAGACTATCTTGCTAGGATAATGTCCAGCAGACTGGAATACATTCCTGTGCTCATATACAATTGCCTCCAGCAAGCCGAGGCTCTAATTGTAGCATGCAAACACAACTGAAGCCGGCCAATATTTGTAAGGTACAATCATAATTGGAGCATTACTTCCTATTAGCTGTAGCCAGTCTACATATATATTGTCATTTTCAGTGTAGGAACAAACATTGGAGAAATTTTAGGAATTAAAAAAGTTGTATAATGTCTCAGACTGAAGCTGCTACAGTATACAGCATTAATTATTATAGAAGAACCAAGATGCAGCTTCTCAGTAAAACCTATTTTACAGCTAGGCACCAGCAACTATAAAAAAAAAATTTTTATCTACCTTCTTCTGAGATGGTGAATAAAATATAAAAGATAAACTGCAAGGAGAATTTATATTTTATAGAAATATTATTTAGCTTTCTAACCCAATAATTTGATTTGACTTTTTTTCTGACAATGAATACTTTTGGTTACCATGGAAATCCCTTTACTGTGTAATTGCACAAGGCTTTGGGGTCTATTTATAAAGTTGTGAATTTGACATTCAGCAAACATTCTCTGCAGGTGAATCTTCCAAGTGGAAATGAAATGACAGTGAATGATCCCCCACCAGAAAGGATGAATGTCACAATCATTGCTTTAAAAATAGACCTCTCTGTGTGTTTCCAAGGACACACACTTCAATTTTTTTCTGTGCCTGGTGGCTGTTTTAAACCTACCACTTTCTGATGAATAATAATGAAATAAATGTCTGCATCTTCAGGTTGTGTTATACACTATAGTAAGCCTAATTCAACTTTTATGTAAAAAAACACAATTCCCTCCATTGCATTCAGGACTGATCCTTTATCCCTGCTGCTTGGCTAAAAACTTGCATTGGAATTTTACTCACTTTTTCTGGTATTAAGTATTAATACCAAACAGGACCTATATGTTCATCAAAGCAGTGCTTAGAACTACTACAACACCCAGCAAAAGTCATACTACAAACCCCATGAAACACGAATTGTATTACAAACTACTATGCATCTTTAGCCAGTTTATACAAAAAAAGAGTCAGGGCATAGAATTGTAAAAAATAGGAGTCAGGGCAGAACATGTGGTATATAAAGAGGGCAGAGGAGATGTAGTATCTGTATAGCCAGCATAGAGAATTCAGTATTTGAAGAATAGGGGTAGAAATGTAGTATATGGAAAGTAAAGGCAGAGGCTGTAGTATATGGAGAACTGAGGTAGAGGATGTAGTATATGAAGAGTAAGGGTGGAGGATGTAGTATATGAAGAGTAAGGGCGGAGGATATAGTATATAGAAAGTGAAGGCAGTGGATATAGTATATAGAAAGTTAGGGCAGAGGATGCAGTATATGGAGAGTTAGGGCAGAAGATGTAGTAGATGGAGAACTAGGGCAGAGGATGTAGTATTTGGAGAGTTAGGGCAGAGGATGAAGTATACGGAGAGTTAGGGCAGAGGATGAAGTATACGGAGAGTTAGGCAGAGGATGAAGTATACGGAGAGTTAGGGCAGAGGATGAAGTATATGGAGAACAAGAACAGTGGATATAGTATATGGAGAGTCAGGGCAAAGGATTTAGAATATGGAAAATGAAGGAAGAGGGTGTAGTATATGGAGAGTCAGGGCAGACTATGTAGTATATGGAGAACAGAGGTAGAGGATGTGATATCTGGGGACTCAGGACAGAGCCAGTAATAAACGGAGAGCTGAGGCACAGGATGTAGTATATGGAGAGTTGTAGGTAGAGAAAGACCATATGGCACCTGGACGACTGGAGCAGTCGAGGCAGTATTTGGAAAGCTGGATAAGCTGACCCAGTATTGTGAAAGCCAGTGCAGAGGATGTTGTGTTTGGGGGAACTTCATCATTGCTTTTTTCAAATAAATAAACCTGAATTGATTCTCTGCCAAATATGGAATTTTTGTTTGCCTTGATCCTCAGGATATCTTCCAAATAAAGATCATTGCATAGGTAATGTTTTGTCCTGTTTTTTCTACTGTGTTTTACTGCAGTCTTAGGTATTGGTTGTCTAGTCAGTCATATTCTTATAGCACTCCTCATTTGCTGTGACATTTGGGAAGTCTTTTAATCCAGGTTGCATTTTCCTGAATAAAAAAAAAAAAGCAAAAACAGCCACGATATGGTTAATACTTAATCTGGAGATCCCAACTTTTCTAATTACCAATTTCAGCCTAATGTAAAACTTTTCTATACCTTGTAGTTCATTAAACCTTCCGCCAAGGCAGTGGTTTGACATTACATTTCATTTTCCAATAATATACTCAGGTATTTAATTATATAACTGGGACTATGAATGGTAAAGGACGAAAAAGAATATATTATTAATTCATGATCACATGTAAGCATTATTATGGATTTAGCAAATGTAAAGCACCGAAGACATGTTATGTTATAGGCTAAAACAAATGGAAATATGAAAGCTGTATTGTAACATATTTTATACAGATCTAAGTAAACTGATTTAGGTTGGTTGCTGTGCGTTATAAAACATACATTTAATTTACTGTATGTTAAGTAACTCAACTCAGAACAGGTAACCATCAAATAAAGCAGCTTTTATGTTGGGAGTTGCCTTTGATGCCCCAATGGTATTACGTGTTCCTTACTGCTGCAAACTGCGGCACCAAACGGATGTTTTTATGGCATGCTGGTGTTATCAAAGTTCAGAGCTTTATTTCTACTGTAATCAGCTTCAAGATGAAAGAAAGTGTTATTTTAATAGATGTATCCATTCCACCTCCAGTGGCTATGTATATTATGAAAGTTCTACTCAGCATCTCGGCTAAGCAACAATTTAGATAAAGATGGTGCTTGGTCAATGACCTAGCACCAGCTTTGTGTTGTAGGAAAGGGACTGGATGGCTGAAGTACTGAGTGTTTCATCTAAAAAATAGAACTAATCAAAGTACCACATGTGGATGACATAAGTTTTAAATTAACTAATATTTATATGATTATGTACAAGGTACTAAAGGAAAATGACTCTGATTAGCTGGTTGCAGCACTTTGTTTAAGTTTGAATGTCATCCCACTCTACTTACAAAGACAAGCAGGTCATTTGTCAGTGAAGCAAAAAATATGTGATTAATATTTAAATAGTCAAAGTGAGGTTACGTTGGCTTTGAGCTATATTTAAGCTTCTATACTTATAATATCTGAAAAAGAAAATAAGTTGTACAGAGGAGGATTAGCAATTTGTCTTATATATGTAGGTTTTGATTTCTAAATTAGGAATATAGGGGATTCCAGGTGTTTAAAAGTTACAAGGTCGTTGAAAATTTAGCAATTCTTTAGTGAATAGCTAAAAGGAGTTCATACATTTATGTAGGATATATTTGCATAACAGTTGTGGCTCATTTAATTCTAGATGTTAACAGCAACTACAATTCAACTTTACTAGCCATATTAGAAATTAACAGTTCATCCCATTTCAATGAAGTTTTCCTAAAATCTTGTTTTTAAAATCTGGAACATGAATAATAATACCATGTAATGGTTCGATACAATATCTCACACGTGTTCAGTGCTCAACCCAGAAATTATTTTAAGCTGGGTTAGAAGAAATTTTAGGCGGGTGGCAGCCCCTGTATTGTGACCCAACTCATCAGTAACTACCCAAAAACATCCGGGTGGTTACTGAAAAGTGCCAGGTGGTGCGCCTGGTTAAAAGGGGCTGGGGAGAACACTGATGTTTATAAATGAAGGAATATGTTTTAATTATTTGTATAACACATGCTCTGTGTTCTTGAGATTTCTAGCAAGTCAGGTACAGATTTGCAGATCAGAAGTTAGGGCTTCACTTTCTGCATACTTTTACTAATTATTTATTCCACATAGATTTTTTTTAATATTGATTTGTCTATAATCATTATCACTAGCACAGCAAACCATAAGGCTTGATAGCCCCTGCAACTCAAGTATGTTAAGGTCTATTTTACAATAGATTGTAAGCTCTTCGGGGCAGGGTTCTCTCCTCCTGTATCACTGTCTGTATTAGTCTGTCATTTGCAATCCCTATTTAATGTACAGCGCTGCATAATATGTTGGCGCTATATAAATCCTGTTTATTAATAATAATAATAATAAAAATAAAATATTTGTAGTTCATCAATGCCCTTATGCATTTCTTTTTCAGAAAACAGATACAAAAGGGAAGTGGCTTAAACTCTTTACCTTATTTCGTTTCTTTATGGTTCAGAATATTTAATCTACATTGTAAACTTTCACATGAGCTCCCTGGTCCTTTGCTTGATCAAACTTCCAGCACTCGAATGCAGCCTGCCTATAAAGAACTAGTTGAGGAGAATGAGTTAAACAGCAAGATATGCTCAAAGGAATAAGATACTTTTGAAAACCTTTTCAGAAAGCTGAATTGGTGCCCTAAGGGCACAAGTTGTTTAAATGCCAACACACACTTCAGGTTTAAATTCACGTATATTGAACACAAAATGAAGGCTTGCACTTCAGCCACAGGAGCACCTTGTCAATCCTCCTAAACTCTTCACACTTATTGTAGTATATTTCTTTCTTCGTATTTAATATTTGGGTGGAGGGGGATAGGGAAGCGGGAGTAACAATAATCATAAATTTGTTGGGTGATTGCAGTCACCTAATTAAAAACTCTAGAGACTCTGATTTCATAAAATAATCATCTGATTATAAGAAGTAAAATGGGTCAAGTGGTAATTGCATACTGATTGAATAAACCTTTGCTCATTATAGCGAAATACACAAGTAATATGTGCTTCTATAGCACGCTGCACTCAGAGAAAGAAGGCAAAGATATGAGAATCAACAGAAATACACAATACATTACCCACTGTCCAGTTCTTTACTACACAGCTTGTCACTTCTGGGGAATGTATGAGTCAGATCAGACATCATACAGTAGAGATATAGAAGATGCAATCACACTTTGGAAGGTATTGTTTGGCACTGTCTGCTTTACAGTCAGAGGTTACAGCTGAGTGACTTCCTCCTTAAAATGATTACCACCATTCTTGCAATTTTCACGTACACAATCAAAAATTCTTACATTATTAATTCCCTTCCCTATCCCAGTCTGAGTGCTGCTGTACAGGCAATTATAAGTGGCTTGTGTAAAGACATGGAATAAATACCCTTCATTACTTAAAAAATATACACAACTGCATTCAAACCTGTTTTACTTATGTGGAGTTTAGCTTTTTCATATTAAATTGCAATTTGTAATTGCAGATTATACCTATGATCATTTTGGAAGACAATGTAAAAAAATATGCTAGGACTTTAATTATTTTGTCCTTTTTTTCATACCATTTCCAGAAAGTTTCTCCATACATTATAACAAACTTCACCTTTTGTTTTCATAGTAAGCTGAAACACAACTAATTATGGAGCTTGCTAGCATAATGTCCAAGTGCACTGGTGTTTTAATCAGCTTGGCAATTGTTGTACATTTACCATCTATTGACTTTATATTGTGATACTTTCTGCTTAAATCAACATATCCACCCTGACAACAGAAGAGAAGATAAGAATAAGCTGAATGTTGAGCTGTTGCTTCCTTGCCATCCATATTTTGGGCCAGTCCAGATTGTGATTGCAGTAAAGAAAACTGAACTCGGGGTCCTAGGAATATTTCTGTTTTTGGTTATACAAGTGATATTTAACTGTTCTTTCCAATAGATTATTAGTTTTGAGTTTTTAATTATACAAAAGAACAAGTACAACCAAATATTATTATATTTTTCCCCAGACATACATTACCATAGGGTAACCCATGATACATTTACCTGGAGGGCCATGTGGATGTGAAGCACTGAAGAATCACTAAAGAATGTATGAAAATGACATCAAGTGGTGTTTAGTAAAATGTCAATAGGACCAATTGAACCCAAAGAACAATTGGATGGGCTATAGACAGAACATGTAGGGCTAAACGAGTCTGCTCCAAAGATGTGCAGCAAACACTGGAGCCCCTAGAAGCCACAGATACCACCGTATCCAATAAAAACCACAGTTGATTTGAAACTTCTGGGAAAGGGAGAGATAGGGAAATTTTACATGAAAAACTACCAGGTATATCATGCTATTTTATTATTTTTTTTTTCACCTGGTATTTTTGTAAATTACATAATTTTTGTCCGTGCATGAGTACTTTCATCTCACTTTATCCATGTTAGAAGCCATGGTTGCTTTTGTTCTTCTCCATTACCCCTGTGATTTCACCTTCTAAACAATGAAGGCACCTTTCCCTAAAATATACTTCAGTTACACAGAGACGGTTTTGCATTATTTTTTTCATCAAGTTAGCTTTTGTACGTTTATACACACTATAGAAATGGCTGACAAACTCCCAAAATGTGTATTTTTTTTAAACACAGTTCCTAATAAAAAATGGGGCTTGATGGAAGAGAATAGAGTTTATATTTAATGAGCAGAGAATCAATAATCCAAAAATGAAAATACAGTTGACAATCGAAAATCTGACCATTGATAATCCGTTTCCTTCATTTTTCAGGCATGAATTTCAAAACGCATTTTCAATACAGGGACTGTAGTACACTGTTTGGCCACTGAGGTTTTGATGGCGCTGTTTTGCAGAAACAGCTGTTAGGTCTTGCTTACTAAATATAGGTTGAGACGTCCCTGCTGCCTGCTCCCTGGAACTGTGCCCGATGTCCGCGGGTGCTGCAAGAGGAAGGCTGGCCTGTGTGTGGAGGAAAGTATAACTTTCAAAAATCCTAAATTTTTGAAAATCTGGCACTCCTCGGGTCCTGAGGTTTCCAGATTTTTGAATGTTAACTGTAGTCAAAACGTGTCTTATGAAAACCGCTAACTTTCATCAGCTAAATAAACAGCAAAATAAGTGCAATCTTAGCTACTGCAATTTGGTTAAATCATTCCTATTAAACTCTGCTTTTTTTTTCCTTTAACAGAAGAGGACTAAATGAGGGTCACGTTTTTGACCCATCTTGCTAAGATTTGCACTAACTAAATAGGATTTAGCAAAGGAAGTAAGTCTGTAATTATAGAGAAGAGGTGGATTTTTTTGTGTTCTCAATAACTGTAATTTGCACGATTACACAAGCAACAGCTTTGTTGTAGAGAAGCTATGCTTACATTAAAGTGCATTAAAGAGTTTTTTTATTCAAAGTTTTATGCCAAGAGACAACTGATTCTTTCTTGGATTGCTTTTAAAAGTGGCATTTTAACAGCTTAGCTGACTGATGTGCATCAGTTTAATTAAGAATCTGAGTCAAATCTGTTTAGGACACTTGTCAAGAATTATTATTATATGATAAAGACTTATGTAATGCTGTTAACTTGCTTAAAACCTGTGCCTACTGCAATTATTTCCCCACGCCAAGCTAACATTTAGGATCACAGTACTTTGAAAGCATTATATTTGAAGATGATATTCTAGACATCATTTCACAATTGAACAATAATTTTTCAAACTTTCCTAGGTGTACATGTAAATGCAACAGACAGGTTTTTTTACATTGTACTGCATGGTACAAAATGATCTACTATCCATGTTGTTTTTTTATGAAGCCAGCAATACAGAAGAATAAATACAACCAACATAAGCCTAGACATACATCAACATGGGGTAACCCAGGGTACATAAATCCAGAGGGAATGTGGATGAGAAGCAATGAAGACCCATGAAAACACATCAGTGGTGTTGAGTAAAATGCCAATAGGACTAGTAGAGCTCAGATTGGCTGGTGTATATACAGAATATACCCATGTAGGGCTAAACAGGCCTGCCCTTAGGTGTCTAGCAGACACTGAAGCAACATATACCACCATGTTCAGAAACCACTTGGAAAGGAAGAGAAGCGGACATCAGGGAGAGGATACTGTGTACCTAACCCTTTTGCTAACAGAGCTTTTTTTTTATTTTTGCTTTGTCTGCCATGTGTTTCTATGACAGACAAAGACTTTTCTCTTCCCTCCATTAGATTTGGAGTTGCTCCTTTGGTCCCCTTTCTCCTGGCGACTCTTTGAAAAGCCCTAGGTTAGAGTTTTGTTACACATCCCTTCTCATTTTTCATGTGCTATATAGAGATGTTTTGGGGGATTTGTATGTTCAGGGAGAAATATTTTGGTTTGTAGTAAGTAAAAGGAATCACTCCTATTTATATATTTTACAGCTCAATAAATGTAGACATCCTATAGTACTATGCCCAAATCCTTACACCATCCAGTAAAAAGAGCTGAGACCCAGGCTACAGTTTTCCCTAGTAATCGCCACTCCCAATTTATGTATCTTACTATTTACATTATTGCTGTGGCCCAATATTCTTTATACATAGGGTATGAAACATCAGACCTCATAGTGAAATCAAAGATTGATTAACAGTATAGTACCTACATGTATTGTTGATGATGAGTGTTGTGCAGGGCAAATTTCCTCCCAGGGTAGTTTAGTTATTTCATATGGTACTAATTTTGATTTTGAAAAGTAAATGCTCTTTAATTCTTGGTAAATTCTCTAACTAGCCCCATAGACCTATGATACCTGCTGCTATAGGTTCTGCTATTAACAGATTGAACATTAAGAACATGAAAAATATTTTGCTATTGTTTTTTTCAGTACTTCGAAAGTGAATCAGACCCATCATATGTATTTGTATTCTTGATGCATGGGATTTGACCTCAGCGCTTCATGCTCTTTAAAAATGGTGACAACAGACATTTTAATAGCCACTTATACACCTGGATTCAATTCTCCCTCAAAAGATCTTCACAAATATTTCCCTACGCAACACACAAACATAAAAGCTGGCATGAAAGCAGCCTTCTAAAACAGATATTTATTTTTCAAACAGCAGCATATTTTACTTATGGGGGTACAGAATTTAGAATTCTCCAGGTCGTTACCTTTTTGTTTTGTTTCTTAAGAAACAAGCCCCATTATAGATGTTGGCACTTTTTTGATCACAAACCTTGATATTGGCTCAGTTTATTTTCATCAATTATGTACAAATAGCTGTGCTAATAAGTAACTGCAAGGTAATAAAGACAAAACACTGAAAAGACTACAGAAAGTATAAAATGTTCATTTTGTTCCCCTTATTGTAAGAGTAGGAAACACATACATACAAATCAAGCTGGGCTCCAGTAAACATGATACTACAGAAAATCAAATAGTTACAAGATAACACCAATAAAACATATGGTTCTTCATGGCAATGTAAAAAGCACAGAAGCTTGCTGCCTTAAAAGTGACTTCATCACAGGAACAAAATAAATGACACATGAAATCACCAAAACAACAACAAATGATATACAGTAGCAGCAAATATTATATAATAAATAACATGGTCTGCATTTCATTGGCTTCAGTGCATCTCATTTTTAGATTTGTTTGCCATATAAGTGCATGGTATTCAATACGTCATTTCAATACATTGGGTGTTGGAAGTTAAAACCAGATAACTTAGGCTTGGTTGTTCTGAACTAAAGTTTCACGATTCCTTTCAGAAAAGGTAGCAGGTGAATGTCTAACCAAAGTTCCTTACCAACTACCCTTTTCAGGGATAAAAAAAACAGATTTCTCCTTTTATTATGATCTTATTTCATGGCTCAGCTAAATTTACTTCAAATAGAATATTTGGGCAATTTTTTTTCATAGAATTTTAAATGCAGACGTGAGTTTATTAACCTCCCTGGCGGTATTCCCGAGTGTGGCTTGGGGTGGATTTTTCATTCCAAAAGCGGTAACCCCGAGCCACACTCGGGGTGGAATTGCCAGGAAGTTTAAAACTCCTACTTTGTTCCCTCGTTCCAGTGGCGCCCTCCAGCAGTGTCCGTGGCGTCCTCCAGCGATGTCCACTGCAACCTCCAGCGATGCCTGGCATCTTCTTCTCTTGGCGATGCATTTGTGTAACCTGCCCATGGGGAAGGGCTGGCAGATGACCAAGAGCCCACAGATAAAGCAGCACAATGTTCTTACGGTGCCAATTCCAGAAAGCAAGCTAAAGGTCATATAAAAGTGATCAGTCCACCAGATGAAGTACCAAAGGAACGGCACAAAGCAGAATCAGAGTCACAGGCAAAGGTCGCTCTAGGCAGCGTACAATCAAAAGGTCAGCAACAGTAAATCAAATGAAACTCACACTAGCAGCAGATAATCCGAGCTAAACACTACAATAGGGACAGATCACTGGGAGCAGGCTATAACGCTCCAGCAGCCAATGGCAGTGCAGGACTGAGATTAGGAACCTACTCTGAGCTGATCTCTCAGCACAACTCCAAATCCCCTTTAGGTGCACACAGTCTCAGAGCAGGGAATGCAGGGGAGACTGACAGTTATTTGCCTGACCTTCCCTGCTGCTGCAAGTAAGGCTGACGAAGAGAATAAGCAGGGCGCATTGTCCTGCGGTGGCCTACAGCACAGGATCGCTGGCCAGATAATTGTATCCTAACATGTGACAAATGTTTCTGAGCAGTTTATTGAAGAGAGCAGAAAAGTAGAGGTAGTAATAAAATAGGCAATGAGAAAAATCATCATCCTTTTTCTTTTTAAAAACATGTTCTACACCATAAAAGATTTTTGTCATTTGAACGAATTAGGAGAAAAATATCACGAGTTAAAATAACTCATCCATTTCCATAAATTGAGCCTGTAATCTGGAATTTTTTCATGCAGTTATAAATATCTTTATATAAAAAGCAGTGTTACTATTTGTGATTCTTATGGAAACAAAGTTATAGCCTTTATAATGCATATTTTTTCTTGGAAATGACATAGCTATAAAAGTTAACTTAGTCATTTTAAATAAATCAAGCTATTAAAAGCCTAGGCAGAAAATCCACTTGGTTTTTTACTTTACAACTGTAATTTAAATTGGGTTGTCATCAGGTTTAAGTGCCTCATCCTGCATACAAATGCCAGATGGCATTCGGACCCACTTTTCCCTCCAATGTATTTATCTGGATAGGAACAAGCGGCTATTTCATGATTGGTGGCAGCTGCTCAGTGATTATTTTATAGAAAAGCAGGGACCCTCCATGATATTTTCCATGTTAATACTTATTCTAGCACAAGGTAAAAATTACTTTTATTCAATGTTTTACATTTCCTATACAACATCTTTTTAAAGAACATTGTTTTAAGGTAATTAGAAAAAAAATAAATATATGATTGACTTTCATGTACATGAATGAAGTAAGGTCAAGATGAGGCATTTATTTGTTAGATTTCAAAACTGCTTCTTCCCTCATACAAGTGAATAGTAATGCAAAATCAGCTTGAAAAAAGTTGATTGGAGCTTAGAATAAACTAGTTCAGAATGGCCTACAATTGCAGGTCAAATGCACCTGTCACTGGGCACCCAGAGACCCCCAAAGCCCAATGAACTCTAATTTCATAAAAGTAAATTCAATTTCTATTTGATCTGCCACTTCTGTTTATCATGATTGGTACAACAGTTGGATGGATAACCTTACTGAAAAAAATAAACTATAAGGTTAGGGTATTAAAACACAACTTAAAAAACTAAAACCGCTCTTTTAGTATTAGAGTGCTTATCATTCCAGCGTTTAAATCATTTCACAAATCATTCCAGTTTAAAATTGATCAATTTAGATCAGTGTTTTTAGGTAAGCACAAGACAGACTTACCCCCATACCTCTTACTACAAATATGGGTGAAAGTCCTTATTCAATTAAGTTTCTTGGAAAATTTGTCATCTGGCTATTTCCAGAGGATATCTGTGGTTAGCCAAGGTCACACTTCCAGAATAAACTAAACTTAGTACATTAGAAGAAAATACTATAGGTGCATTTTTTATGTTAAATTTCATCTATATAGGCATATTGATTAGTATCAGTGGTGACTATAGGATCACTGTCCTAAATTCAACATAACTTGTCCCACAGAGAATGTTTGATGCTACCAAAAGGACATCATTTGCTATAAACCACTATCTCTATGCTTGCATTTGTTTATTTATATGTATGTATGTTTATGTGTATACATTACTACCATGTGTCTGGCAAATAGGTTTGTGGCCCAACAATCTGTGTCGTTTCACCAAATTTTTTGTCATAATTTGTCATACTTTTGAATTTGTTAAAAGGTCATATCAAAGTACTTGCATTTGACTTTTATACTATTTGTGGAGTGTTTTGTTTTTGTACAGTTTGGGGTCTAATTAGTAAGCAGCAAATCTGACAATCACTGATACAATCTCTGGTGGAGGATCATTTCAATTAATTTCATTTCAGGTCAATGTGTTTCAGTCCACCTGAAATGTTTCAGTGAATGTCAGATTCACTACTTTGTGTGTGTGAATTACAGAATATAAAAAAGGATTTAAATTACATTGCTTTTAATCTTACAATCAATGGAAAAAATCCTTAGCACACAACACATTGTCCATGATGAAAGCAGCTATTGTCTCATTCATATAGCTCATGAGTTTTGATTTCAGTTATAGGTAAAAGGCACTATTTCAGTCCTTGGGAATGTTGTGCACATTCCTTAAAGGTGCCCATTGACATCAGATGACTGTTGAAAGATTTCACTGCTGGACAATTGTTTTTCAGAATAATTGTTTGAAATCCCTGCGTGCTGTGACCTGCTGAGTATGTGTGTGTTTGCACTGTGCAGGCATATTTAGTGCCAACTGAATCTGTTTCCCACAGACATATACATCAAGGGAAAATTCAGTTGGGTAGAGATGCATTTTTCTAATATCCATACTAGTTTGGTTCTTTACATTTTAGAGAATTTATGAAAATTACATGATTAAAAAATCCTAAAAAAATCATTCATTTTGTGTAGCATCAGGGGTTAATTGCTAAATAGCAAGTTTAAAGTTTATAAAATGGTTATGAAACACCGTGGTTGATCTATTAAATGAGTTTAGGCTGTTCACTCAGCAAAGTTAAATTTAATACTGCAAGGTCTTAGCTAAGTGAATGTGGTAAAATTTTATTTGCAAAGGATACCCAATCAAAAATATGATTTTATACATTACTTTTTACAGAATCGAAAAAAAAATCAAATGTTTTTTTTATGCTCACACACAACTAAACACATTGAATAAAACTAACAGTTTTGTAAGAGATGTATGATGTATGTATTCTCATCTAGTCTGGTCTTGTTTTGGTCACCACACCTTTTCTGAAAAGGTCAACATATTTGAAAGGTCACAGAACAGGAACAGTCAGGTTTCATGCATCTCTGTCTTTAGTCCTGCTGCTTTTGCTCAAACTAGCAGTCATGGAGAAAAGGGCTTTGCCAATACATTTTAGGGCACAAACAAGAGAGACACAATTAATTGATGCAAAGGTTTTAAGACTAATGTCACAATATGTCTGTATTCCAGATCCCCAGCTCAAGGGCATAGTGACCAGGTTATATTGCAGGCAAGGATACTACTTGCAAATGCACCCAGATGGAACTCTCGATGGAACCAAGGATGACAGCAGCAACTCTAGTGAGTACCCATCTTATCTTATATTTGATTATTGTTTGGTATTGTGTGTGTTCTGCATGCCATGTATTTCTTCAATAGACTTTTGTTTGGCAATTAGCACAGTTGTGCAAATGTTTATTTGTAAAGAAAAATAATTCAGTACCTGAAAGCAGTAGGATCTCTTTTATTTTATTCCCTTACTACAAATAATAAAAAAAAGTATGACTGGTTGTTGCCGACAATACCTTCACCTCTACACTACCTTTTTTTATAGATCTTTCCACTTTAGTAAAAAAAAAAAAAAAAAAACAGTAAAAATTTTGTTTGAGTGCATTATCGCAAGCAGATGTTTGTCTTAATTCTGTTCTCTGCAACATACTGCAAAACAACTATGATTGGTTGCTGCAGGTAATACTTTCTTCTTAACTTTCCTACACAAACCTGCAGGGAACCACCACAGCAAGACTACCCCTGTTAATTTGCTGTTTCAGAGGATTTTGGAACAGTTCTGAGGTTATGTTAGGATCGGTTCAGTACAATACTGTTCATCTCCATCTTCAGAAATATATTGATCACAGTCTTACTATCCAGGCGCTTTGTACTTTTTTAATTAAATGTATAGCCCTATAATGCCCTATATATCAAATGGTGTGTGGAAACCTTTCCGTATGCTTTTAGTATTTGTGAGATTTTTATGATCTAATACATGCATTTAGTATTAAGAAATACTTGCATTGTTAAACTTTAGACATTATTTGCATTTAATAATTGAAATGTAAAATAGCTATGCTTTACACACTTTACACTTCCTCTTTGCATTAGCATGGTCTGCCAAAGGGCTAGATATTTTTTTTGCTGCCTGCTGAGTTTAAAGACAAACTCCAGGCACATATATTGGAACCTTTTTTTTCAATTTTTAATAATTAATTTTTAAATTAATAAATGACACCCTCCTTTTTATAGTCCCAAGAATCTCTCTCCAAGGGTTGCTGATAAACAGCAGAAGTCAAACTTCTAGCTCCTCTTGGTGACTATGAATGATCCTAGTTCTGGTCTGCCTCTGCCTCCTGACAGTTTAAAAGCACAGTGGCTATGTCATCACTGTATAGAAGGGATGGGGGGCTGGTAAAGCACAATACCATAACCCGACCTTTCTAGATCGTTTTAACATTGGAAATTCTTGACAAAACTTTCAGGTCTTCAAGGAACCCCTTCTATAATTACTAAACCCACAGCTCACAGTATATTATCGTGGTGGCTATCATGGTGGCTGGCTAATGTGAAGAAAGTCACCCTTACAGATATCCAAAATTTTCATTGGTGTCACTTAAACTAACCTGAGAGGCACAAATTGCCCATTGTTCAAGGATCCCCTTGCAACCTCTGGGGGAACTTTAAAATTACATGTAACCCAAGAAACAATGTTGTTATCGGTATAATTCTTAGTATCATTCATAGACATGGTTCAAGTGTTTGGGCTTAAAGGATCTTTTTCTTTTTCAGTGACTCATGTCACTAAGTTATAAAGTAAGGGGATATAAATATTTGAAAATTACCTATGGAACAGAAATTAAGGAAGAATTTTCCAATGATATCACTCTCTTGTCTTGATAGTTTTTAAACATGGAATTTCATGCTTTTGGGAGTTTACTATTTACCTCCTGCCACGTCTTTGGGAAAGACTCAGATAGCAATAAATTCCCAAAGATGTTATAACCACTGTCCACTCCACCCATCAGGAAAAATACATTCACTTTTCCCCAGAGCTGTAAATATTGATGTGGAGTTTTTCAGAAACATGTCCATCCATGTTTCTGTGCAATGTCATTAGTAAACCTTATCTGGTTTGTTTTCTTTTGACAGGAATTTAAAGAAAAGTTACCCTAGGCTATGGTTAAAGGGACAGTGAATCTATGTTCACATGTCTGCCAAAACCAACCACTTTTTTTACACTGATAATATATATATATATATATATATATATAATCCTAGGATGTCAAATTCTAATGTGCAAACATAGTTTAAAACTTTAATAGAAAGCATTAAAAATTCATCTTTAGAAACCTGGAGGATTATTAGATATGAGTTTCTGTTTTAAAATTACCTTTTGTTTGCTTGCATTTTTGGTCTTTTATCTTTATATTTTAAGTTTGTCTCATCTCTGTTTTTACTGCTCACATTCTTGACATTTTTGTGCATTTTCTCTCTGTTGTTTACACCTGAATGCTAATCTTTTCATCCTGCCAGTTATCTCTGCTCACCTTGCCATAACTTTTGCATCTGATTGTTATTACTTCATGGGTGTGGGAACATGCTTCTTGCACTCATCAAAATTGTTCAAGCATGAAACCTGCTAGATGGGTTCATACTTGGCAAGGACAAGACACTCAAATCCTTCCCATGAATAGGCAACGGTACATAGAGTAGTGTCCATTTTGATTATGTGGATGCTTTTCTAAAAATCATATATGATTAAAGGTCACTCCATTGGGGGTAAGTGGAAAAAAAGTTTGTGGAATTCTGCAGTACAAAAATAGCTAGATTTTTTTTTTTTACATATTACTAACAGAATGACTAACTTAACCAAATGCTCTTTCTTTTATTCTTAGCATTATTCAACCTCATACCAGTGGGTCTTCGTGTTGTTGCAATCCAAGGTGTAAAAACAGGGTTATATATTGCAATGAATGGAGAAGGTTACCTGTACACATCAGTGAGTACTGTTTTGTTTGACAATATTTCTAAGAGTGGAAATTTGAAAAATATTGCTTAGTAAATGTGTAATCTGCACTGCTGTTTGGTGGTAACACAAAATTTAAACCAGGCAAAAGCTTCATAGGGTATTATTATTTTATTGTATGTAGGGTTATATTGTTATATTTTTCAGCTTCAATACCATATAAAGCAGATCTGTACTCCATTGTAACCTAATGATTGTTAACAGTTTTGCTACGAATGAATAATAATGAGTAATAGACTTCTTGTTGAATTGCTGCTCTGAAATCTGTGCCACTTATGTAACATGGTCACATGATGAGGCATCAATGATCTCTACTAGCCTCATGTAATGTGTTCCCTGTTTCTGCCTTATGTAGCCTTGGATCATTGTCAGCAGTTTCTTGATGGTCCTGTAAAGCAATAAATGCATTGATCCCTTAGTGCCCTATGATATTGTAAGGGTTGCCGTCTAGGCATAGGGGTCCTATAAAATGACAACCATTAAACCTTGATTGTCCACTTTCGCACAAATCATGTGATCAAACGCATAGGATTTTGAATACACTTGCACAAGGGGTATTTAGAAGTAGCAATCACAGCCTCCCTTTTGCTATGAATTTACCATCACTGGTAAAATATTGAACAATTACTGAAACAGGAACGTTTTGATAGTATAATCCTGCAATCTGTACCTCTCTGATCCTACTTGTCAGTATACACAGCAGACTACTCTGGCTTTTGAGCTTATCTCAGGTAAACAGTCAACTATTGACTGACAAAATATTCAACCAAGAGATTTGTCTGTGTTTTCTACTGAATTTTTTTCATTCCATCCTGGGTAAAACATGATTAATTACTGCAGCTACCTTTCAAACTGTGGATATACCAATAACCTCAGACAAGCAGTAGCTGGTATATCATAAGTTGTATATATAGATGGCATTATAACATCTGAAATGTAGTTCAAATCTATTTTTTTTATTTTTAACAAGGTTGTTTACTTGCAAAGAACTATCAATGATAATCATTAATGAGTAATACAATGTTAAAGGTGATTGGAGCAGAAGATACTTAAAGCGTAGCTAAACTTAGAATTTTTACTTTTTATAATATGGTGGACAACCCCTTTATTTTTTTTTTATTTTTTTAAGTGCAGAACCTCTCTTTTTTGTCTTGATCACTGCGGCAATCAAGACATAATGGGAGCACAAAGCCTCCCCAGGTACCTACGCCACGCATCCCTGGAGGTTCCTGGCTGCTTCTTCTGTGCATGCCCTGATCTCGGGCATGGGCAGAAGTAGCCCTTTCGTTAATAGAAAAAAAATTGCTGATCTCAACCATGATTTTTACCAATCTACGCCACCTGCCCTCACTACTGCGCAGTGCAAGATCAGGTGATGCAGGAAGAAGAACCCAGAAGAAGGAGGGCCTAAGACGGATACTGGGACGACAGGGGACCTGATGGAAGAAATGTCCTGATGGATAAACTGATCTGCGGAATTAAAGGTGTTTTTTTTATTTTTTTTATTTCCGCTTTAAAGTATACCTAAAGCCACATAAAACTTAACTTTTATTTAAAACAATAAAACAGGAATAAAGGGTTCCATATTCTAACACATCACTCCTATGTTAAAACACTCCTATTGAGTTTAAAAAACAAAACACCAAATTTAGTTGTATACAGTCTCACAACTATGATTCAACGTGTTTCACTGACTTTTTCATCCGCTTCCTCAGGAATCAGTAAAAAAGACCTATAGGTTACTAACACGTCTTTAGATGAAAGCCCCTCCTCTGATGGTATCGATGTGCTCACCATGTCTGGACGCAGACCAGAAAGGGTAGGCATGGCAATCTCTTTACCAGCTTCATTACTAGCAATACCAAGGAACCTAAGTCTTGAAGAAAGTCTTCCTTTCAGAGTGTATCAGAGTATATTTCTGTTTTTTTTCTATTTTTGATGTCAAGGGAATGGAGGTTTTGACAATTTAAAAAGTAAACCATATGTTTATATCCTGGGGATGCTGAGACTGTCTTGCTGCTCTGGGTTCACGTTTTGCCTTGGTCGATTGCTGTCTTCTATACATGGTGAGCACATTGATACCATCGGAGAAGGTGCTTTCATCTAAAGATGTGTTGTTAACCTACAAGTCTCTTTACTGATTCCTGAGAAAGTGGATGAAAAAGTCTGCGAAACGCGTCGAATCATAGATGTGAGACTGTATACAACTAAATTTGGTGTTTTGTTTTTTAAACAAATGCTGTGGAGTGTTTTAACATAGGAGTGATGTGTTAGAATATGGAACACGTTATTCCTGTTTTAAATAAAAGTTATTTCATAATCAGTGCCGGCAAAGTCCCATTCCTACTACCAATACATTGGTTAAACATCCGCTATAATAGCCGGGATGTGGTACATATATCTGAATGTAAAATTAAGGTGTATAACCTGGCCATACTAATACTTTGAATCTTAAAATACCTAAAGTCACTTTTCTTTTTGGAAGAATATGTTATTAACCACCTGGCCGTTAAGCCCGAGCATGCTCGGGGTAAAAACTTTTGCAATTTTTGTTAAACCCGAGTTTTTCTCACCAGGTGGTTAAATGTAAACAAATGTTATATTGCAATCCGATTGTCATACATTGTATGACAATCGGATTACAACTGAAAGGAAATACTTTTATCGATAATTGCAATTTTTTTTAACCCGAACCAAGGTCGGGTTTAACGGTCGGGTGGTTTAATACTGGAGTGTATGCATTATTGAGGTGTTTACATAAAAGACTAGTACTAGTATCTAAAACTTCCAGGGACAAATACACTTTGCGGCAATCATATGTTCCTGCTTTTCTAGCCGTTCAGGGTGTTTATGCAGGTCTGAATGGTATTTTAGACCTTGGCCCACTATATATTTATATATTGACTTACTCACCCCAGCTTGGTAGTGGAAGCATATAAAGGTGGATTCTTCCTTTAACCAGAAGCAATATCATCCATGAACGTTGCTTGAAGCCAAGCCCACGACATCAGAAATCAAAGGAAGAAATAAGCAATCTTTTCAATTTGAAGCATGTTAAGGAATATGCCCCAAAAATCCTCTTTGCCTATTTCTTAATATAATTTTTCTTTTATATGTACACACATAATTGCATACATACATATATACAGTATATATATATGCATGTATGTACATACCGTGTTTCCCCGAAAATAAGACACTGTCTTATATTTTTTTGGGCTTCCAAAAACACACTAGGTCTTATTTTCAGGGTAGGTCTTATATACTTTTTTTAATGAAAAAAAACACTTACCATATTCCCAAATTCCCCTTACAAATTCCCCTTCTGATCACTCTGTGCTTTTTTTCCACTGTTCGGCAGTTAGGACATGGAACAGCAGGTGGCGCTGTGCCGGTTTCTTTCCTGCTTTACAAACAGGAAAAGACACGATGCTGGCAGAGGAGAGAAGAGAGACATGCTGCAGCCAGAGACACACGCAGGATCGCGTATCAGGTGAGTATATTATTTTAATTTTTTTTTTTAACACATTTTTAAGGGCTCACTAGAACTAGCCTGGTTACATGCACTTCAGCTTCTGACAGGCGAAGTGCATGTAATATCACTCCGCCTGTGACAGGAGCCGGAACTACAAGGAAAGCATCGGCTTGTGCGGCTGTGTGTTAGCCCGCTGTGTGTACGCCCGCTGTCTCCCGCTCGGTGAGTACTGTTTTAATTTATGTTTGCTTTTATTTTTTTATTTTTTTTTAATTTTTCTACTAGGTCTTATTTTCGGGGTAGGTCTTATATTAGGGCAGGTTGGGGGAAAAGTGCTAGGTCTTATTTTCGGGGTAGGTCTTACTTTCGGGGAAACACGGTACATTAGTGCACATGAAGCAAAACAAACAACATACACATAAAAAGAAAAATTTACCAGAATGAGGATCCTTCTCTGGAAAATTGGCTGGGGCATTTTTCAACTGACAGAACAGTTCACACGCACATAGCGGTTCTGCCTTGGCGCACAACAATGCGCATCATACTCCTAAGGTTTGACACAAAACTATATGCATCAAACTGAGTTTTAATAAGCCAATTGTACTGTTTTTTGCCAGTCAAAAAAATCATAGAAGGAAACTGCTTAAAAACAAGCATAATTGACTTTTTAAATTGTAGGTCCTGGCAGATTGTAAAGGAGACAACATAAAAACAAACCCCCATTAAAAAACAAACTACAAAATTTTTCAAAAAACTTTATTTAAATGAAACCCATTTGCTAAAAGGTCACATTAAAATATAGAGACCACACAGACACCACTAAATTTACATGACAAAATAAAAAAAAACATGTAAACCCACACTTCCATATAAAGCCAAATTAGTTCAGAAATGGCCCAACAAATATTGCATTCCAAAAATTTGACCTATCAAGGGTGGAAAATTGGATTAGAAAATATTTATGCAGGACAAACATTTAAAGGTGGTAATAAAGACATATTATTGAAATGAAACAATATGGCCACAAACACAATAACATAGCATTAACATTGACTTCTTAATTGCAAAAAGGACATTGAAACATTCAAAGTTTAAAAAACAAAACCAGCTATTGTGCTAAATAGTAAGCAAAGTATTAAATGTAGAAATATAGATTAGGCTAACAAACAAAACAACTGCCCCTCCTTGAAAAAAAAAGGTAGAGGAGAATTTAATGTTAAAGGATTTTATTGAATGTGTGTGTGTTTAGTGTAACTTTTCAACTTTTATTTTGTACAGATTATCCCACGCTGACAGGATGATTCCCACAGCTGCATTCATTCATAAGCACAGCTGTGGGACAACTAACAGCGTGGGATGCCCAGGCACTAGGGGTTACATGAGGACAAGTCACCCCATTCAGCTCTAGTGCTCTGTGATTGGCTGAGCAAAGGGGATACCTGATGATGCTTTAGGCGTCATCAGGGTTTCCGCCGTTCATCTATTCATCACTAGAGCTGAATGGGGACACTTGTCCTCATGTAAACTCAACCGCCTGGGGATCCCACACTGTCAGTAGTTCCACAGCTGTACTTATGAATGAATGCAGCTGTGTGAATCATATTGTCATTGTGGGATAACCTGTCAAAAAAGTTGAAAAGTTACACTAAACACACACATAAAACAAAATATTTTAACATTAAAGCCTTGTTATTCCTTCTTATTCTTGTTAAGCCTTCTTATTAAAGGGGGCTTCCAGATTCCAAAGTCTTGCTAAAAACACTTTTAAAATACCCCATTGTTTTCAATGGAAGCTTTTTTAAAAAGCTGACAATCGCTTGTAAAAGTGCATAAAAACGCATATAAATGTGAAAGAAACGTTTACATGCATTTTTCCAACATATATATATATATATATATATATATATATATATATATATATATAACATATATATATTCTCGCATACTTTCTTGTATTGTCGCTGGCCGAAATTTGGTTGATAAATAGGTTTTTGGCGTCCGATTCCAGATTACGCACTCGCGAGCGAGCTTCCCACTTGGTTAAATGAATCAGACTCCCTGTCCAGAAACCACATAAAAAACAAAAGTTTTTTTCAATATTTGAAAAGGCTCTTTTTAATGAAAAATGACAACTTACATACCTTGGGGGTGGCATGGTATATTTACATAATAACATTTGAATTTGTTTTACTTCATTTTGTTTTTTCAGCATTCAAACAATGGCAACACATAAACATAATAGCGATGACACAGGAACATCAATATAATAGATTCGAATATGGATTTGTGTAATATTGGAGTACAGCTAGTAAAAGTGCATACAGATGTATAGAACCAGGAAAGAACCACACCTAGATGGCTGAAAACAATCATCTGGTTGGCTATGGTGAGATCAGATGATTTAGAAAACCTTACCCAACACAGTAAGACAGTACAAATTTGGTATATATGGAGAAAAGGGGCTTAAGATGGTTAACATTAATGTCTTTGGATGGCTTGTTTCTTTTTTTGTTTTTCCTCTGCCTTGTCTAGCTGTATAGAGCTGTGTGTACGTTAGGTGCTGCATCACTTTTTTAGATTTATGGCGTGGTGTTTGTGGAAAAGCAAACTGCTACAATTGATCATGTAATTACTTTAGGGGTCCCCAAGTAACCTGTGTTCTCAATATATATGACAAGCTTTCACAAGATAAATTCAGGAAAATGGAGAATCGGTGCCAACAGGAAAATGAAAGTCTGCTATATAGTGGCACTTTTAAACAATGTGATGCTGATGACTTATGGTTGATACCAAAAGATAGCAGTATTAATCTGCACAGAGACAGGTAAGTGTTTTAGGAAAAAAGGGAAGTGAGGATTCAGGGAATTTATTTTTCTACAGTTTCCTTGGAGCAGTGTGTTTGCAATATACATAATACCAGTATTGTGTGCTATCTGTCAGGTACTAAATGATGGATGATGAAGGAGGTAAATCTGTGTCACCTAAAATAAAAACAGCTGACTTTACATACACTTTAAAATATTAAAAACCCTTAGCCTGAAATCATACTGTTTTATGTGGACTGCAGTAGTAACACACGTGTGAATAGACTTTTTTTTTTATCTCCATGCATAGTTGTGAACCAACCATATAGGGAAAATGTAGGAGTTTTGCTGAATGTAAACAGATGAATGTGACTATGCCTTAAGAATTAGTGGTAGGCAGGAATATTTGTGAAGTTGATTGGACAGCAAAAATTCATTTCATGAAATGCTAAATTTGTTAGTTAACTTTAACTGTGATGTATAGAAAACTACATGTTTTTGTTTTTACAAAAAAGTTGTTACACCTAGGACATATTCTTACATGTATCCCTTAGCACCCTGACAATTTTGGTGATGATACTATGTTCAGTGGCTTTGCAATTAACTCAAAAAGTTGGACGCTCCTTTTGTGATTTTTTTTTTTCATTTTGATCATTCCCTACTGAGCATTCTTTGTTTCACAAGAACAAGATTTATGCACAAAATGATGTAAGGTTTAATACAACCAGAAGCATAGCTCTTTGTTATCTAAGTACAAGAATTTTGCATGGCTGACTGTATGCTTCAGTACAGATAGACACTCGGTGAGACATTTACATTGGCCATGCTACAGTAAATTATTTGTAGACTCTTTTGGATTCTGACATTCAAAAGAATGCTGTCCCATCTTACCCATACAGTTTTTTACTCCACTCCTTACATCCAAACTTAGTGTATAGTAAGCCTGAATCCACAAGGAAATAGAGGTCATCATGTTCCTTTGGTATTATCTATTAAATTGGTTATCTCTGTATCTAACTGTAATAGGGGTATTGGTAACTGGTGGATGTTTATTTTTTAACTAGTTTTATATACCTAATTTTTGTATTTGACATAGTTGTGCTGAAATTTTCTTCCAGGTTGTTTTTAATTTCATCAGGGGATTAGGGGAGGTTAGGTGGTAAGAAAATATATGAGGGGGGAATCCCAGCAAGAACTTGCTTCCACAAACAATGATACTGAATTACCCTGGATCATTATTTTCATACCTCCTGACCCACATGTGCAGCTGAATGTTGTCGCCAGAAACCCGTGGGGATCAGGCAGGTAAAACACAATATTGCAGAAGGGACATCACCTGTCCCTTTCTGCAATAATGACCTGTCTGATCACAATATTGGATTGAAAGGTTTAGTTCTACTTTAAAATAAGGATAGGAGGTGGTGTACTGAAAGTAACACCCCCCCCCCTCTTTTGGTATATTTTTTAGAATATTTATACATATTTTAGGTATGAAAATATTACCTGCATACTAGGTTAATTGGGCCAATTTCTGAAGTCTATCTTTAGAGGTTTGGATTATTTTGGTATACAATAATAAAATGTGTTACATTATTACAAGGTGTAAATGTATAGAAATCATGAGATTAGTAAAGTATCTACTTACTTTAAATTATTTGTGTCATTTTGTTACATGTATAAGCACATCAGATTTCATGAACAGCCTTAGCTGCACAACATCACTTTAAGCAATCTATATAAAATTAGAAAATGGTCATTACATTTGTGATGGTTCCAGACTTAATTATAGCTACACACCAAATGTTTTACCAGGACCCTCTTGGAATTAAACTTTGAGTCATTTTTGGATTTCTGTTTGATGAATTTTACAACCAGCAAAAACTGATATTTTATTTCCTGATGCTAAGTTTGCCCTCTATTACGTTATTTGGGAATTAGTGGAAATGTCACTGCCTGTTATCTGGATATGAGTTTGTGATATCTGCACTCTCCAGTAACTCTCAGTGGGGAAAAGCTTTGGCACTGAGGGGTCTCTCCTGACATTTAAAATGCGTCACAGTACTGATTGCTGCATTTTCTATAAGCCCTCATAATTGACTTGTCTAGGAAGAACAACTTCCAGCCACAGGGCTGTAGATAACAGTGTTCAAAAGCAGAGGGAGGTGATGGTAATCATTATTATTCAGTCCGCTTTCGAACAACTCTCACAATCAAAGTCAAATGAAAATCAAACCTCAAGCCCTACATTGTAGAGCACATTGTAGAGCAATGTAACACAAGTTAAATTTAAGAGTTCCAAAGTTAAAAAAAAACTGGGCTGTACATTCCTGGGAGAATCCCTGGTTCATCTACCACACTGTCTATAATAAATAGTAGTTTCAGTAATAATGGTTGTGGTTACAATCTCTACATTTTAGCCACAATAGTTTAGGTTAAATAAATATAAGTACATATATGTGAACTGAACCACAGAAATCTTTCACAATCCTATAGTCAGATAATAATCACCTTCTACATTAAATTCCCACTCATAGATGCAGATATTACTTCCTGAATTTATGCCTTGACCATCTCTTCTGAAAAACTGTAAAAAAAAAACTAACATAATTGAAGCATAGATAAAGAAGTAAAACACTCCTTATAAACATAACTTCTTGTGTATTATTAAATACATACAGATAATAAAAAAGGACATCAATGATGAATTAGTTTAGCACACATAAAGTCTCCATATATTTTAGGTACTGAAATGTTTTACATTATTAGGCACGCAAGCTCTTTTAATCTGCAGTAAATACTTAAATTATGACCAGAAACTCAGAAGCCCACCTAGGGATAAAGTCTGCATTAAAAATTCCATTAGATTTATTAGAGGAAAAAAATTCTAAAGAAACAAAAAAATTCACTCTACTGAGAGATACTTAAAAGTTCCAGCCCATTAGTGGTTTAGGGTGTGACTAATGTGTGTAATTAATACTAGATAGACTGGAGAGAACACATACGATGAAGGATGTAATAAATTTTCAAGGACATTTGGGAACAATATACACTTAAAGACTTCTAATACCTTAAGCAGAAGTGAAGGAAAAATACAATTTTAAGATTATATAATATGTGCCTATGTTCTACCTAACCACTGTAGCAGAAGGAGTAAGTGTGCACACATCTTCATTGGTTTCCCTTTAAAATTGTTATCATAGTTTTTGCCCAACTATGGGTTATTAAGGGAAATGGACCCATTAAAAGAGAACTGTCCTGTCAAAATGTCCCTTCTGCCCCTTTTTGCCATACCAATATTAGGTCTGGGAACCCAATCTTTTTAAAAATAAGTAGCTGAAAGTGTTAGGTTGAGTGGGCAAGATGTGTGCCAGATTTGGAAATCACGCTGGTAAAAAATATATACTAATTTCTCTACAAACAAACCAAGAAGATATATGGAATTAATGAAAAAACTGCAATTAAAGACAAAAACCCTCCCAACTATAAATGCAATGCCACATCCCTAAGTAAACATATGTTATAATACAAAAGACAAAACCAGTAGTTGGGCTACTAGGCTATTCAAAGTTCTCAAGATTTTTAGGATTCAGCTATTCATATGACCTGTATTTAAAAATAAGTGCAATCAATTCCCTGGACTCATTGACTTACATTTATTATCATTTAATGTAATATTACATTTAAATAAAAATACATAACAGTAAGTTACAAAAACAGGAAAAACAGTAGCTTAAGATCTTCTATTTACTAAAGAATGCCAAATAAAGTTATTGTCTTGTCTACAATTCTGAAAAAGTAGTTCCCTTTAACAAAGCAGGTGAGGATTATCTATCAGCAGAAAATCCCTTTTCCCAGCTGATGAGACCCACTGTCCTTAAAATTGCCAAAGTACAGTCATCTATAAATCATGAATCACAGAAGTCGAATGACAATCAGGTTGATGGGTAAATTACATCTGAAATAGTTTACAATCTAATTTTTTCAATCTCCAGGCTCAACTTGATAAGGTGATTTCCCAAGGTCACAGAGATTTTCTGCTGTCTACCTTAGGCTGGCATCTGATCTGCAAAACTTATATTCGGAGGTTGTTTGTACGTAAACAAATAAAAGAGTCTTTATAGAATTCCCAAAGACTCCCGTTGTTTCACAGTAGAGATAGAGATTGAATCCGTATAGCATAGACATTTGGTGGAACATCATTTGCATATTATTAGCACTGACAGGTTTAGAAATCTATGAAGAAAAAGAAAAGAACAATTTATCAATTCAAGCCAGAAAGCTGTCTGCCACTCAGCTCATGATCCCATTATCATAGCAAATCAACTAACACAAACTGGATTGGAAAGATGCAATATCAGATTGCTGTTTTTAAGACTTTCTTTTTTATTGAATTGTGTTAAATCTAAACTAAATGCAAATAACTAAATGCACAATTTACAAACACCTATGGGAGCTGTTTTATATTGCTTTTCAGTGTATCCAGTTCTGACACAAAGCAGTCTATCTTATTTATCTCTGCTGCAGTTAAGTAATATGGCTGTTACCTACCTGGCTCCAGCCTGTGATTGGTCAGCGATTGAGCAGCAACATACTGATTATGTTATCTGTCTGCTCTCACGTTCCACCAGCATGTTCCTTGGCAACATATATGAATAAATGGAACCTAAATGGTCCCCCTCTTCCAGTTAGAAATGCTTCTGTACAATGAGTTACAAAGTATTTATACCAGCTGTATTTAAAATATTTAGTTTTTCTTACTAAAAATAGAAACATTTATCATAATTGAATAGACTTTGTATGTATATATCATAGAAGTTCGCCTGCCTATTAGCTCATATTTCTTCTGGAGAACACAGAGCCATGCATGTGCATCTCATTGTGCAGTGCAGTGCAATATGCAGTTACATAATTGCTATTTTTCACAGTTGCTCAAGTAAGGCTAGACTTCCTCAATAGTGAAAACCACATATTATCATAGTCATAGACCACTTTCCTGGTAGGGTGTGGAAAGTAGGAGATGGAACCTTGATGTTGGGGCCCTCAGAACTCCTAACATGTGTTGGTTTTTTCCTACTTTTTTTATAATGAAATAAATAAATTGGATACGTAGTGATAAGTTTTACACTTCTTTTTCACATTCTTTTGTACAACCTCCATTTAGGGGTTGCCTTGTCCAAGTCATTGAACTATATAGAACTTGAACCTAAACCTGGGTGGATTTATTCTTGGACCTCAATGGAAGATTTAACCTATGGGGATCTAGCACCTACACCGGCCATATTTTTACAATTTTTAGAATGTCTTGTAAAGGTACAAAAGTCAAATGCTTACTGTCAGCAAGTTTATGCAAAGCCAGTGAATCAAGACGATGTGAAGCAGAATAGGGATATATCTTAAGGGGCTTGTGATCCCAAATACAAGCCAATAATGGCAGCTTTCATATTTTTATCTTGGCACTTGTAATATTAGGATGTAAAAGAAGATCTACCAAAACTACAAATAGTGAAGAACGCCTCAAACAGTGCAGAAGTTGGTGGTTAGCTTTTTTTTTTTTAACTATTTGTTAGTAGAAGCAGATAGGTTATGGAAGAACATTTACATTAGCTTCCCTCATAGATTTATATTTCTTAGTCTGCTAAAAAAGGGGGATTCAATAAAATAATGCACACTCAGGTAGAATGTAAGAAACATACCCTTGAAGTCTAGGAGTTGCTACTCTTAATGTTTCTCTCCCTGAATCTTGGTTGCCTGGCCATTGTATTCGATTTACAGCAAGTATTAATATAATAATTTTGATTTCTCCGACCATTATTTTCTACATGCTTTATTCAAATTGTTACAAGTCAGAAGTACTTATTCTAGACACCACCGGGAGTTCTTGTTTGATCAGTTTGATCTTTCTAACAATACGAGTAAATATATGCATAATAAGTGAGTTTTTTCAATATTTACAGTAGGCCAGACTTCATTTTCTTTAGAAGTTACACTTTTTTTTATTATCTTGTCAATATCCATTAAAGGCTAATATTGAACTTCTTACAGGTGAACAGCTCTGGAACAAAATTGAAATTCATCTGTACATGTTTACTATAATTAAAATCCTGGCACTGTTTGTTTCTCAAAAACAAGTATAACACAAATCATTTGCAGTTTTTCGCGATCAGTGAGCATGTCGTAGATGTAATTTGTTTCCAGTGTATTTGACACTAAGCAGCTACTGAGTGACAGGTTGTTAATTTGTATTTTCCTCTTGCAGTTCCAGTTGCATCTTTCAGTGGCTATACAGAAAGGGAACTGTACACTGCCTATTATATTGTACTCTAATGCTTGTCATCCTGCAGAGAAGGTACATGGGAAAGGGAGTTAGCTTAATCCCTATTATATTTTTTAATATGCTTTAAACCTCAAAAGGACACCAACCTTTTACTAGTCATCTACTATAGAGAAGTTTACCATAGCTGTGATATTACTACATGCTTTATTCTTTGTACAGACAGAATTATTGTCACTTAATCATTAGTGATCAGATGTTTTTGGGATGAGTGGTGTATAGACAAGCTTGTTCTATTCTATAGGACCTAATAGTCCCTCTTTGAGAGTCATTTAACAAGTCAGTCATTTAATCAGTTGTTTAATGATCCAATGTAGTGGATTACTAAATCATGGGAGGCCTGTCGTGCCACTGTATTTTATACCCAAGACAGCCAGGAATGATCTAGCAAAAAAAATCTAGGACTTGCACAGACCTTTAGGGTGTCAAATATAATAAAAATTTAAAATTAGGAGAGGAGAAGGTGTTTTGTATGTGGGCTTTGTCATCCTAGGACATGAAATGTGTTATTGGATGAGCAACCACTACTAACAAGTGTTAAGGTGCAGTATGTTACTTTTTTAGGACGTGTAAAATTCACTTCAAGGGAATGTGAGGTGTTTGCAAGCTGTCTTTGCTAATCTGTATTTTTGATTTGCCCACCAGAGTATGTCTAGATAAAAGTAATTCCATGTTCTGTCTAACACGTATATGTGCTGTAAGCTAATTCACATTAGCTTAGCGAATCAGATGAAACTCTGTAGACTTCAGCCATTCAGTCGTGGAAAAGTTCAGGGTTTATGATTTAGGTATATTGAAGCCAGGTATACCCAGGCATCTAGCACTTTAAGGGATTACCCAACATTAAAGTATATGCAAATGCAGCATACAATACATTTGTTGTATTGTACCAGAGAAGGCCCTAATACATTTTATTTAAGATGTATTTTGGAAACATTTGGATGCGATGCATGTATGAATGCTATTCCCTCCTTTTTTAATATTTATACTGAACATATAATAAAACTGACAGACAGAAATAGTCCAGTCAGTGGGATTGATATTACTAAAGTAGGTTAGACTCTTTACTTAACAAAGGGAAGTATCGCTTTGCAAGGGATAATTCACATTAGCTTAGCGAATCAGATCAGAATCAGAACTCTGTAGATTTCAGGGTTTATGATTTAGGAATATTGAAGCCAGGTATACCCAGGCATCTAGCACTTTAAGGAGAAGACCTATACAGTTTTCCTATTATACCATATTCCTCTGAACATCATCCATCACAGGCATTTTATGACATTTCTGACTTGTCTGCACAGCTGATTACCAACTATTTTTGGTCCTTTGTATAGTTTTCAGACACATTTTATGAAGTTAGGTAGACTGCTAGTCATAGAATGCAGCTTGAGGATGGCCAGATCTGCCACAGCCTGTTGTTACTGTTGAGAGATCCGACTTTCCACAGGCAACTTAACACAGAAGTGCTCTAGGCTGGAAACAGCAATCATCTGGGTATCTAATTAGAATACCATTATGCACTTGAGCAACGAGAAAAATAAGCAGATTCCCCATGAAATGCTTAAACAATGGATTATATTAACTGCTGGAATGGCTCATCCTGAGAACTGCAAAATAGTGCAGATTTTCTGTTTGCACAACCCTAATTCATTAGTATTCTGTAATGGGTTTATGATGAGAAATGTGGTGCAAGAGTCTGGGGAATGCAAGTTTATTGATCTCGGCACAAATAACTACTTTGCTCCTGACATTATATCCTATTCTGTTTACCTATTTTAAATTGTACATTCCAACATATGCTGCTGGATTTGTAAATAACTTGAAATATTTACATATTTATTTCTTCATGATTTTAAAGTGGCCCATTGACCAGGAAATAATGTTTATTTATCTATTGCTGCTTACTAGTTATTATTCTGCCCATTCTTGGGCACACAATCCTGACTTATACTACAACCGAGGCTATAGAAGATATTAGAAGGTACGCAGACAAAGGGCCTCTTCAGACAGTCCCCAGATGCACAGCAAACTGCATTTGTGTGGCCGGCAGAGACAAAATGCATTGTGGCTATAGCACAGATCTTCTGGCAATAACCATGTGGTCAAAGCTTACAGCCACCAGAAGCCATGAGGAAAATAAGGGTCCCAACCCTATTTAAAACTGCTCAATATACACCTAATTATTTAATAATTGCATCTTAGAAACAGCTGACCTTCACGTTTCTGCTAAGTGATGTTGGAGAACAAAAGAACAGTGGCCAAAAATCTGTAGTTGGTTTTGGTCATCCAGTGACCGCCATCTGGCGTTCTGTGTGTGAAATGGGTGTCATGATTAGATAGGATCTATCAATAAGATTTACAACCATCCACCATCACCACAAGGTGTGATGTTATGCTTCCAGTTCAGCTTTCAAAACGTTTCTTGACACTCTGTAAAACGTGAGTGATATTTCCTTGCAATAGAACTTTCTCCTTACTGTTTTATTAGGTGCCATCTCTTCAGTTTATCAACTTTCACACTTGTCTTTTAGCTGAGACTAACAGTTGAAAAAGCAGATGAACAGGTCCACTCAAAACATTTTACAATATGTGCTGTGTACTTTATTTTCATGATCTGTATAGTACTACCCCGATGGCTAATTAGTAAAAAGGGATTTCCCAATATTAAAGTATATGCAAATACAGCATACAATACATCTTGTTGTATTGTACCAGAGAAGGCCCTAATACATTTTATTTAAGATGTATTTTGGAAACATTTGGATGCGATGCATGTATGAATGCTATTCCCTCCTTTTTTAATATTTATACTGAACATATAATAAAACTGACAGACAGAAATAGTCCAGTCAGTGGGATTGATATTACTAAAGTAGGTTAGACTCTATATTTATAGAATAGATAGACAGTTGGATTCACTGAATGCACTAATCCAACATTAGTAGTATATGTGTACATTGAGATATAAATAGTTTGTACATTTTAATCAACCAAGTAATAGCTTATTTATTTATTTTTAGTAAATGGAAACGTTTTGTTGCTTAAAAATCACTAAGGAAGCCTATTTGTGACTGCCCTATAAATATGAAAGTAATCTATATTGTTGCATTAAAGTGAACCATAAAAGTAATGTCCATTAACTAGTTATTTTAGAATCAGTGAGCTGTGAAATAACATGGTAATATGAATTATAGAATACATTACACATTATTTTAGGTGTGGAGCTTTTTGAGATAACAATTTATTGCCCAACATCGAACAGAATTAGAATTCCCTTGAATAGTTCATTATATTTGCTGCAAGGTTCTTCTCTCACACAGTTGAATAACAGAATTGAATTATTCCAATCCTTGGATTATTAGCCTTCAGATAAAGCTTGTCTGCTAAGAAAAACCTTACCAAAATATATGATGCCAGGGGGATCTTTTAAGCTTTTGTTTGCCAATGTGAAGGTTCAAAATAATTGTAGATAATGACATATTTTAAACCAAGTCATTTTAACATTAGCAGGAAGTACTTTATCTGATAGAAAGTATCAACCCGCTGAATCAAGGCCTGAAATTGTACAAAAAGATACATTGTGCTGAAAGGTTAATTGATTCAGGCTTTCTATGTACATCTTTTAGCTGTTTTAATATATTCTACATTTCATATATGGAAATCGTTAAACGTTTTTGCCTATAAAATACTCCATACTGCTAATAATTTCAATACATGATACCCAAAATATATGGTACTATTGGTGGTTCATTTTTTTTCCTGAGTGTATTAAGCGGCGATGCAATTATCCAACCTTTAAATCAGTTAATACATCCACACCCATTCTAATTTTAATCACTGATAAAATAAAACTTTTGGAAATGTACTGTATGTATGCATATATATATATTCTTATATCTTATATATTCAATTCTTTAACTTACTGTCAATTACTGATTATTTTATTAATAATATTATTCTTGTGTTTGAAAAAGGCACATGGGTTTTATTCTGACACTTCTTGTAAATGTAAATACCTATTGCAAGGAGTAGAAGTTTAGTTTTATAGTAATGTAAAACATTATTAAGTCTTGTTGGGTGGATTGACAGTTAAAAACAACAATAAATGTATGTCAATTAGCAAATTGGGGACTATTTATAAATCAGGGAATATTTTCTAATTTTTCTAATATTTTCTGAAACATTCCCAGCTGGAGTTTCCTCTAGGTCCATTAGGTTCACTGGTAGTAATTGTAGTAATTGGAAGTCTGATTCACTGCTGTAAAAATAGACCCCATTGAGTTTACAGCACACTATGGGGCAACCAACACTTTTCCAAGAAGTTTGTCAGATGGTTGTTGGCTAAAATGCAGGAGCAGTAAGAGAGAGAAAAAAAAACAATAAAACTGTGCTGTCAGTGTAACATTCCATGACACCCCAACTCGGCAATCACCAGATCTTAACATGATTGAACTTATGTGCAGCCCAGAATGAAAGAATGCAATTTTGAACCTCCAATCCCCTACTAATGTCTATTGAACACATTAAGCCATTGTATTTATTTCATATAGTATATGAAGTATGGGTGAAAAGAGGAAATGGTAGATCCTTTGGTAACAATGCCTTCATTGTTACAGTTCTATACATTAAGACATTCTGTTTCATTTTCCTTTACTTTCCTTCTTCTTTTTTGTATTTACATTGGCAATAAATAGGTTGTATACAAAGTATACAATGTAAGGTTTCTTCTGATACCTTGGTAAAAATGCATAATGCAAAAATTTCTGGTCATTGATGGAACTGCACTAGTAGGATTCTACCAACCTCATGGTTCTAGCTTAAAGCTGTAGTAAACTAAAATCAGGTATCCTCCTTCATCCCTGTGTGGAGGAAGTTCCAGGCCCTGCCATCTTCTTCATTCTTCCTCGGCCTACGTCACCGGATCTTATACTGCGCATGTGCTAGATCGGGTGATGTAGAGGCGAAAAAAAGTTTGTCGATCTTACTGCGCATGTGTGAGATTGCCCCCTCCCCCCCAATAGAAGAAAAAGCTCCTTCTTTGCATGCCTGAGATTGGACATGACGCATGCATCCCAAGAGGGTAGCAGCGATAAAGACAGAAGGGGAGGGGCTTTACCTCTTTTTTTTTAAGGGGTTTTAAACCCCCTCCCCAAATTAGGAAGGACATTTTTTTCCTGATATAAAAGGGTACCCTTTTATGTAAGGTAAAAAGTTTAGTTCAGGTCGGCTTTATATGTTAAGAGATCAATCCCCCAGGCACCAAGGGTGTGATATGACATCACAGCTGGACCACTTAGAACACCTAAGGCACACTTATTTTTTTTTTTAAGGATAGTTATGTAAATAAATATTACCTGTTCCAAAATTGTTACAAATGTCTGGATCACTGCACTTTAAATCCTAACTTTTTTCATATCACTGCTGTACTTCTTTCCATTCTGGGTATGTGATATGTGTATCTTTTTTTCTACTGCACCAATGTCATTTTCATACCACCTTTCCCTTGGGAATTCACAAAATGCATGCTGTTCTGTGAAGGGGCAAGGGCAGAGGGGGCATGAAAACAACAACGATCCAACAATAAATGACATACTCAGATCTCATATCAGGGATGTCCAGAAGTACCTCAGGGATGGCATGAGAAACTTTGGATTTTAGAACTTCAGACAGGAAACACTTATTTAAACGTTCATTTCAAAATTCCTGAAGTTCTGCTTTGAATACCATTATACCTGCGTTCACTTTTTCCTTTGTTCTTAGACAGATTGTCTGAATAAAGATAGTCGTAGAAGTGAGATCATCACTCACTGATTCTTTTCACCCTTTGTACCAGCAATACATGTCAGACACACTCAGGAGTAATCAAAAAGGGCTTTGTTATTGTAAAGAAATGCTGGCAACAGATATTTGGGAAATTCTTCCTCCGTTGACACTTGTGAGCAGGCTATGTCTAAAAAAAAAAAAATTACTTGTGGAAGCAAATCTTCTTGCTGTCTTTTTAATGTATGGACATATTAACGGGAATAATATATATGTTTAGTGTTTTAAAGACCTACGGTCTAGTGTATAATTAGCTTTCATTTTTTCATATTAGCTTATGTACATAATATTATGGTGAAAGAGCTGGAAACAACGAGTGTTACATGACTCCAAATGTTTAATGAACTGAAAAAATGAGTGCTTATGTTTAAAGCATGCAGTGATGTATCAGCAACTCTAAACTGATATGTGTTGTGTTTTGTGGTGTTGCAAGCTCTGCAGTCACCAAGCGCAGTAATAATTGGAGAAGGAGTGAAACAGCACATTGTCACAGCATATTAAGGAAGAAGTAGAAGCTTTTCTTGTTCTCAGTAAGATAAACATATGGGAATGTCTGATTTTGTTTAGCTTCAAACACATTTACAGGAAGCATATGGAAGCTAGAAAGTTAAAGCCAATTATAGAGTGGAGAGTGGAATATATTAGAGTATGTAGGAGTATTCATGATACTTTTTTGTTTTAAATAAAAAAAAAAATCTCTCTGTGTGGGCTTTTTTTTCGGTTATGTTTGCAAAAAAAGGATCCATTTATAGAGTCCCATAGATTACCCAGATTATCACTGATGTTTTAGCGTCTTTTTATGTTTTGCATTGCGAGTACCTTTTTTTTTTACCAGCCAGGCAATTTGTATTATCAAATAGAAATAGTAGCTCACAGACAAATAATTTTCTGTCTATAGCTGATAGCCGATCTACCAACATTTTGCCTTCACATGATCCTCCTTTCCACCTATGAAAATGTTAAATATTTTACAGAATAAAACCTTACTGTTTTTGATTACATACATAATTTTAAATCCAGTGACATCATCACATGGTCTGTGCAATGTAGGCCAATCATGGCTGGTGGGAGAAGCATGAAAGATGCGTCCTGAAAAAAAGGAGGCCCTGGTAGGGCCATATGTGATGCTTAGCCTCCAGGATTGAAAGAACCAAAAATGAATGGTAGGGGTGGGCCAGAGAAAAGTTGGTCAAGAAAGAGCTAAATCATGTTGGATGACCATCATGCAAAAAATGAGATTGGCTCTATCTACTTTGGAAAGTTCATAGTGTACAGTAACATCACAGTAAGAAATTTCAGTATAGGAGAGGAACATCTGTGGAAGAAAAAAGGGAAAGCTGGAGTTCAGCCCTAAAATAAAAGCTGTGGCTATGGCATAGTCTGTACCACTTAATTCCCTGTTACTAAGATTTATAATGCTAATTAAAATGTGCTGCTCGCTGGTATTGCTTTATAAAGATTGTATGTTTGTGCATGGCCTGGCATTAACCTGCACAGTGCTAAAGCCTAATCATTGTTATATCCTTCCCTCAGAACCCTGATTATCTTGTATACCGGTAGAAGCTCATTCAAAGTCATCTGGACTGTGTAACAGAGCCAGTGATGTATTTTCTGGTAATTAGTTTTGTAGGAAAAATCTATGCGTCTGCAATTGGCGGATCACATGTCCAGCGCCACTGTGTGTTCCTACATCCAGAAACTCATAAAATCAAGTCTGAATAGGATTGAAGTTGCTATGCCTTCACCAAAACATGGAATTATAATTTTCACATGTTCCATCTAGTGAGTGATTACAGGCATGAAAGAGTTTGAATTATATCCCCATTTTGTGGAATAAAAGAAACCCAATGTTTTGTCTGCTTCGCTATTGCTAAAAATACACGGTAGACTTATTTCTTTGCAGAAAATACCATTTTGTGCCTGCTGTTTTGTAAAGGTTTCCAGCTCAATAAAGCTTACTGAAGGCACAAGGGTCATTTTATTTTTTCACCCGTGTTTGTTAGTGTTTTCTATTGGGCTAATGTCACATTGATATCATTGGGTTACAGAATGGCATTGGAAGCAGTAATTGCATTGGAGGCACCAAGCTGAAAAGTTCTATTTTTTTTAAAGGCACAGTACCACTTTATATAAAGTAAAAAATTGTGCAGGATTTTAAGCTTCTTGTATTGGATGTTTTATCTGGGAAGCTGGGAACTTTTCTTTCCTACTTGAAATTTGTTAAGCTACAATTAAGACTTTTACACCAATGTAACATCAAAACTGCCATCATTTTTATTCTTATAAATTGAAACTTTGTCAATCTTAGAAAATCAGAGTTGGCAGTGAATTGAAGATAAATTGTATTTTTTTATCTACATTATGTTTAAGGAACATTTGTCTTGCAACCCTAAATGTTTTTAAAGATAATGGCAGAGGTACCCTTTAACCCTTCAGGCCAGATAAAAAAGAAGGGACACCTGATAGAAATGATTTATTTTTTTTAACTTATTTGAACAAACACTGCAACTTTATTTATGTAGTGCAGGTACGCCCAAAACGTTGATTGCGATCTACTTGTCGATCGCACAGGCAAGGCAAGTCGATCATGGAGCCCTGCCTTACCCCTCTATCTATAGTACATCCATAGGGATGCTGGGGATGTCTTTCAGTGTGTGAGAAGGCTCGTGTAACAGTGAGGAGTGGGGAGGGAGGCAGAGAGGGCAGGAGGACATGCGGAGGTGAGGACTGCTGAGCGAGCAAAGCATCTCGGACTGGGGTCAAGAACCCAGATACCTTTGTACAGATTATCAGTTCTTTTTCTTGTGCAGCACATCATTCTCCTATGACAGGTGAACTGTAGCTTTCCTGTCACTATAGTCTTGTAGTGCAATGTCTGTGCAATATTCTGCCATTTAATGTCTCATTAGCTTCACTTCTGTGTCATACTCTGTATATATATATATATATATATATAAATAAATATATGTTTAGCATTTTTAATGTTGGTAGATCATTTTGACTTGATCATTTTAAAAGTAGCTCGCAAACCAAAAAAGTGTGGACACCCCTGATGTAGTGTCTACAGATAATAACTGAATAAACATTTTTTTATTGTTCAACAAGAATATCCCTAAACCACTTAATTTGAATACAAAGCAGGTCTAGGCCATGATCCAATACCTAATGGCTGGCCCATTTCTGGTTAACCTTTAGCCTGCAAATGTTATTTTTGGGCAACAAAAGCTGTTTTTTCCCCAGCATACCCCTCATGAAGGTTAAAGCTGTGTAATCTCTTTTAAATTGTATGTACTTCGACATCTCTTGCTATGGCAGATTCTTTAATAACCATACATTTTTGTGTTTTTTGAGACTTAGTATCATACAGTAAGGTCTTGGGGTCAATTTTCTAGGTTAACCAGCCCTGGACATATTACCAGTCATTTGAAATCCACGTACTTCTAGAGGCAATATTTTACTGTGAAATATTTGATTTTAAATAACTTGACAACCTAAACCCCAATCAATTCTCTTTTTTATAACCACAGCTTTGCAGAACTTTCTCTTGGAGGGCCATAGAAAAATATTTTGATTTTAGCATGATGACACCAAATAGGTCAGTAGAGGAAGAACCCAGGCCTAGATATCTTAGGTTTACTTTTTTCCACTCCAAAAAATCTGTATGTCTGTTGCTGTAATTTATGTAAGGAAATACACTAGGCAGTTTTATGTGTCATTTGTTCAAGTATATCACCTTTAACTGTAAGCTCTGTTGAATAAATATCCAAAGTTTACCAGTTTAAACATGCTTAGTGCTGATATAGTTCACATTTGTGAACCTACTTCCTTTTTTACACAACTTATAATAAATTACTACCATCTTTGTAGTATAGATTACATAGTATAGTAGATTCTGTATAACATGGGGGTTTTGTTAAATAGCCTTATTAGGATTTATTAAAAGTTGGGAACATGAATAAGACGGAATTAATGTAATACGCATAAAAAATAAATCTACTGCTAAATAGTGTTATAGAATTGATGATAATGACCTCATGGGCTTAGGGAAAACTGCATAATTTCCACTCCTTGTAAATACGGCCTGCTAAAATAACAGCACCATTCCACAGGTTCTTAATGAGGCCATCATCATATAGTGGTTAGGTGAGCAAAATCCAAACATTCATATATATTATGATCATGGATCATAAAGTATCATTATGTTACCATTTAATAGTCATGCTACAATATAAAACAAGCAGCACTGGAAATTCATTTGGCCTTCACTCAGTAATAGTAATAGTCACAGTAATAGTCTCTTAAACCTTAACCACCCGACCGTTAAACCCGACCTTGGTTCGGGGTAAAAAAAATAGCAAAAATCGGTAAACCCGAACTTTGTCAGGTGGTTAAATGCATTAACTTACCTAGTCCCCGCTGTGATGATCTGTTCTGTTCCAGCGTCGATCTTTAAAAAAAAAAATACTCACCTTCTCCCCGCAGCTCCTCCGGTGAATTATAGCCTACAATCTAAAATAAATTTCCATGCAAAAAAATCAACACTTTTTGCATGGAAGTACCTAAGTTCAGAAAGAATTAAAATACCCGGCGTTTGCGTACACATCATTCGGCGATTCCTGATGATGTCCGTGCATGCGCCCGTCGATGGGGGTCGTAGCGGGAAATTCAAATATTTTGTATTGGATTCAATACAAAGTCCTGTATCCAATCCAATACAAAATAATACAAAATATATTTATGTGGTTTTGTCTGTAGGTATGCAACGTTGTACTGTTGGACACTAGGCAGGTGTTTTAGAAAAATATATTAATATACAGTATACCAAATTATCGCATTTTCAGTATTTTTGATTTATTTATGTATTCTTGTTTAAGATGATTTTTGTGTCTTTTATTTTTATTAAAAGTATTTTTTTTTTTTTTACATGATTGTGTGTTTCAAACATTTTTTTATATTCATGATATCTACTAGAACCCTGTTCGGACATATTTCTGTAAGTTACAGGTCTACAATTAAAAATAAAATTTCATGAAAAACAGTGTACTGCTTTTGGTACAGAAATCTAGACATCAGTGTAACGCCCAGGTGGTTAATGTAGACAATCAGATTACTAAAAGAATAGATACTGGAATATTAAAGCATACCTGTATGATGTAAGTAAACATACTGTGAGCATAGAACGTGCAAATATAGAGACATAGTTCACATCATTTTGACCTTCATGTTGACCTTCATGTCACTGTTGTTTTCTGTAATAAGTGCAGAACAGCAGAACAAACCAGTAAGAGCTGTCAGAGACTTAAGAAAGCAACATTTTTGCAAACAGACTTCACATAAAAATGTCTCTGGATCAGAGCAGTGTTGAGCAGTAGATTAGTTTCTTCACCATTTTTATCTCTATTATATATTTTTTGGAGCCCTGTTGGGATGGTGACCTCTAAGTTGATACACTCTAGACAGCAACTGCTGCAGAGGCTTAATCACCAGCGGGTTGCTATTTTGCATTTGAATGTTCCTTTCATGATTATAATATAATTTAGGGTAAGCATCTAAACACACTTTTGAAATCTATATACAGTAGTTGTTTTGCCTGCCAAAAGATTTATATTTCTGTCTAAATGTGGGATTATCACAGCTTTTTTAGACAGTACAGCCTGGTTGATGAAGCACAACAGCTGGAAAACTTTTCTATCTCCAGACTGTGAATGGACAGTGATGAATTAGCAGTAAATTAACTCATCCCTTTGCTTTATACTTTTACCAACACATTTCCTTTCTTGCAAATTGCATTGCATTTTTTTATGTGGTTGGATGTTAAATTTAGGATTTAATTTACTGTATATCGAAGGCATCATGTATTGTTGCTTCCTATCCAGTGCACCTCCATGTTGCAATAAATTTATTATACAGCTCCAAAGGTCTTGTGAAATGAGTGATCAGGTCACTGGAAACTACACAGTAACAGTATCAGTAAGGCTACTTGTCTTCTCCTATTCTTTACACTCTTGTTAGGATGAGCAATGTTACTAATAACCAAGAATATTCAGAATTTTTATTATAAATGCCAAATTCTGCAATGACAATGACAATGTTTGGGTGGAAATATTAAGCATGGGGTGAGTTTGGTTCACCCTTGAACACCATGAAGTAACTTCTAGCTTATAACCTACCATTCCCCTTGACAAACATCTGTGAACATCAGTAATTATGCATCCAGTGAATCCTGTTGGGAAGTTTTAGCCTCATTTCTGACTGCCACATTAGGCAATAATACTCCCAAAGTGATCTCTATTGCACATGAACCTGACCTAGTCAAAATGTACTGAAATGAAGGCTCTTTTTACTATCTGTATTATTCTTTTTTTCAGTCTCCGTTTGGAACCCAGTGGATCCCGCTCAGGGCAAATTTATTTCCTGTTTCTCCTGTCAATAAATACCATCCACAATTTTTCAGTCATTAAATGTAAGAGTCTCTACTGCCTATTGAAGTTCTGGGAATTGACAGTAGAATGGCAATTGGTGGAGCTCAACCGCAAGAGTATCAGATGAATTTGGGTAAAGGTAAATGCCCCATTTAAAGTCTGGACCTTGGATCCAAGGGGGAACCATAAAGATACTTGGCATGTGAAAACTAGCAAGGGTACCTGGCAGTCAGCCGAAGGCCCCTGTAAATATAGCATAGTAATTGTTCTGATACCAAGGTGTGTTTTGAATTCTATTCCTTTGAAATCATTATACACCCCTATTTAAAGAGCTGTGTGTTGTTTTTCTCTTTAAGAACATCCCCATGGTTTATTAGGTAGTGTTTACTGTAGTCTTCAATCAGTATTTGATCACAAAATAAAGCTGTTTTACCAGCAATAAAGAATGCATAGGAAGCAAAGGGTAAACCCTTGTCATGATTTCTGTGTTTTACATCTAAAGATTTAAAGCACGCAAGAAACATGTTTAGATTGCTTCTTGAAGTTGAGGAAAACAGACCCTGGGGCTGCTTCTATTTCAGTTATTAAAAAAAGAAACATTAAAATGATTTCACAAACCACAGAAAATGTTAGTTGCTACAATAAGATGATTCCGAAACTCTACAGCGTGTAAAGGAAAATACAAATCAAAGTTCCTTGTTTGATGTGTCAATGTAATTCCTGGGAGATCACTTTTACAGCATGTCTTTGAGGAGATATGTGGAAATGTATTAGTTTTTTATTACATACTCAAATAGTTCAAGCTTATATGGTTACCTTCATTAAATATGTGATACTCCTAGCTATACACATGCCAATACTGCAAGCTATTCAAAGCCCTTGTAACTTTTACTTACTGTATAAAGTAGCAGGCACTGTGGAAGAAATAAACCTCTAAGTTCAGAGTAGTAACCCAGGGGCAAAAACTAATTGTATTCAAGTTGGTTCTTCTAGCAGCTGAACTCACCCAGCTCCCCTCTTCCAGGGCATGTGATCTGTATTCACATTAGATCTTTAGATTGGAAGGCTTCCAAATTGTTGCCAGGCGGTGGGGCAGGGTGCATTAGTTTAACAGTTGTACTCAGGCTTAAGATTAGCTTTAAGTGTAGAGATTTTGCTGTTGGAGTGCCTAGAAAAATTAGTCAACGTTCTGGCACTAAACAAAAATTGTTAAGAACTTTTTAGTTATCACAAACATAATGGGCTTTGTAACCTTTGTGTAGATCAAACAAAGTGGAACGAATTCTTGTATTTACTCTTGGTCTTGATCACTATGGGGGATGGAAGCATTACTTGAGCAGCCTATAAAAAGGCCAGAAGCCCACCAGCTGAGAGAATTGGCTCTTGGCAGAGTGCAGAAGATTTATTTAAATAGCTGAGCTCTAACATGAAGCCCTTCAAGCTCTACCATGGAATTACTGCAATATGTGCTGAAGGGTTCTGAGTACATAGCAATATTTTATTTTCAGGACTTTTCTACAAAAAGATGGTATTAACAGAATATCTATTGAATCCCACTGGCTCTCTACCCTCTACTCATACCCCCTTTTTGAGTCTTGGGAATAAAAGGAGGATCCTACTTCCTTTTAGGGCCTTTTTTTTACAGTTTTTGCAACAGAGGTAAAAAATGAAGTTATAAATTATATAGAATTAGCAATTATCTCAATATTTTTTTCACACAAGATTTATGATTGTGCTTATATTATTGCTTTTTCATATTATTTACTAAAATACACCTTAAAGGTTTTGGTTAACGGTGGCCAAAAACTGGTAGATTTCTCATTGTGACATTTGGTGCTCCATTTATCATTGTATGGAGAAGTAACTAAGTTACTGAAAGAACATTAACTGCTGCTTTTCGTCAAGTAAATATAGGCAATATATCAAGATGAATTCTAAAAGGCTTTTTGCAGCAGTCATTAGATTAGAAACAAGTTAAATGAGTCTTCTATTGGTTTACAATCTTTTTTGTTTCTACATTCGTGGTTTAACATTTTAAAAAGAAACAGTAAATAAAATAAATGCAGGTTGACTATCAAAAATCCGGCAAACTCGGGGACCTGAGGAGTGTCCGATTTTAGAAAATTCAGGATTTTTTTTTTTATACTTACCTTCACACACAGGCCAGCCTTCCTTTCGCAGCACCGCAGACATCTGGCAAAGTTCCAGGGAGCAGGCAGCAGGGACGTCTCAGCGTGTATTTAGTTAAGCAAGCAAATGTTTCTGCAGAAAAGTGCCAAAACCTTAGTGGCCAAACAGTGTACTGCAGTCCCTGTATTAAATATGCGATTTGAAATTCATGTCGGGAAACTGAAGTACACAGATTATCGAAGGCCCGATTTTCAACCTGTATATTCAATTGGAATCATCACATGTGAAACCACACCTGCTTTGCTAAAAATTTAGAATTTGTTCTATACTGTGCAGTGGCAGAAGAGTTCCAAGGATATGCATTTAATACAAACTTCTATAACATTTCTGTAGTCTACTTGGTATGCACATTTAAGCTCTGGAAACAGTGATGCTTTATCAAAATAATATTTTTGAGCTGTCATACCACTGCACTGTGCATTGTAAATGTACCAACTTCTTTAAAGTATTGTTAACAAAAGTGTTTTCAAGATCTAATTTGTTTGGCATGCAAAAAAGAGATCTTCCAGTCGGAACCCGTGTTCAAGTGTGAACTGTCCAAGAAGCCATTTCCCTTCCTTTAGTTGATTTTTTTACATTTGTGGCATTTTTATGCAGTTTCTGTTACCATGTTTTCTACCACATTTGTATTTGTCAGTTAATGCCATGAAAAATTAAAGATACAAATTAGATAATTTTATTTGTTCACGGTACACATGAAATCCTAGAATGTAGAAAGTGTTGTAAGAAAAGGTGGTTTTCCTTTACACTCTGGCAATGGTTTGCAGAGTGTCTTATTGGTGTACAAATATGTAAAAACTACACACATTGGCTAATAGAACCTAAAGTCACAATGGATGCATGGTGGTGCATCAATGTTTTTGCATTAACACATGTTATTGCCTGGGTTAATGTACAGTGCATTAAGGCAGGCCATTTATTACACTTTTTCATCTATTGTAGTACATTGGTAGTTCGTTATGAATGGACTACTAATGCACCACAACAGATGATAAACATAAACATGCATTGTCCTTTACTGTTTAATGTGTAGGGGTGCCATTTACAAAACAATGTCACCACAATGCACAAGGATTGTCCAAATGTATGAATCATCTTAAAACAAATGATATGATTACAGCTAAAGGAACTAAAATGGACTAGACTCAATTTTGTTATTGCGATATGTGAGTCACCTTTCTTCTGTGACTTGTACTGTAGCTGTGTTCATGGAAATTGAGCATGAAGTGCTAGCACCTTTAAATCAGGAAGGTCTTACAATGCATCAGGGTCACCATCCAATATTTATTTTCATGTGTGTTATATGTGCTACTGCAGGGAGTACATATCCCAGGCATGATATACATAAGTTACATTTGCTTTAACCAGCAATACTGGGCCAGACAATATCAACATAACCCAAAGCAGTTTTTATATTATAATACTTTTTGCATTAGTTTATGTTGCAATTAAAAATACTAAAAGTTGTGTTTCTTATTAAAATAGACCCCAGACAGAAAAATCATAGGTGTATCAGGTCAAATATCAAGATTTAGAAAGTTCATTAAAAATAAAAAAATTAAAATAAAACTTTTGTTGCAATATTCACCTTTTAATCCAGAAATTTCATCTGTAGTATATTTACAACCTCAGTCTGATAGGTAATTGTGATGAGCTCATTATCACTCTTCTTTCAGTTCCTATCGGCCTGTAGATTCTTTCTTTCACTCTCCAGCCCTGCTGTACAGGGAATGCAGGATGAAACCAGGTCAAATATGGGTAATTACACTGTTTCCATTAAAAAATAAATGTATTAATGTAATTACACATGATTACACAGCTGTATCCATTTTTGTCTTTATTATTGGAGTTCAGCTTTTGTTCTATGTCAAATTGGTTTGATGTCCCGTCTGGATTTATCATAAGAATACCTAGATGGAGAATCCAGCCTTGGCTACCAGCTAGAATACCTTGCATAACCTCAAACATTCTGAAAGACTGAGGGGTAGAACAGAGAGGGGTAAGGGGACAGGCGGAGGTCTGTAGTCAAGCAGTTGACTGGATCTCACTGGATGACTGGTAAATTATTTGGAAGCCTCAAAGATTTATAATCTCCAATGAGAACACGACTTAGATGCCCTGGAAGAGAGGAGCTGGGTGATCTGAGCTGCTGGGAGAACCTTTCAGGTTTAATTGCATCTCACTGGATCACTGGTGGATACAGATATAGTTTATTATACTTGCAACTTTAAAAAAAAAATAAACATGGAAAAATATACATGCATTGTAGCGATGCACTGAACGTTTTTTTCCACTGACACTTTCATGTAAATCAAGTAAATCACTGAGCTCTGTTCACTGGATATCATTGATGCTTTTACTTGCTGTCTAGAATTGCTCTTGAATTACTGGGAACTTCTAGGAAATCTATTCTTCTTCTCTCTGCTATGAACCTCAAAGTAAAACCATTTCCATGGAAGTAAATACTTATTGTAATTAGCAATTTTCTTCCTTTCAACTATGTAAAGTTATTTTTTTCTGTATGAAAAGTTTCACCCAAGCTAAAAATATAGTTTTAAAACTTCCTTTGACAGATGGCAACTTTAGCAACTGTGAAATCAGAGAATTTGTAATATCTTTAGTGTTACCATGCAAAAAAAAATTAGCAAAATAATGTTTTTTTAAAGTAATTTAATGCTTAATAATTTTATGGTGCATGTTATGTTATATTCGTATATTACATTTTTCTTTGTTCACATGAAAAACATTGCATATTTGGTTTCCCAGAGGCCTGTGGTTTTATGTCTGTATGTTATAAATTTTAATGGCAATACCATATTTACAACGAAAAGGTGCTAACATACCAAAGAAAATATGAGAACACTATGGGCCTGATTTATAAATTCTCTCCAGGACTGGAGAGGATCCACTTTTATCAGTGAACCTGGGTGATCCAAAACCTGCAATGGCTCTGGTCTAGGATTGAAAACATTTGCTAACACATAGCAATTGACTTCCATTCCAGGTTTTCTGGATCATCCAGGTTCACTGATGAATGTGTATTCCCTCCAGCCTTAGAAAGCTTTAATAAATGTTAGGAAAACATGTATATGCAATGATTTATTAAGGCTCTCTAAGCCTGGAGAAGATAGACTATCATAGGAAAACCCAGATGACCCTGCAAACTTGGAAATTACTTATTAAAAATCACTTGCTATTAGCTGGCAAATGTTTTCCATCCTGGCTCAGAATCCATTTCAGGTTTGTCCATGATAGTCTATCTTCTACAGTTGTGGCAACTTGGGACATTGTACTGATCTCTCCCAGAAATCCTATTTTCTTGTTTCCCCAGTAGTTAGTAATCAGTTGGAGAAAGAACAAGGTAACAAAAGTAGATGTTTCATGAAAACTGTTGTGCAAAACAAAATTTCTTGTAGCCCATAGGATCCAATTAGCTGTCAAATGTCAAATAAACTAATATATGAGCTTCCTAAGGTAACCAAACCCCAAAAGTTAGAGTTTGCTGTGGTATAGGTGGCATATAGAATCAGTATTTGTTCCTAAGCAGTATACTAGATGCCATCAAATACCATTTGGAGATCATTCTGAAATATACAGTATCTATTGAGGTGCGTTAGTGCAAGCCCTATGGCATCATTCCAATGCCAAACATTGGAATGATCCAGCAATCACAGCAGAACCCAAATAAAAGTTGCATAAAGTATTTATGGCAATATACCACTAGGCAATGCACCATCAGCAAAGTGTGTTGGGGTGACTTTAGAATAAATGGAACCATATTTTACATTATAATATATTATACATGCAGGTATGATGTGCTCCTGGGCATTAAATACTTTAGGTGGACCCTCACATATTATCAGTAGATCAGGAATTTCTTATGAAAGACTTTATAACTTTAGAAAATGTATTTTCATGTAGAAATAAGGTGGTCAGGTCAGGGCTACAGACAAAAATATGTTGATCCTTGGTAAGTAATATTCCTTCTCCATTTTAGTGACAACCGGAGCATTAAATAGCTCTGTAACTTTTTATTGTTTAAAAGTAACATGGATTATAGTGAAAATACACAATTTTACTACCAAAATATTATAAACGTATATCAATATTTCAGTATTCCAATATTGTAACTTTGGTCTGCCAAAATGCAACAAAACCTTAAGTTAAGTGTTATTGTTTTTAGAACATTCAGCTTGGAACATTTAATACATTTTTTAGACCAATTATAAAAAGCTGATACATCTCTGGGGTATTTATTTCATTTTTATCTGTTTCCTGAACTTTCTTTTGACATTCCTAATTGCCAGTGTATCATCTTGATACAGTGATAAGAATTATGACTATCAGGAACTTCAGAAGAATTATACGTGTGTTTCAGATCACGGCTGACAGGAGCTCTTCAAACAATTGAAATGTCATATTTAAATATAACTTGTATATTTCAACACATTATATTGTCTGGGAAAGTGAGTGTATTCCCCTCTGAAATAGAATCAGCTCTAACAGCTACAACATTTAAGGATAGGTAATAATTTGACAAGCTGTGTGACAATGTGGCATGAATGGAATCCAGCCGGTATTAATGTTTTTGTCTTTGTTCTAAACTCACATGGCGTTCTTGTGCTTGGCAGAAACATGCAATCTTTATATGTCTGAGAACTAACACAGAAATATTATGTTGGTAGCAGATGTAGTGGACGATTATATATACTGCCCAGAAGCAAACACGTTACTTGAAAAGCAATTACCTGTCTAAAACATATTTCTACAGCTTTGACCTCTCGAATTTAGGTAAAAACAACTGACCTTGGTTATATATACTGTTTTTTGTGTGTGATGTGTGTAAACTGAAAGAAATGTCAATCCATTGACAGATCATTGTCAGGTTCATGTAGAATGAGGGTATATTGCCTTGGAAGTGAAGAATCCTATTCCCCCAAATAGTCGGACCACTTGCAAGCTTCTTAAGGGTAAACCAGTTTCATCAACCGCAGAGATAATAGTTTAGATTATGGTAATGCAATGTCACTATGTTTTCCCTACAGTCCCTTTTTTAATTATGCATTCTATACATGGTAATAATCAATGAAAAGGGTGTGAGTCTGCATTATGAACTATACAGTATCCTCTACAAGAAGATCTACGATATATACAGGTGGGACAGTGACCCCTGAGCCCACACACATACCAGTCTTTTTTTGCAAGAAATTGGAAGCATCTCCACATTATTCATGTTGCTGTTAAGACAGGTAGATATAACATCCATTATACATACATTAATGCATACACGGATACATAGATTAATGCAGTTATGTATAATACATTTCTTACATGGATTTTTAAAAATTGCAATGTGTGTACCTGAACTTTCTATATTTATCAGCCTGTTGCAGTCCCTTGTACAGTAGAACAGGGGGCAACGCCTGTCCCTTCTATTTATATATTTATAACCCAGTAAATCTGCTTTATAAATATGCACCTAAAGTATTTACTAAAAAACATTGACTATTTTAAATAAAATAACATCAAAATATTTTTTAAATAATTGCAAAAGACTGGAATGAATGTATTATAAATTCACAGATGACTATCTATAAAGGGTTGAATCGATGTGTCCATCACATTCTGGTGACCTTTGCTGTTATTGATTTTATCCTTTTTATAGTATGTTGAATGGTTTTGTCCAGCATAAAAAATTGGAGCCAATTTTCTAGGTTTTTTGTTATTTTTCTGAAATATAACACATTGATAAAGCAGTGGCCCTAAAGCCAATATTTGCTTAGTATGTTACCATGATAGTTTTGGTTTCTAGATTGGCAGGGGTGTTTCTGTTTTTTTACATCTGAAAACACTGGGTTTTTCTTCAGTACTTTGACCAGTTTACATTTTTTCCCGTATGCTAGATATCAATTCAATTCTATATATCGGTTTCTTATGTTGTGAAAGTTGTGAAATTTCTCTCCAAAGTGGCATACAAGAAAATGGTGTATAAAAACCCAAAAGACACTTTGACTATGACATTGCCACAAGTAAGGAGGTTGGCACAGTAAATGGGGTTTAGAGATAATTAATGGAAATTTCTTTTTCTATAAAGATGTATTAATTTCATACTCCTGTATATACTTTGCCACTAACCACTACTAGGTTTGTTACATTGACTATGTGGGAAAACACAGAATACATCATTACCAGTTAATTATCCCAGCTCTATTTTAAGAGTTGTCTGTAGAATATTATTATAACAAGAACCCAATGACAATGCTACTTGGCTGTAAATTCAATAAATTATTTTTTATTTTTTATATTTTTCTGTTATTTTTTTAATGTTCACATTTTAAACATTCTAATTTAAAAACAATTTAAATCCTAACAAAGGTAACCTACATACATTTTAAAAAGAATCTGTTGTGGATAGATGTATAGAAACAGCCATTGCTTCTTTGTAATAGTTTATGTAATAGCCGACTATTGACTAACAAAAGCGCTGCAGCTCCTTAAGAGATTCAGACTTAGGGTTGACCGCAGCATTCTACCATAGGCTCAACCATGCTACCAACTGCTCCTAATTAAGTGAAATGGCAACCATGTCAAGTGACATGGTTGCTGTGGATTGCAGAGCAGTTCCTGGAAGCAACAAGTTGCTTCTGGTCGTGCAGTTGCTTTTCCTCATCTGGACAACAAACTGCACTACAAATGCACGAACTGCACAATAAAGCATTTGTCAAGTGCTGCAGTCGACACAAAAAAACTGCATAGTAGTTGAACAGGGATGTCTGAGAGTAAATATTCATGTTTTTCCCCAGCATGTTTGAATAGGGTCTAAGTGTCAAACCAATTGTAAGTTTTTTCTAGTTGTTCAGTTGCTGCAGTAGAGAACATTGGTCTGCTCATTGGTAAAGGATACTCAGAAATTTGAAATAATTTGGCAGGTAGCAGCAGATATAGGTATTTGCCATATTTCTGCCTGGAGATTCTACACACAACTCTACACAAAACCGGTAATACTTCTGTAATATTGTGAAACATTTGGTATTGTTGACTACGCACCCTAATCAAATGTCTGAAACAGTATAATGTTATAAGTTTTATGAAGTACAACAAGAGTTACTTCTGTCACCTGCAGTATATATTGTGTGTTACAAAGGAGTTATACCAGACAACTCTAGTATATCCAGCAAAGACAGCTTTAACTTAAAAACAACATATCAGCAATTAATGCCTGCCTAGTTGATCAGAACTAATGAGTGCTAGAAAGGTAAAATTTACAGAGTATATTAGAAAAAAAATGGCTAACATGAAAATAAGTATTTTTAATGTGTACACTTCACACCTTGTATGCAACTAAAGCGTTGATAATTCTGTCAGAAATCTTTGAAAGATTTTACTTCCTTCTCAAGAACATTGAAAAAAAATACTTCAAGCTGAGGATATGCCAAAGTAAATCCATGAACTTATATCCTCACAGTTTGACTAAAGTGATGCCCTTTACCAAGGGCTTCCCGAAAAAGAGTTTCAATAGTAGAAGAAAATGTAGCTGCTTTGTAGCCAACCATAATTCTATCATTATAGTTTATTATTAAATTATTTGTTTAATAACCAGAATAAATGCTTATAAAAACAGCTTTATAATCTCTAGTGATTAAGTCAGAACAGATTTGCAGTTATGTAATAGCAGGCAACCAGCATCACCATAGTATTGAAAATACTGACCATTTCCTATATTTAGGAGTATGGTCCTGATCCTTATAGTATATACCAGGGGTCAGCAACCTTTACTGTCAAAAGAGCCATTTTGCCTCCTCTTCCACTAAAGAAAAATAGTCTGGAGCCGCAAAACATAGCACAGTTTATAAACTTTTAAAAGTTTTAATATTTTTTTAATTTTACCTGTTACAACAAGTGTGCATGTGTAGGCCTACTTTGAAATAAATTAAACACTGGACTATGCCCCTAGAAGCCTCCAGCTTCTAACGTATCATCTTGTTACATTGGAAGCTGGAGGCTTCTAACGTAACAGGGTAGATTTTTTTGATGGGCAGAGTTCTTTATGTTCTGACGATGCCTTAGCGATGAAATTTTAAGGGGTGTTAGCCACAGGTGTCCCTCATTTGCAGCTTTAATTTTGTTCACCTGTACCCCCCAATCTTGAGTAATTGGGGTTCAGGTGCTAGAAGCCTCCAGCAATGTGTAACAGGTTAGATTATTTTGATGGGCAGAGTTCTTTATTTTCTGATGATGCCTTAGCGATTCAATTGTAGGTGGTGTTAGCTATAAGTGTCCCCCACTTGCACCTCTATTTTGGTCACCTGTACCGCCTCCCCCCCATTCCAGAGAAATTGGGGTTCAGATGCTAGATGCTTCCAGCAATGTGTAACAGGGTAGATTTTTTTGATAGGCAGAGTTTTTATGAATTTTTAGGATGTGTTAGCCACAGGTGTCCCGTACTTGCACCTCAAATTGTTTTCACCTGTACCCCTGTTTCCAGATAAATTGTGGTTTAGGTGCTAGAAGCCTCCAACAATGTGTAACAGGGTAGGGGTTTTTTGATGGGTGGAGTTTTTAGGAGGTGTTAGCCACAGGTGTCCCCCACTTGCACCTCTAATTTTGTTCACCTGTACCCCCTTCCTGTTCCAGAGAAATTGGGGTTCAGGTGCCTCCAGCAATGTGTAACGGTAGATTTTTTTGATGGGCAGAGTTCTTTATGTTCTGATGATAGCCTAACAATTAAATTTTAGGGGGTGTTAGTCACAGGTGTCCCCCACTTGCACCTACATTTTTGGTTTTGTACATCTCCCCATTCCAGAGGAATTGGGGTTCAAAGGAGGGGGATGTCATTGTACACACCCATTTGTACACGCCCCGTGGTAGATTTATTTCACTGGTAGATTTTTTTCATTAGAACACCGGATAGGGAGTCCCCCTCCTCCGCAGTGTCTTGGGAGGAAGGGGATCCCCCATCAGAGATCTCCCCGCGGCAGCCGAAGGGAGCCACAACAAGGAGGCTGAAGAGCCGCATGCGGCTCTGGAGCCGCAGGTTGCAGACCCCTGGTATATACTATATAGTTGTCCCTAGTACAGCAAAACTTGGTACAGTCATCATCTTATATAAGGAGCTTTTGCTTTACCAGGGACAACTATATATTTCTCTCCCCAGATACCAACGAGCAGTGGGACTGCCTCACACCTCACCTATAATCATCTATTCAGTCCCACCTACAAAAAAAATGATTACCATACAAATGGGCTACTGCACCTATGTTAAGATAGCTGCTCCAGGAAATAAGTAGGTTTGATCCATCACAACCAACTGCCTACTTTCACATTGTCCGATCAAACTATTGAACTATTTGATACATATGCCCTGAAGAAGCAAGTGTTGCAAAATCTGTGGGGCTTCAAAAGATATACCTAGTTTCAGTGCGTTGATTTGGACTCATACATTGACCCATCTATGTATTGTATCACATTAGGTGTATAATCAATTGTATGATTTGACTTTGGCCCTTACGGTTTAAGGCTCGTACCTCATGATCTGGAAAAAATATGCAAATTAGGAAAGACAGAGCAAAGTCAAAACCCCTTGAGTGTTACTCTAGGTTCATGGTTTAGAACAATGTTTCACAACCTCTTTAACATTGGGGAACCCTTAAAATAACTTTCAAATCCTCATAGAACCCTGTCTATAATTACTATCTGCTCACATTAGTGTGGTGATCAGTGGGAAGAGTTACCCTTACTGTACATTGCTGGCTAGTGGGAAGAATGCCTCCCTTACAGAGAGCCAAAAAATCATTAGTTTTCATTATCATTATTATAAAAAATAATCAAAATCAAATCATTTCCCCCCTCAATTCAATCAATTTCCAAATCTATCCCCCTTGTCCCTCCCCTTAGGCACGCTGTTTGGGATCACCCTCGATTCTGCCCTTTCATTTACCCCCCATATTCAGAACATTTCCAGGTCCTGTCATTTTCACCTACGCAAAATCTCCAAAATCCACCCCTACCTGTCCCCAGAAACCACCAAACTCTTTCTCGTCTGGACTACTGTAACCTCCTCCTCTCTGGTATTCCACTAACCCGACTCTCTCCTCTACAATCTATTATGAATGCTGCAGCCAGAATTATACATCCTTCCCACTGCTCCTCTTCTGCTGCATCTCTTTGTAGTTCTCTTCATTGACTTTCATTTCACCTTCAAGTCAAAATCAAATTGAAGCTCCTGTGCTTTGCCTTCAAATCCCTCTACAGTTCTTGTCCCACTTACCTTTCTGCCCTGGTAGAAAAATACTCCCCCAGCCACTCTCTCCGCTCCTCCAATGACCTACTAATGACTTCCTCATTCATAACCTCATCACACGCATGGATACAAGACTTATCTAGAGCTGCCCCAACTCTCTGGAATGGTCTTCCTCATCCTATTCAGCTTGCTCCTACTTTGTGCTCATTCAAAAGAGCACTCAAAACACACTTTTTCAGACTTGCCTACCCATCTTCTTCTGTCTCCTAAAACCCTCACTACTTCCCACCACTCCATATCTCCCCTCCTATTGTGTGAGACTTGCCCCACCTCATAGATTGTAAGCTCCTGTGGGCTAGGTCCTCTCCTCCTGTGTCACTGTATCTGTCTATCATTTGCTACTCCTAATTAATGTACAGCGCTGCAAAATATGTTGGCACTATGTAAATCCTGTTTATTAATAATATTAATTAGTGTCACTGACCTGAGGGTCAAAAATTGCTCATTTCTCAAAGAACCCTTAGAAACCTGGGCTTCCTCCAGAGGTTGCTAGGGGTTCCTTGTACACTGGTTGAGAAACACTGATTTAGAGAGTATTAACAAAGCGACAGCCAGACAACTTATGTTTTCAGACGGTGTCTAGCAATATCAGCCTTTATATTTCTTTGGGAGCACAGTTTCTGTAAGCACTGAATGCTTTTTTTGTTGCTCATATACCAAATTGATTTGTGTGGAATTTACTAAAATCTGTGTAGGGTGATGATGCACCTAAGCAGTCTTTTCTAATTACACCCACTCCGGTAACACCTCACTCTGCAGTTGCCAGTAAGCTCTGTGGGCATCTTTAGTAATCACAACCATAGAATCATTGTGGCGTTTTTATCATTCAAGCAGAAGGGATTTCAAAACCTTGCGTGGTGTGAAATACCATCAAAGCTATTGATTGCATTCATTGTTGAGCTTGACGATGGCCATAGCTAGAGACAAATGTCACACATATTAAAGCACCTCACGTGACACAATCACTAGATGTTAATCTATTTCCAAGGAATCAAGTCAAGGTCAGGTTGAGCTTGTTAGCCGGGTGTTACGTTGGCATCATGATAGAGGCATCCCCTCCTCCCAGGAGATGTTGCTAGGCAGAATATTTCTGTGCATTTAACACACTTGCTGCCATATGCCACCTGATGTGCAAGAAAATGGAAAAAAAAACAACAATCATAATTAATTGTAACCATGACAAAAGAGACTGCTGTACTGTTTGTCTCATCTCGCTGTTGCTATGGCTATTAAAAAAACACTAATAATGTAGTAACATTGAAGGGTCTTTCCTTACCGGAGAGCATGTTAGCAGTAGCCTGATTTCTGCAATGAATGTGTTATCTATGTATGACAAGCAGGCAGTTCCAGCTATTAGTTCCAGGCATGTGGAGGAGGTCATTTTGAGGACATCTTTCTACTTTGTAAACCCATTAAGTTGTACAATTCATATTCTGCTAATACGTTTGGGAATCAGGGACATTTCACCAGTTTATGCTGATCTCACCTTGTGTTGCCCATGACATGTATCACTTAAAGCAAACCAATAATAAAATAAATATGGTGCCTGCTATTGCTGACTTCTTTCCACAAACGCCTATTCTCATGATATTTCAGGATTCAGTATTTGACAAGCCACCCAGCCATAACAAGTGCACAGCCTGTGCATTCATAGTGAAGTAAGGACATTTGTTTTGCATACCAGGCCAGTTAATTAGAAAGCATTTCCACTGGATCATTAGTCATTTGCTAAAGAAACTGTAAATATAATGGAGCCAATTTAAAGTGACATGTAGTGTTCCAACAGCAAACTGGTAAAATGGATATCAAAGCTTTTTGTGACATTCTGCAGCCCACACAGCAATTTGGAGTTGAGGTGACGAGAAAGAGGACACAATCACAGGGGTGCTCTAAAGAGATGGAGCAAGCCAAACAATTACCCCAGGATTGGTTGGTATCAAGGATGGCACAGACTGAAAGTGAGCGTGTCATGTTTGAAGACCTATAACAGGTCAATAAAGCATTATAGTAACCATCAATTTTACATATTTAGGGTTCACATTATGTTTTACTTTTTAAATTCCCACAATCATTGCTATTTAAATAATTGGATGCCATGTGTGTGTATGGGGAAGAAAGTGAAAATTAGGGTTGTAATGTTATTTGCTTGTTGCGTGTTCTTCTGTTTGCATGACAACTTTTACAAATATCAAAGTACATACCAAACCAACACTTTTGGTTTCGTTATCAATAAAGTTTGGATAAGAATCCCTGTCAGATTATACAGATATATGGCAGGACTTTTAGTGAATCTCCAACAGTAACACAGACAGAAATATAAACTGCTTGTTAGGAGTGTATGAGAATGGCAAAACCCCAGTAAGCCTTTTATTATTTTCAATGTCCCGTGGCAGATATTCAATGTGTGTGTTAGTTTTAGATTGTGTCAAGTTTTTTTGTTTTTTTTTGTTGCTGTCTGTGTCCCCGCTGGGAAGATTTACCACCTTGTTTAATAGCAAAGGGTAAATCCACCAATCCACCTGTCCTGGAGAAAACTCTCTGGGATGAAACTTTGTTCTCTTTGGATTTCCTGTCAGCTTCTGTTATGTATTTAAGACAAGAAGTGAAGGGAAATCTCCCTGGTAGGGTGCTGACAACAAAAGATAACTTGATATGGATTTTACTTCATCCTGTTCTATAAAGAATTTTGGCTGGACATACACTTTAAAAGTACAAAAGTGGTTTTAATCTTTCCTCACTTTTTAGAAAAACAAAACAAATGTCTGCAATTTGGCAGCTGTGTCAGTTTAGTGAACTTGCAACAAGTTTGAATTTAATTTCTATAAAATCACAAGTCTTTTTGACACATTACTGTCCAGGCTTTAATCTAATAAAATCTATGTAAATATGTAAAAAGTGTCACAGGTATATGAATTCTAATTTGACGTAATGCTTGCAAAGCACTTCTTAGTTACACAGTGTGTTTGATGAGTAGAACTGTAGGCACCCATAGCTTATATGACCCCATTACAGATCTGCAGCAATAAATGGAACATAATAACTTGCTTGTGCCTTTGGCTGCAGGCTACAGTTTTATCCAAGCTCTTCTTCATTCTGCTGAAATGTGATTTGATGTGTCTAGAAGTGTTCATATTTAGGTCTCTAGTCCCCTGATTGCAGTTTATACTCTGCCAAATTATGTATGTAGTCGTTCTGGGTTTCCTTTTTGCTGAGGTACTGTGGAAGTAGTGGGATGAGCTTGTTGTGTCTAAATGAATCAATTTAACTAGTCCCAGTTCATGATAATTGCCCTGAAGCTGTGTAACATACTTTGAGCAAGATTCCACACATAGACTACTTATTATGCATTGCAAAGTTCATATCAGTGTTTTCCTGTCATAGTCATAATAAAGCAGGAATCTTTTATCTTGTATTTAATACTAAGTACTTCCTACAGTGAGATAATAGGAAATAGATATTGCCATGAAAACTCTAAATATACTGCATACTGCCACAGTGCTGTTACATTGGAATGGACAGGCCAGCAGGTGTGTTGCAGATGTGGCATTGCTTGAGTACATTCTTTGAAATATTTTTTAAAATAGATTAGTGGAAAATAAAAAAAAAAAGTCAAAGAAGGCTTAGTAATTTGTTTAATATAGGACAGGGATTGTTCTCACCATGCATGATGTTTCCTTCAAAGCCAGCACTCACCATTAAGTTCACACTTTAAGATTACATGATAAGTTCATGGGGTGAGCATTTTGTTGTGTATTTAAAAATGTGCTTATACAGGGGTATCCCCTTCCCGTCAGCATTTTAAAACAAAAAATATGAAACCTTGGAACACCTTGGAGTTTCCAACACTTTTGAGGGCTGTGGGTGTTGACACTGTGCCTGAAATCATCATATGAGCACAGTATCACTGGATTTCCAGCAGCTCTCTGTATTTAGCATGGGCATGGTGATATCGCCTGCATTTCCTATAGGCATTGAAAGCTGTGTTTCCTGCTAAGTATTTTTTTCCTAAACTGAAATTTTTATCACTGTTAAAGCATTTTAAATCCAGGTGGTGCAGGGCTTTCAACCACACAGACCCTTATTCTCACGGAGGATCTGTTTGAATTCCTTGTATTGGTATTCTTAGAAGTGCCCTTTTTCTTACTTATTTCAATATGATCTATTGCTTGCACCGCTGGGATTTGTGTGAACTATACAAGTCTTTCAACTGATTATGGGATAATAATCCCTTCACAAAGATTATTGCATAAAGTTATTGATTTTTAAGTTATATAGTTTATTGTTAACGTTCTTACAATTTGCTACAAAAGCTTCAGTAAGTCATGTGGAGCCCCCCCATATCCTAACTAATGAATATCCTGCATTATTAAGCCATTTCCTCCAGCCTTACTGTCCATGGTGTCCACCCTTGTGTAAGATTTACATGATATCAGGTCTTTATCACAGGTTCCTTTTTTTAGAAACTATGTGCAACACCTAACTCTTCTCTTTCTACCAGCCATCATCTGCTTGCATTGCAGAAAATAAAGCTATGCATACAAGTTGAATGATTATTGTCTGAGGTAAGATGAACATCCCATGTTTTTTTTTTCTTTTCTTGGTAATAAATGATGTTTTGGTTTAGGTCCTCTTAACTTTAGTGGTTTATCCTAATATATATGTTTTTGTGGGGCAATTGGAGTAAATTTTGTAGCACATTTAGATACATCTATTTAGGTTTACTTAGAGTTTTTACCTGCAGGAAAAAATCTATTTTCCTGCATATAGCACAACTTTAATGTAATGTGTGTTTCCCGATATTCACCCCAAAATATCATTGATAAAGGTTTGTGCCAAAGAGGATATAACGTAGATGCCTTTTTTGTAATGTAATTGAGTAGAACTTTACAGCTGATTGAAAAGCTTTGTTTCAGCCTGTAGGGTGGCCACTCTGCCTTGCAAACACCCCTACATACACCATAACTTACATACCATACATGCACACTTCCAAAAGTAACTACATTATTATATTCTGGTGCTCTTAGCACCATCACACATGTAGCAACTAAGAAGCTCAGAAATGGATGGTCAAGTAGTCCCCAACCAGATTTAGAGGGGAAAACGATTGAGAGATACTGAGCAATGGGCTATGGAATTGAATAATTATTGTCATCATAGTGAGGAAAAATTACTGTGGAAGTGTCTTTCATGGATGTAACTAAAAAGTTCTAAAGATTTTATAATTTACTTTAATTTTAAATGTGTAATTTATATTTATATATAGTATATATATATATAAAAAAAAAAAAATATATATATATATATATATATATATGTGTGTGTGTGTGTGTATATATATATATATATATATATCTATACTGCTCCTCTGCTAAATGAACTTTTCCCTACCCTAGATGGCTCACTGTTGATTTATTGCTGGTGATGTGTCCACTTTCTCCTGGAAAATATACAGCAAACAGCTTCCAATTGCATGTAATTGCAGCAGCAATGCTTTCCTAAACAACATGTTTCCTTCAGGGGGTTTATCACCATGAAACACTGCTATGGGGGAAACAAGTTGTTGAGTTCCTTATATTAACAAGCCTGTTGAGTTATTTAACGTAAATAGAACATAAAAGCTGTCCCCTACGTTCAATAAAGTAGGCACAATATTAAGGTCTATAGGAGGATTTATTTGCGGAGATGTACACCTGATTGTAACACAAAACACAACTTCCTTTATTGTTGTATTGTGTTGGGCCAAGCGTAGCAAACGTTAGATTCACTGATATATTGCTGCTGTTGTTTTTCTGGCACATTATCCCATGGGGTAAATGAGCAACCCACACAGGCATATCCCTTGGTAAGTTTGTATCAGTGCAATTAATTTTCATCTGAAATCCTTTCACATACTGTCAGCAGTGAAATAGCTAAAAAACTGCAGTGCCAAAGAGCTACAGGGAATGTGGATGAAAGAAAGATGTGTGAAAAGGTTATGGTAGAAGCAGCATCTTTGTTTCTAATTGTAATAAAGCAAAAACAAATTCAAAGCAAGAGCAGTATGTTGTTCTTTGGAACATCTCTGTCATATCCATCCTTTGCACCCACAACCCAACCCATGAAAGTCAATTTTACTGTGGACTCAGGATCTGTCCACTGGTGTTCCTGCTAGCTAAACTGCCTTTTAATGCATTTCCCCAAGTTCATTGACACCACTAGTTTACCAGCCTCTATCTATTTAATCAGTGGTCAGTTATTGTTAGCTGTGCCCACTGACTTAAAGCAGAACCAAACCTAAAACGAAAATTGCGCCGGCCCTTCCCTTGATCCAGTCTTGTATTGTCCTAGAGTCCCTCTTTGTCTGCGCTGACCGCTGCTATATTCCATCTCCTTTTCTGTTTTTTTCTTTGGTCTTCTTTCTTTGTGACATAGCTGCTGTGAAGGGGGAAAAAAAAGAGAGCTGATCTCTCTGTGCATCCGTGAGATCGACATCTTTTTCCAAAGAAGGAAAATTTCAGGCATGCGCAGAAGGAGCAGCCCAGAGCCTCCCGGGATGCATGACATAGGTATCCCGGGAGGCTCTGGGCCCCTATTAGGTCTTGATCGCCAGGCTACCAGGCAGTGTTGCACTTAAAAAAAAAACAACATTTTTACCTTACATAGAAGGGTTGTCTACCCTTCTATGTAAAGTAAAAATGTTGAGTTTAGGTACGATTAACTTTCCAAAAAAACTTTGATACTGGGAACTGACATTCCAGCTATGCTTTTACTCTGCTTTTTATCATCTATGCTAGAAAAAGTAAATGTAAATAATTCTTTTTGGGCTGAACAGAAGTTAGATTTACCAGATAATGTGCAAAATAGTGCAAACATTTTACAAAATGTGCAAACATTTTAATCTACTTTTGATTTATCAAATAGGCATCATAGACTGTGTTGTGCCCAGCACACCTATTTCTTTGTCCAAAAGCTACTGCAAAGAGTCTATTTATAATAGTTTTCACTGAAGAGGCACAAAACTTTCACCCAACAACCAAATTAGATACATATCTGACTCTTGTTTTGTGAATCCTGAAACATTAAAACATTTATAAATAAACACCCCAATTCAACAATTGTGTTTGAATATGTATGTCGTGCAATACTTACAAAGATACAGTCTAAAACCAGTATAATTTTGTGTGACCTGAGCTGAAACATAAATATAATAATCTGCTTTTATTGATCATGTTATAACTCCAACACATGCATCATTAAACAACATTTTGTTTCAGATTTATATCTGTATACAAGTCCACAATGGCCCCAAAAAATCACACCCCTTTGGTCTTTTAGTTTTGTTTGGGGTTAGTGTCCAAAATCATTGACTCTGTTGATGGAGTTCATGCTGATGTATAGATGTATAGTTCAAGGGCTGGGGTCCCTAGGTATGCAAAAATGTTTTAGTTTGCTGGTAAATATACAGAGCTTGCTTTTTGGGTGTATTCCATATTATGAGGATGATATTCATACATTCAGAGTTTCCTAGGTGTATGTCCTAATTAATAAACATTTATTCTATAATTCTGAAGAATCCAAATAATAAAACATTAAGGACCATTTAAGAAACAAATGCATTCAAACATATACGAAAGGCAATGTGTAGTTACAATCTAGAATTTGGAAAATAAATTCTTAGGAAAGTTCCAGCAAACTGCATTATCCTAGATAGCCCCAGAGTTCTAAAAATTTTCCATGCTGGTGACAGCAAACATTAAAAGTTAAAGCCACTTTGTTGCTGTGTTTGAACTGTAATTTCAAAACCTTTTAAGTCATATCTCAACTGGAGCATGCTAAATTCACTGATAAACTTGAGATAAAATAAAGATGTCAGATAAAAAAATAAACCTTTACAAATAAAAGTCAGGCATCAAACTTCATCAAAATCCGTCTTTGCCCAGCAAAATATTAACTTCACAATTATTAAAGTAATTCATGTCCTGACCCATATTACATTTATTCACACTAACTATAATGTGTTCTTCGTTTGTCAAGCCCAAATTGAAGCCTGTATAAATCTGAAAGCTGCAATATAACACTTTTAAATTTGTATTTTCATTAGTAATGGCCAGTTAAAATAAACCAAAGTCATAATAAAACGCATGTCTAATCTTTGGTCAGTAAATGTATACTTTAAACAACCATAGGGAAATACAAACCAGAGAGGGTAAACAGGGAAAAAACTGGAGGTGCCAGGTCTAATATATTTCATCAGTATGTGCCTGTGTGTAGCAGGAATACCAAAACCCACAATAGGGGAACAAACAAGGAATGTATATAGAGGAGGTCAGGTAAAGTAGTAAACCTGTAAGTCAATGTAAAATATCCAGTACTGCGACAACCAAAACAAAACAAAAAAAAATGTAATGGAATGAGGTAAACAGAAAGCAGAGCCGAGAGTTATAAAATAGGAGAAAGAGGAGGTGGATAAAAAGAACAAATGACAGAGGTTGAAGACTAGGTGAAATGCAAGAAAGGGAAGAAACACATAAGGCCTTTGTCAATCACAACTGAAGTCTCAAGTTCAGTCCAGTAGAACAATATCTATTTTCCCATGACAACCATATAGCTTCAGCTTAACTTTGGACATAAAGGGTTTGCTCAAAATATCGATCACACAGTTATACATATACCTGTGTCCATAGCTGCTGGGCCATGGGACAATTCCACTACATATGTTAAGTTCCGAACTGTGTAATATTAAACAGATAAACTGAAATTCAAGGTATGTGTGACTTCAGCAGTAATTGTGACTTTTACTAAATATAATATTCTCTGGTGGTGAACCAATCAATATTATGCACAGTAAGTATTACAGCAAGTTATTAAGTTTAGCTCATCACCTCTTATAACCAGGGCACATAGGAGTAACTTGTTGTTTGTAGGTTGAATAAATAACACAAGTAAAAGCATATAAATCCCGAACCAAGAATTACATTGCAGCTTAATAGCTTTTACGATATGCTGACTTCTTCACTGTATCCTCCAAAGTTGGTCTTTGCCTTTGTTAGGCACCTTTACACTATAATAACTAGTATCTGAGGGACTGTTAGTGATATGCCCATGGATGTTGTAAAGTGCTGCTTAATATGCGGTTATTATAGAAGTACCTATTACTAATTACTGAAACTGACAAAATTCAATTCACTTTAATCTGCAAATTCACTGACTGCCATTTTATATGGTGTTTTGTATGGAGAAGCCTGGAATTTCAAACACCTCCAATATTATTTAATGTAGATAAACACAAGGAATCTGAATGGGCTCCAGGAGCATGGAATGACAGCTGGAAGTGTGTTATTCTCTGGGGCCTAGTAAGAGCTCATAATGCTGCTCTTTGGCTCAGTGGGTACAGGACAGTAAAGCCATCTGGACTCCAGCAAATCTTTGTGAAGCAGTTAGATCAAGCTATTTAAGCAGTCAGATCAACTGATCTGAAATAATAAATATAGTTGTACTTCCGTTTGTTCTTTTTGTTGTGACTAAGGATATCTGTGTGCATTCTTGATATTATTTGTTCCTTTGTCATCCCTAGGGAATTCTAGTTTGAAATCTACGAAAAGGTAACTAAGACTAGCCAGAAATAACATTTGCTAACATAAACTGTGTAATGAGATTGTAAATTATATTAATTGTACGTATCAGGTAATGTTAAAGGCTGTCACAAAATCACCTTCAAGGCCGAATTAAAATTGAATCTCTTCTTAAATAAATTACATTTGGGGATGTATGACCACAATGTTTCTGTTATAATTATTGTTATTATAAAGTGTATGTTTCTGAGTAACACACTATTGGAGTATCTTTTTACACTTTTGTTTTTTTTTACATAATTTGTAGGCACTGCTATTTCTACACAATATCATTGTCACGAAATGTAATTTTGCAGCACAAATAATTACAATCCTAATATTATATTGCTATTGCATAAGATTAGACGGGAAACTGCAGAAGTTTGAGAACTGCATGCACATAAATTATAGGATGGAATTTGCATTCATCATCTTGTCAGAGGAACAGAATCTGCTGCTCCACTTGATCTGCATCAGGCATCCTCATATATATGCATATGAGGAAAGCACATCCTTAGACCAATTTGGTGTTATACAGGAATCTTTATTTATGCAAAGAGTATATATATGTGTGTACGTGTATATATATACTTATACAACAATAGCAGTATTTGTGTAAACTACTTATGTATTTGTGTATGTATACAATGTCTAAGTGGGAGTGTGTATTAATATTATTATTAATAAACAGTTAATATATAGAGCCAACATATTATGCATCGCTGTACATTAAATAATATATACTGTATATGAATCAATCAACTCTCATAGCTGACCTTCTTCTCACTAGCTTTTGACTATCTTCAAAGTAGAATAATACTTATTTTAGCTGCTTCTGATTGATTTATATTTTCAAAGAAGTGTTTCAAAAAACTGAGATGTGTCCTTGGCCATTGCCAAGCTACTTGTCACAATCATCTTAGCTGAACCTGTGCATGAATGCCACCATCTTTATGGTATGGACATATCTTACGACAAGATCACACTGCTCTGTGTGCCATGCTGATCAGCAATGATGTTTAAGCTTTTAAATCAAGTAGCATTATTAATGTGCAGTTTACAGCAAAATCATAATTGACATTTTCTTTTAAAGCACCATACCATCAATGAGGTCAGGGAGTACAGTGCCTCCAAAGATTGGCTTAGGTGCAAAAATTTAGAAGAATGATTTTGGGTAACATGTAAATAATTGATTCATAGTATTGGCCCCCTGGCTTGCAGTCAGAAAAGCAGTGTGACAATATAGTATAGAGTAATAATACTGCGACAACACAATAACATATCACATGTGCATTATTGTGAGCTGAACGTGGAATGCAAATTTTTTTCCATTACAGTGAGTACCAGTTGAATTAATGTTAGAGCTGCCATTGCTAAATTGCAACTCTAGTAAGGCTATTGTGGCCAAAGCTCTAGATTTAGTACATAACTGACACAAGAATACAAACAAAAAAAGACAGAAGTCCTTTTTTCTCTACTTTTTCTAAATCTGTATCAGAACTTAGGGACTGGGCCAACATAAAGTTTTTCGTTTTTTTTTTGCAGGATTAGAAGTCACTCAGAAAGGTCACAAAATCTACCCAAAGTTAATACACTATATCAGCACTGGGGGAACACTGATGTTACTGTGAACAATGGCAGCTTGTATCTTTTAGAAAATTGACAGGACCACACCTATCTCACATTCTGGCTCCAGACCTTTGGATTGCCTAATGTCCAAACAAGATAGGTAGGTCTTGGAATTAAACATGATGGTTAAATGAAGAAAGTATTAATTTTGGTTTGCCTTTAACCAAAACATTGGTCTTAGTAATCATAATATTAAACTGCATTTGTTGGTATCTACTTCTATATCAACATTTACCGGTCATTTGAATATTGACTATGATAATTATTTCCCCATGGTAATGCACACTTACACATGATAATGTAATTTTGGGAATCATTTTTTTAGTCACAGGTGATGTTTTTTAGCTTTTAACTGGTCAATACTGCAATCCGATGACAATTATTTTAGTTGTATCTTCCATAAGCCTCAGTCATTTTTAGATACACATCTGGCTGTAGTGGGCAAGTGTCCTTTTGACAAATAATGTTATTAAATGAGCAGAAAGGTTCTGTAAACACACAAGCTTTTTCTCAAACGGTATCTGCTGTGCAGTGTAATGACGTGTCTAAAATGACATCTTGCCTTTCAATCATTTTGCAGCCTTTAGCCCTTGCTGACATTTCTGGAGTCTATGGTTAATATGGTCTGTCTGCACTCCTGACTGTTCATCTTTTCCAATATCCTTTTATCAAGGATTAGGGTTCCCTTTGCTGTTTCCAAGTATCTTTTGGTGATGTCTTTACAGTAAAAGGCACAGAAATGGAAACTATAGAATACTCAAGTACAATATATAGAAGTTTAAAACTATGCAAAGTTCATAAAAATAATAATAGTAGAATTTATTCTATGTTTTCAAAAGAGAGGCAATGCATGTTTGTTTTGCTTTTGGATAATACATTCTACAAGTAAGTATGCTTATTTTGCTTCCATGTTGACTTGAACCCCTGCAGTCATGATAGCATTTCTCTACTTGCTGGTAGTGGAGACTAGACAGTCATCCATCTCACAATACAGTGATCAGAGCAAAAGTGATCTATTAGCCCTGTGTTTATTGACCTTTTTATCAAGTGGGAACCCCTTGAAATAACTTTCAGCTCTTCAGGGAACCCCTGCTATAATTATAATATCCACAGCTCATAGTACAATAGTGTGTTGGCCAGTTGGATGAATGTCTCCCACGTTGCTAACTAGTGCGTAGAATGTCATCCTTAAAGATTATTAGTATCAGTTAAAGTGACCTTAGTTGGGAAACACTGCATTAGCCAATCAAGGCACTGTAAAGTGGGGAGAATGTCTATGCCTATGCAAGTCTCAGTTGTCAAGGAATAGAACTTTACAAAACTATGAGCTGATGGCTAATGTCATCAAATAGGGGCAGTAGTAGTTTTGCATGTTCACTTTAAATACCATTTTGCTAGCCTGATGGTATGGTAGTGTAATTGTGGCTTCTATGTACCATTGAACAAAAAAAACCTTTGAAAAACACCGTTCTTATATTTATACATGCTTACATATATGTAGCAATCACCTGTCGTTTAAATGTATATCCTGAAAAGAAAAGATGCAAAAAGGGAGCAACAGTTTACTGCAAGAGCAGCTGTGTTTGTAGTACATGTACACGTTCTATTGTAGTATATGCTGCATACTGTCTACATACACAGTTAAAGTGGAATTAAAGTCAAAATTTCCCCCTCTACTCTAAAAGATTAAGCACATTATTATTAGATCTAAGAACAATTTTTGTTTAAAGAAATAAGTAACTAAACCTCTAAATAGTCATCTACACTTTGCACCCATAAAAACATGCTGCACTTAGTTTTCCTTCTGTAAATGGTGACTTTGATGTATAAAGAGCAGTAGAGAAGCATCTGATTGTAAATGCAATATAAAACCATACAGGACATTCTGCATAGCATAGATGATATTTTTTTCTTGTCCCTATAAACAGGATATGACCCAATCATGCACGAGGTATTTGTTTTTTTGTTTTTTGCAGATGTGACTTAACTTTGGTCAGGCAGGCATGGTAACTATATGAGCAATGAGGATTTTTGAGACAATTTTTCTATGTATGTTATAGACTGTAATTCTGCTTTAAGATTATTGTTATCACAAGCAGCAGCTAGAGCAAGTAATCTTTCCTTGTCCATTCCAAGGGCTAATTAATGACTTTGCAGTCCCATGATGTAACATTCACACTGATTTATTTTCTTTAATAACTAATCCTTCCTAATCCGGAGCCTCTGCATCTTTCCACATCATTGTCTTGAGCTTGCCTGCACAAGTTTCCTAGATGCTATATACCTTTTTCTCAAGGTGGAAAGGAAGTCAGTTTAGCTTGCTATGCATCCTGCCCTGGAGTCAACAAACATTTATTAACAAAGCTTGTTATATTAGCTGGAGGTCAGGCAAGTTAAATGAATGCATCAGTCTGGGGTTTGCTAGCGCATTTTACTGCTAATAGGCACAGTGAAGTGCTATATTGTGGCAAAGCTTGAATCCATTTGCAGGAGTGACAGTGAGTCTTAGAAACCCTGTCACTGCAGGGAATATTGAAGATCTAAGCCAAAAATATGATTAAATACTAGTAGGTTTATAAAGGTTTTCTAGAAATTGAACCCGTCCTTTGAAAGATGTAATTCATTTTTACATTTTCGTGGAGCATTTTCACTAAACGTTCTATAATGTATGCTTGTAAGCACTTCATATTAGTTCTCCTTAATGGTAACTACACAAACATTAAAGCAATACATACTACATTATATAGCAATTATTTTATGGTGGTTGGACTCATCATATTAATGAGTTGATGATTGTTGATGATTTATTAGTTTTCTAGACAAATGAGTTCTGCATTAAGTGTTTTGAAATGCATTTTATGTTGGTAAGGATTGTGAATAGTTTCAGTAGTATCTGTAACCTATTGTTCATGTGTATATCATTTCATATGTAATTCAGCTAAAAGTATATTTTCTCAGAGTAAAATATAACAATATTGCAATGATAATAAAATGAATTGTTCCATGATATATTGTAAGAATAGAATGATTTTTGTGTCTGAATAATTTACCAAGTGAAATGCACATCTTTAGTAACTCAGGTCAAACATTTCCCTGTGTACCGGCAATTTAAAAAATAAAACATTTGCAGACAATTAAATGTTTGAAGTGCACACATGCACATTTCTTATTTTTGTTGTTTTGCAGGCAAGCTATGTCACTAGTATGTAAATGATATACAAGTTATATTTTTAGAAAACTTTCTGTAGTGTACATCTTTATCCTTACCTCTGCAAACCCAAAATACATTTAATTTGTTTTATTCAAATAGTGAAGTCCAACTTAGTGCGTTGGAACAACAGTGACACCCAGTGGCTGCTTAAAATATATTTTGGTATTCTATTGATAAATTAAATTTGTACCATTCTTTTATTAATATTATTATTATTATTATTATTAATAATAATAATAATAATAATAATAATAAACAGGATTTATCTAGCACCAACATATTACACAGCGCTGTACATTAAATAGGGGTTGCAAGTGACAGACAGGGACAGACAGTGAGACAGGAGGAGGAGAGGACCCTGTCCAGAAGAGCTTGCAATCTTGCAAGTTTTGTGGGTCCTCCTGAAAACTAATGATGAGAATGTAAGAATTTGTTTTGTATTATGTTTTTCACTAAAATAACTAGAGCTATTTTATTTCCTAGACAACAATATGTAACACTAGGTGACACCTTTTTAATAGTATATATATAACACAGTCTAATGTTTAAATCCAAACTGTAGTTCTTTCCGTTTCAGCACTTCCAAATTTTGTTGTATCTGATAAGTAGCCAAATTATCACACGTACAGAGCGGCAGAATGTATAATGCGTAAGTGGGCTCTATGCAGAAAAATCCAGCCCCTGTTTCCTGAATTTAACAGATGGGATTGGCACAATCTGATGTTTGGGAGCTAAACTTCTGTATCATACTGGGGACAATGGACGTAATCATATGACGTCTGAGTGCAGTTGCATTCATCGTAGGCCTACATTGACCATTCCATCTGTTACATATCTCAGCTTTGTTAGTCATTAGTCACAGTCGACTATGTATGCGCTCCGAAATCTGAAAAATGTACGTATTGTATATGAATATCATCATCAAAAAAATAATATTCTTGAATTTAAAATCTTTGTTTTCCTCAAAAGCCACCTAAAACTTTTATAACACCTTATGTTAAGAAATTAATTACAGGAGAATGAATATCTCTGATGGGAACAAATTAAATGGGTACAAGTGAATTGGTCTTTAATACGTATTTATGCTGGTAGTGAGCATACATTCCTAAACTGCTTTTGCAAGAGCACCATCATAGATTCATAATGTTGACCTAAAGCCAACATTTTTTAGATGAAGTAGTATTGATGATGGAGAAGGGAGTTTCAATGACCCAGCCATGGTTCTAGCTGCTAATAACATCTTGAAGCTTGATACAAGGATCCTAATGTATCATAAATCTATAAGGTTCATCTAACGCTAACACATTATAGAGAGAGCAGTAATGGTGATGGGGAAGGGCAGCAAAAACTCCAAAAAACTATTTTCTGTACTGCATTAACTTTGGCTGGGTTTGTTCTGAGTAGCTGCTTTTAGCTATAGTCCTTACAAATGGGTTCTTAAAGACAATCTTCCACCAGTTTCTAGTAGAGTATTAATAGAAATAGTATGATAGGTCAGTGAAAAAACACATAATTACTAACTACCAACTACCAATATTTTCTCCTTCTTGCTGTCATTTTTTTCACCCCCTGATATATATATATATATATATATTTTTTTTTTTTTGCTGTATCCAAAGCGTGTGTCTGCAGGGTTCTAGATGCTGGTAACATATTCAGGCTTAATACAAGAGATCCTGATAGATCATAGGACATGAAGTTCTATGATGGGCACCTAACATTTAGTGAAATGAGGGGCGCCTCAGAGATACTTACACCTGGAGATAGCTAATATTTTGGGTAAGGAATGATAAAAATCACCACTAGTCAGAGGAAAGCTTTCTTGGTTCTGCTTTTGTTATGGAAAAAGATAAGTTCAATGTTTTTTTTGCACATGGGCAAGAAAACTCTTTCTGAATTTATTTGACCAACAGCTATACCAAAGAGCAAAACGCGCATTCTGCATTCATTGCAATATCTGAAAAAAAAAATATAACTTAAAATACCTAGAGCAAAGATGGAACGAATGTGTGAATCCTTGTGTAACTTTATTGGTAACAACCATTTTCAAATGCTTTCAGTAGCTGAACGTATCAGCATTCATATGTATTTCTGAGATGTCATGCTTGAATGGGTTGTTTCGGATCAGGCCTCATGGTTTCAGTGGAATGGAGGTCAAGACTCTCACTTGGCCATTCTTAAAAACAGAATTTCTTTTGAGTTTATGTTGTTGATTTTCTTGTGTAATCATGTCATGTTTCATGCCCTAGTTTTTTTTATCACAAACTTCCCAAGTCTGCCATAATATTTTCCTATACAGCCTTGAATTTGGTAAGCAATTACAGGACAGTCATCTTCTGACTCACATATGGAAGGATATTTTTGGAGTTGGTTCTTGTTTAAAACAAAATACTGTCCGTGTACAACAATTTTCAATACAATACAATATTGTTACAGTAAAGTCCTGAAACATCTGACTGGTATTTAAAAAACCCAAGATGAGTACCAATGTTTTTGAAGCTCATTTGCCACTCCTGTGGTAGCCTTCCATATACACCATTTATCATGAAATTTCCTAAGATAAAAAAAAAAGTGATGCCCAAAGTTTCTTAGTAGAATTGAGACATTAGTTGTTAATAATATTATTAGCCAGTATTTATATATTGCCGACATGTTATGCAGCACTTTACAAAGTCTATTGTAATATCAGTACAATTATATAATAAAACATATAATAAATTAAATATAATTTATATAATATATATAATTTATTTTATATATTTATATAATAAAACAAAAATAAAACATATGGTGAGTAAGTATAGGGTTCAGACGCGATTCATGATTGAACAAAGCAAGCGCCAGCGGCTCGGTCACTCGCTGGTCACTGCAGCACAGATTGTTAAAGGACCAGCCTCTGCACCTTTGACAGCTGGAGAGTTGTGAGCAGTACTAGTACAGCTTACTGCCACCCCTCTCTAAATGTTCTCCAGCCAGGAGAAGGTGCATGTAGCGTCTCCCAGAGACAAGGGTAAAGGCACAACAACCTCTTGGCCAGTCTGAACAGTGCCTAACAACAGTGTTAAAAGGCATATGTTTGTAAACTATCCACCTGACTGATATATTCATGGTTGCCCAAGTTTTTTGTATGTGTTCTGTGTCCCTTTTTAGTCTTAAGTTCTTTAAAAAATATTTCTAAGCTTTGCAGAAATGTTGAAGAGGACAATTGGCAATAGAACCAAATCTACATTTTATGAACATGTTTTCTAAATCATTGTGTGGAATACCTGACTCCAATTGTTTGTTTTTCAAGATATTTTTAAGGTTTTTTTAACTTAATTGCAGAAATAAAGAAAATTCCACAGGGCTCAATACTTTTTATCCCAGCTTTATGCTTACAAATGTTTTTAGTGCTACCCCTTCTTTGAAATATATTGCTGTTTGTGAGCTGTTTAAATAAATGAATGATTTGTGTGCAGAGATTGTGCTGATTATTTGTCACAATTAACCTGCCTGTGTTGTTGTTTCTAGATACAACATCCAGATTTAAGCTAGTTACGTATGTCAGATAATTGTCGCCTGAGATGATTGTTCATACTCACCTATAATGTAAATATGACATGTATAGTGGTCCCCAACGCTATTCATCAACCCATCTTGGTTTATGTGTGTACAGCGTTAGTTCATTTGTCACTGGAATCAATCTTTCATGATCTTTTCCGACAGCAATCCTCTGATGTTCATTGGACGTCTATGCAATACTTTGGAGCTGTTAAATGCTGTCAGCAGCCCAGGGTATGTAGAAGTTCAGGGATGTTCCGTACCTGATCCTTACTAGCTGAAGGCAGAGAAAGCATTAGGTGTCTTTATAGCTATTACCCATCACTTTTATTACATGGGAGTCACATCAGTCCTCCTATTGTAGTAATAAACCTAAGCTAAGATTTTTTAAAGAAAAAAGTATTAAAAAATTATAAAAACAAATGTAACTACCCCTATAGTGCTGTTACACTTAAAGCGACACTAAACCTGGCTAACTTACCTGTCCTTGTTACAGTGACAGGCACGGCAATTTTCTTTTTATTATTCTTCTTCCTATTGCCTTGGGCCATCTTGATTGTACCATAAGTCATTCCAGCACATGCAAGGGAACCTGGACAAGCCGGGTTTCCCTGGCAGCAAAAGCTAACCCTACGCACTTTTTCCAGAAACCTGGAGCGAACAGGCAGGTATGTTGCATTATTGTAGACAGGACATCGCCTGTTTCTTTCTGCAGTAATGACCTGCTTGATCATACAAACTAAAAAGGGGAACTTTAGTTCCACTTTAATAGGGTGAACAACCCTTCTCTCCAATTTCTTTACTCACCTGTCTCTAACATCCCAAGATCATGGATCATTGATCCCAGCCATATAGCCTTTTCTTAAAGTATTTTCCAGACACATATTGGTAATCATTAAACACATAAGAGATAAAAGAATGAGTTTAAAGCTATCATTTAAATTTGCTAAATAATTTTGATGTGTTTCCTTCCAGGTACTGTTTTAACTTTATCTACAAAGCCTGGATTGGCATTTTGCATTTTTATTATTTGGAAAGGTTTGTTTTATGTTGACAAAGCCTTGTATACTACCTGGACCTGATGTCCTCTTAAGGGACAAATCTGAAGACAAGTATAAGGCTTCTTGTGTGGCAGAAAAGTGTTTCTACCTTACCAGTTATGTTACTTTAAACACTTTAATAGACACAACCAACGTCCTTTAAAACAACCATGCTCAAATTATTTAAACAGAATAGAATTTTTTTTTACTGAAAAAAAGTCTGCTAAAGGCTTTCTGTAGTGATGGTCATATGACCAAAAGCCTAGCTATTTGGTTCCATGATCTCTTCTGAACTAAAAAGTAAAGCTTAATGTTGTTTATTCCTCACATTTAGTAATCATATCTCTAGGTGCTTTGGTCACATGACTTGCACTGAAGGCATCCAAGCCTGTAAATGTAATTTCAACTCATCTTTAACCATCTAGCAAATACCTTAAATATGACTAAGAGTAAACTTTAGGATTGAGGCACACTAAGGAGGCAGTGGGGTTGATTTATTAAAGCTCAATAAGACTGGAGATAATACAACTTTCATCAGTGAAGCTGGTTGATCCAGCAAACCCGGAATGGATCTGGTCCAGGATTCAAAACATTTGCTAGCAAACAGCAAAGGATTTTGAAGAAGACCATTTCAGGTTTGCTGAATCACCCAGGCTCGCCCAATGCCAATCCAGGCTCTCCAACCTTGGATAGCTTTAATAAATCAGCCCCACTGTTGCTAATGCTAATGTTTTTTTATTGTATTAGCCACTAAACAGACAGCTCCCAATGCCTGTAAGAAATCCAGCACATGCAAGAGATGCATTCTGAATATGTTAGTCTCTGTGTTATTTTTCTTTTTGTATAGACATAAATGAGGAGTGATTACCTATTATATAGTAAGATGTATATCTATAATAGTTTAATTCCATTCTCTTGTTGCTCTACCGTTTTCTCTACTGATTACTATTTCCATCAGTCTTGAAAAGGATTAATCATATGGCATGTGTCATTGCAAGGCTGTACTAAATATCACACTTTTGTTTTCATCTCCAGTCAAATGGAGGACACCTAGACACTAGACACACAGACATGAATATTGAAAAGCTGTTTCTGGACCCCATTAGCATTGTGATACCTAATTATAATTCATAAGGAATTACCTGGTTTGATTACTTGAGCTAAGTAAGGGAGGTTGGTAATTATTGGTGTGTTGGCAATTATTGGCCTAATGTAGGTTTGAGAAAACAATGTTTCTTATATTCTGACTGTGTCCTCTTTTCTAACACATATTTTAATATGATCTGTAAGATGTATAGTGTGATTCTACATGAGAATGACATAAATGACTTGAGACTGCCAGTTCTGAGATTCTGACACTGAAGAACAGTGCATTCAGTAAAGCTATTCTGTCAAGGCATCCATACCAAATGCAAGAAAATGTCAACTTAGATAAGGAGCAACCATTTCGTGGATGCTCTCTTGCTATGTAATACTTTCTAAAACATTTATACCTAAAACTTTATTTACTTTATGCCATTAGAAATTTAAACAAAAGTGATTGATAAAAGAGATATTAGAACAAACGTGGATTGGTTTATGTGATTTTTTTCATAAACATGGCTGAGCCTAATTTATTTCTCTTTAGTCCTCCAAGACTGGAGAAGAACATCAGACCAACATGTTTCAACCTCCATTAACCAGCAAACCTGAAAAAAGATTTTAATTCCGCTGAACTTTCCGTAATTTTTACTATATTTTGCTTTAACCTGGCCAAGTATTGGAAGCATTTTCTACCTAATAGCAAAAGGTTTTTAAGAAATCCATTTAAGGTTTGCTGGATTATCACTACCTACATTCATTTTTCATTGTTATCAGTTAGTATTGGGCAGTCCCTATGGTTACTGTGGACACTCAAGGCTGGGTTTGGAAATATATTTTGTTTGTGGTAGTAACTTGCAGTAGTAAAATGGCATAGGTTTTGAAAAAACCTTCTCTGACTCCAAAACTATTTTAGGACTAAAGGAGATAATATGCACACCTACAAATAACTAGTGTGTGTTAAAAGCACATAAAATGTTAAGATGTATGATAGATTGCAATACCATGGGCTTTTCCTTTTTGACTGCAATCATTTTTTTTTATGTAATGGAAAAGGAAATGTAAGGAATGGAAACCCTCCAAGGCAGGATGGAGCTCTCAAAACTTCTCGACAGTTAAATATTATGACAGTAATTATGCAGGAGAAATTTTATTGCTAGAGTACCCAAGAGGGATAGAACTTAACTATGTAGAGTAAGTCAACTTACCATTCTCTACCTGTATGTCCACATGGCTTTTGCTTGGTGGGCCATTGGCTTATGGATTCAAAGAAAGCTGAATCCATACATTTGTAAAAAGTAGGCTCAGATGGCGATGGTCTTCTAGCTCCTGTAGGACAAGCTTCCAGCATACCTTTTCATCTGGAATCTACAACTGCTAGTAACACTGCTACTACAGCTGCTTTGTTAAACATTATCTGTGTATCAAAGCTTTTTCTCACCATTGTCCTAAAGCGGTCATTCCTGTCTGGATTTCTGTTTAGAAAAAAAAAAAAACTGTCAACCTTGTCTGGATGTGTATTAAGTGTCAGACAATAATTATAACCAAGTCAGTAATAATTACTTGATTGAATTTCCAAAGCTTCCCCATTTTCAAGACAATAAATGTGGTTTGTGGCAGTCTTTGTCCCAACAATTTAACATTTATGCAACTGGACATCTCTCTATTGAACAGGATAAAGGATCCACAAGAGCTAAGAACGTTGGTTTGTAATGTTATAATGAAAGTTAGATCTAAAGTGAAAAACAGCCTCAATTTTAGTAGAAAATCAATGTAAATGTATACTAAATATGTCATATTTGTCATAAAACCAATTTAAACATGCTAACTACCCTAAATTGAATATATTTTTGTGATCCCACTTGATGTATACAATACTGTATATTATTTGTTCAGTGCATCCTAAAAACTACAATACAAACAGTCGGCAGGTTTATACAAAAACCAGCCATGCTGAGTGTGGTTTACTTGTTCAGGCAGTTTAAGTCACTAAAAACAGTATTTACACGGTTAGGATTTTTTGTATGCTTCAAGAAAAAAGAAAAGTTTTTATAGAGTGTGTATATATTTAGTGAGAGAATCTGGAGTTCAATAGAAGATCTGAATTATAGAAATGAGTGAGGTAAAGTTATCAGAGGTCAAGAGAGAGAAAGGATTTGTGCAAAGCACAGGTCACACGTTGAGGATTACCTGGATATAATGAAGGTCTTGTAAGTTGTTTCACCATAACTGAAGGCTTTGTAAATTAATACCAGTATATGGAATTGTTTTCTCTGTTTGACAGACTGCCAGTGCCAAGTAGGATGAAGTAAAACGTGAGAACAAGCATATTGAACCTTGACTGAAGCATCCCCTTATAACTGTGATTACAGTTCATAACTAGCGAACATAGGCGGAGGGAGCAAAGAAAAATGTCCACAACAGCCTCTAACATAGATTTGGATTATTTGGATGTCACATCCAGAGGCATGTAGAAAATAAAGTGGGGTATCCCCATTCTATATCTGAATCAGATCTAAGCTTAACTTCAAAATAAAATGTGGGTATATTTACAATTAATGTCAGACAGATATAATCAATATCAAACTTTTCAACAAATATTGAAAATTTGAAGTAGTTAGCAAATAATTCAAACTATATTTGAAAGCAATTTGATTGGCATATTGCTATAGTTATTGAATTTCACTTCACTCCAGAAATCAAGCTAAGAGTTGGGTGTCTGCCTTGATGAAGTGTATTTACCCAAAAGACAGGTGTCTCTTATTAAAATGCTAATTTAATTGCTAAATAAAACTTGCTTTTAACAAATAGCTATTAAAAAAAACAGTGGCATCATCACATCAAGTCTCTGAAATGCAGACACATTATGGGTGTTGGTAGGGGCCAACAAAATGCTGTACAGAGCTTCATGAAGCAGTGGTGATGACCATACATGGTGCAGAGTCTCAATATTTGAAAGTACTGATATTAAGTAAAGTACAAAAAATAGGCCAAGGACACAGCTGGGAAGGATAGGGCTATATTGGCCTGGCTATCTATATTTCAGACAGGTTGTATTTAATTTGTTTCTAATGCATACTATAAGACAACACAAGTGTGCAGTCAAATCAGAGTAAGCAGTTACAGCACAAGAAAACAGCTTGAACAATTGTGCAAAACTGAAGGGAAGTTTGGAGTTCATTTTGATTTCCATTTAAGGAGAGTGATGCTTTCCTAAACTTTTAGGGTATTTAGGAAATGTGGTTTCATATTTATATTTACATTTTTCATGGAATTGAATGAAATAATGTAATTCAGAACAATCTCTTGGTTGATCTCTGTACTGAATGGAAAACATGTTATATAATTTCTTTCTTCAGAAGGAATTAGGTAAAAATAGACACGCTGCAATTGTCCTTCCAAGCAAATGTCACAGTTGATTGCTCTGTGGTAAGGCTAAGATGTGATATAGGTTCGTGGCAGATAAAAGTGCATTATTTTTAATGTTACATTTCAGGTGTACAAGCCCAGTCCATCTTTTGGCACTGAAATGTCATTTTGTGTGTGTAATATCTAGCCTTGGGCTGGATTTATTTTGATTTGAACTTAAAGACTTTAAGGCATTTTTTCAAAGCTTTTTTTTTTGCTGAAAAAGTGGGTTAGCCATCACTTATACTGGAATTCATCAACCATAGAGTGGGACATGTCTAATGAAAATCATTACTGTGTGCAGAGTGATAATGGTAAAAAAAAATACTTTCTTGTACTCTTTAGGCAACTATATACCGCTTCCAACACTTTGCAAAAATATTCCATTTATTTCCAGGAAACAAAATGTTGTCAAGAGCAGAAGTAAATGATTATATGTAAATCACCAAAACATATTACAATCAGGTACTAGCACAATGGTTTATGATGAATAGCGGGATCATGACAATGAAAGACTTGACTTCATTCTTAAAGGGCATTGCATACAAGTTGAAGACTGATTTTGCTGGTTTTACTGTGGCAGAATCTTTACACCCTACATCCCCCCCCCAACAAACTGAACCCCTTCCTCCTCTCAATGTTTCATCTCCTTGTCCCCCTCCCCATACCTTCATACCCTTTCTTTCCTAGCCCCCTCCTATTCCTTCCCCTGTGCATTCTCCTCCATATCACCCCTTCCCACACCAAAAAAAAGGCATCAAGCTACATTTATCAGTTGGCTGATCAGCTACTTTGCATTAGTAAACTTCCATATGTGCTATATCCATGCTTCCACTCACTATCCTTTCTAATATATACCATTTGTATTGCGATCATTGCTTCCATTGAAGAACCCCCCCCCCCCTCCACCATTTCCTGTCGGGGGCTGTATCTATTAGGGACACAAACAAAATTAAAACTGCTAATATTATTAAAGCAGTGATGCTTGTGTCTTCCTGTACCGCTGACTCACCTTCATCTCATTTCTAAGTTACAGGAATTAGGCAGAAATCCCAGGCAGACAACAATAAAACCATAGAAAAGTGCTAATTCCAGTTGTGACTGGGGGGTAGACTTTAATTATAATGATCAAGTAATATATGTATGTGGTCAAGTAACTTCTTGTTTTAATTGAATCTCCTTTATAATTTCATATTTGTATTTGTTGAAGTAAACTACATATAATTTGCTTTGGTCGCAGTAACTAATTCATTCAGATACTGGTACAGTCTATAATTAGAGTAATATTGTGCTCAAATTCTTTGCATACAACACTTACATATTCAAATTTCCCTGTGAGTTAATAATTTTAATTAACTTTGCCAAAATGGGAGATTGGCCTACAGTCTTTCAGCTGGATGGCAGATTAATTCAAATGTCAAATATTGATTTAAAAAGGAAAGTGCAGTTTTTGCAGCTCATGAATAAAATCCACATTTCACTAGCAGTCAAAAAAGTCCATAATGAGAATATCAGGTTGTAGATAAAGTAAAATTAGGAACAAAATCACAAACTGTTAGAAACATATTTTTAAAAACAAAGTAAAATAAATACATCATACCAATATGTAGTGTTCCATTTTAAGGTACTAAAATAACTTAGAAATATAAATAAGCAATACTGGGTTTTTATGAATACAACATTGCACTATAAAAAGTATTTCCCTGCAAATATTTGTCGAAAAAGACTTATTTTAAAGTTACTGAAAACATTTTCTATATCCAGTCACCACCGGCCAATAGAAGCACACTCTCCATGTAATGTAATAACCATCTGACAGCCGATGTGTACACCAATGACCATTCATAATACTTTTTTCTCACCAGTCTTTATAGTAAATATGTAGATATGATCCAGCCTCCCTAATGTATGTACTCCCTTCACTTGGGTCTTTGTCTCTTACTACAATCACAAACACATAATAGAACAAAAAAACAAAAAGGTAAAAAACATTACGAAATTAACACTAAGTACATTTCTCGATTCTTTTTTCACATGTCTATTCTACCAGTGTCTGTTAGGTACATTTGTACCTAAATGTTCATTCGCCCACCTCTAGTTACTTTTCAAGTACATTAGCTCAACTCAAATGACACAGAAACAAACAAGCACATTCAGTGAGTAAATTCACTATACAAATTGTCTTTAAAATTCTCTCATCATTTGTATGTTGGAGTGGTAGAACTTAGTATTGTACTTTGTTGCCTTTAACACCCCTCTTTTTGCCCTCACCATCACCTGCAAAAGCATAATACCAAACCAAAAAGCTTACACCTGAACAACATCATTTGACTCCTAGCTGGCTGGTTATGTAGTACTGTGCCTGTGCTTACAAATCTCATTATTTAGAATAGGTTGTTTATCCTTTTGTAGACCTTTTAAGGTTCATTATAGTCTAATCTTCCAGGTCAGTTGTTTTGTTGGTGGTCATTTGTGTGTGGCAAGAAGTCAAGGCGGATAATTTAGCAATGTTCTCCCCAGCCCCTTTCAGAAAAAAATTTGGGGAAAATACTGTTAAGCATTGAATTTCAATTGCCTGTAAAGTTTTCTTTGTGAACTGAATACTGTAGAAAGACTATTCTAAATACTCTATTCTGAGTAGACATAATAAAAAAGCGGTCATTGTTGTGAATAAAATGAAGTACTTGAACTTCACTCACACTGCAAAACATCACATTGGTGCTCTTCAACTTCTGGTGTAAATTTTTAATATTGGCTTGTTGCCTTTTTGGCTTAGAAGACAAGCAACATGCCACCTGTAAAGCAACAGCAATGAAAGGTGCCAAGTGCCAGGCATTCCGTGCTGCTAAAGCAGTGTTCTGTTCAGAAAACAGCGGGGGTCTTTGAGGCTTTTTGCCATTTTATTGAAATATCATAATGTGCATTCTTTGCCTGGTACTGGAAACCAAGGAGAAGGTTTAGAAGGAAACACATGCTGCTTTTAGGTTTTAGCTGAGTAACCAAAAATAACATAAACTCATAAATTTACCAAGACATATACTAAAGAATATATGGAAATTAACCTTTTTCTGCAGTTAGTTTGATTCTTCATATAGTTATGTTTTTAGTGAGATTTCTTTTTTTATGAAGCCCTCAAACAGTGCACATTGTATTCAATTTGTTTTAGAATATGTAACTAAAGATTTTGAAAACAAGCCAGAGTCACCAAGTGTATAATTATATCCAATTAGAGGTGACCAGCTATGTCTCCTTAATGCAACCACTAATCCTATCAGTTATTTTCAAAGTCATCTCTGCTTCCTACCAGGCTGCACTCCTGCTTCCACCACCCCCTTTGACTTTTAAAATAACAAGAGTTCTGATTTAGTTGGTATTCTTCATGTGCACATGTCACAAGAGTTTTAAGTTACCATGGACAAAATCATTTAATATTTTAAAAACAATTTTAGATATAGTTTTAGAAATGCGGTGAACACTAAGAATGCATTAGGGTGCTTCTAAATTAAAACGAGAGACACACAATAGGTCCTGGATAAAAGGATAAACAAGAAAGTATATGGTTATTTTTGGTGACTAAATAAAAAGCTCACAACACAGAACCACAATTTTGTGTATAGTTTATCATGGTTTGAAAACATCCACCTTTGGCTAAAGCACAAAGATGACTTCATGCTAGCAGGGAAAAAGTAACCGATTTTGCATGCTTCCCCTAAGTTTTTAGCCTTGCTTCTTGTGAAGTTGCAGTAATAAAGGATATAGGCCTTAATAAATTATATTACAGTGCCTTTTGATGTTGGCATCAACTCTTCTTGATGGAGGATCCAAGAGTATATAAAGATTTAATTTCACAGTTATTACTTACCGCCAGAAGCATTGTAGCTAAACATTATATAAGCTAGCTTACTCCTACACAATTTATTTTTTAATTTCTATTTTGCTAATAGCACACTTTTTACAGCATAGACATTCTACCTTTCCAAAAATAAAATAATGTTTTGTTACAGATTAATTTATATTGTGTGGACTTTTGGAAATTATATGATACATAATATATTACATTGAATTTGATCTGAACCCAATACGTAAAATAAGCTCAACATGGTAATGTAATTTCAAAAGTAATTTTCAATCATTTTAAATTTTCACCGTTCATTATAAAACATACCTGATAATGCTGGCATAAAGGTCCTTGATCGGGCATTTTAAACTCCTTGCCTTGTGTAGGTTTCTTTTGTGTCATCAAAACAGCTCTGACCCTGTGCACCATGGACTCCACAAGACATGTAAATGTGTCCTGTGGTATCTGGTATAAGGATGCTGGCAGCAGGTCGTTTAGGTCACATAGCAATCTTGTTGCCTAAGGTAAAAAATGCAGATGCACCTGGTCATCCATATAGTCTAAAAGAAAACTTGATTTATTGGACTAGGTTACCTTCTTCCATTGCACTATAGTTCTGCTCTGGTTGATGTCCATTGGAGCCACATTTGACAATCAGGAGGGGTTGGCATGAGCACTCTAAGCAGCCCCATATAGAGCAAGATGCAATGCACTGTGTTATGGCACTTTTAACATTTTTGTCGGTAGGGACCTTTTTTGTGGGATAGGACCAAGCAGGCTAGCCACCCTTTCCCATGCATCAGTGAACTCTGGGAGCCCTTGACCCTACCACTAGTTCACTGGTTGTCCTTCTTTGGTTGACTTTTGGTAGGTACTTACCACTGCATACTAGGAATCCCTCCAAAACCAAAAAAATCCTCCAACCCAGTTGTTTACAAATGTGTCAACTAAACCACACATTTAAATAGCATAACTAATAAAAATGGAATATGAGCTTTGATCAATCTGTTGATGTAGGCTTTAGGTAGTAAAAATAAATGTAATGTCACTAAATAGATATTCTTTAAATTGAAATGATTATGGCCAAATGATCAAAAAGAAATAAAAAAGTGAATCTGTAAAGAATTTTTGAACCAAACCAGCTGTATATAGACATTACTTTATTGTGTCCAGACAGTTTCCTTATTCCACCGAGAATATTATTCACAAACATATCGCATGCTGGATTTTCATCACAATGCAGCATTTTCTTTACTTGTTTTTTTTCCCAAAAATTTACTTTCGTTTTAATAAAAGGGACAGTTTTCCTTTTCTCTCCAGGAAAGTGGCATCACCCTCCACTTGGTGGTTTCCTATAGTAATAAGCAGACAATTAGGCAGGCAGTTACTGTGTTCACTACAGTTGATGGGCTTCTTCCAAAGCTAACTGCAGACCCTTCATTAGTGAAAATGTAGAACAAATTCCCAGTGCAATACCAACAACCTACCTACCCTTTTCCACCTCAGAAATGGCTCATAAATATTCGAAAAACTGAAAACAGTACACCAAAATCAAGCACATTATTGGCTTTTACATATACCCAAGTGTTTGATGAAATGGTCTAAACTAGCTGGATTTTGGTATTTTTAAAATTGAATTATTTACCCAGATATGTTATACTGTGTATAGGTTCAGTTATTGTTCTCATTTTTAAGTTTTTTTAAAGCAAAACTGGTAACCTGACTAAGAGGATATATCATGTCACCTCATTTGTGTCTTACACGCAAAGGTCCATTTAACATTGAGACTTAAAGCGCAGCATGAATGTGTAATTTCCACTTTTAGTCTCATTTGCATAAAAATTTGCAGATCACACAGTGTTACACAGCTGCAACCAAATTGTCTCCCACAAGACCTTTTCAACACAGTGAATATCCATTTAGGGGGTTATGAATGCAAGCATTTGCAAATTCATTTCAAAATGCTTTCCGTATGATTCTTGAACTGCTATCCCAGGTAATGCAATAATGGTCACTAATTTGGGAGGCAATTTAGACTTATTTAGACTTATTATGTAATTAGGATATTTTTTTTTTTATTTTGACTCTTTTACTTATTTTATTAACAAGCTTTGTACATGCTGGTGAACTCTATAGTTGTAAAATAATGGTAAAATACATAAATTCAGTTTGCAGAATTTTGAAATAGACTGTGTGGTAATTAGATACAGTACCTGTATTCCTAATTTTATATATGCTTATTATATACCCAACGGCAATTATTATTTTTGCTTGCTAAGTCAGAGAAACTCCCTAATCTTGGAGTCCGCTGACACCACGCATGCTATATATGTGTACTCAGTAAAGTAAAGACTATTGTACAAGGTTCGGAAACTATAAAAAACATTTGCAATTCAACTTTTACACATTGTATGACAATAATATAAAAATGATTCCTTTATATTGTCAAGAGACACAATTAGAAGACAATATGGCAGGCGACTGTATGGAGTAAAAGCAACGGATAGCTTTAAGCAGAAGGAAAGCTAAGCAGATGGGTTACAGAATGCTGTCTGGCTGATCATTTTGATGAGTTGGGTTTGAGGTTTAGAGCATATGGGGATATCATCCATCAAGCACAGGAAGTGAACATGCATCTTAAATATTCTGGTTATTCCTATTGCAATTATCATAAGTCTAATGTATGTGTACCTTTTCATAGGTCTTAGATCCCCATGCTTTATTTTGTGTTCCGAGAAATGTCATAATACTATTGCCTGTCTATGGGGTAATCAGATGGAAAACCCACTGTCTTCCAAACAGAAATATATCAGACAGATTGTATTGTACTGCTGTTGTTCTTCCAGTTCAGAGATAGCTTCTTCAATGTGTGCAGAATACACATACATTTTTATGTAGCACTGAAGATGGAAACGCTCTTTGTGCAGTTGGAAGAGTATATTTCCATTATCCTTTTATCTAGAATGTAATGTTACAGTAGAAGTAAAGTGGATATGATGTTTTGTCTTTAACAGCTCTGAATTTTTGATGCATTACAAAATATATTTGCAACATAACAATAAAGTGGTCCTTTAAAAACATTAATTATGGATATTTTTCCTGATTGGTATATTAGAAGTCCCTACTTTTGTCAGTTTAAGATTATATCCAAAAAGTAGGGCCCACACAAAGAATGTAAATAACCAGGGGAATTAGCTAAATATATTTACATTAACTGGACACTGAAAATGTGTAATGCATCAAGTGCATAGATAGTCCCTGAGCAAAGATAGTCATTGTTTGGGGACCACAGTATAGGGGAACACAGTTTATCTTTGGGTAGTTTTCCACATATATACAATTACCACCTAATTATGAGGTTATGCTTGTAGGTAGATCACTTTGCAAGTACCATTTTCTAAATTCTTGTGTGACAAATAGAATACTTAGTATTAGTCCTACCTTCCTTTTTCACAATGGATGTATTTTTATAGCACTAATTAAAGATGCACATTTCCTGTTTACCACTTTAACAGAGCACCTCCATCTGTGTATTTTTCCAACTTTACACTCACAGTGTCTTGCCTCTAAGAATTGTATAGCTGCATTTGCCAAGGTGGTTCTTTTGCCTAATTATGTTGTCACCATCAGGAATGAAGGTGGATTTAGTTACTATAATCACAGTGATGCAAAAATGGAAACATTCACAGCCTGAAAAAAAGGATACAAAAAAATGCTATACTTACCAAAAGAGAAATTAGTCATTAGTATGCAGTCCAGCATGACATGCCAATAGCATTACATTTTTGAACTAGTTCGTTTACATATAATACATATAAAAACATGTTTATTCTCACTTTTGAGTCAGTTTTACAGATGTATTGTTTTCGGCACAGAATACATCATGGTAGTGCTGTTCACTGTACAGTACCATTTTTCCTCAATATATACCATCCTGTATGTTTTTAAATATATAAGGTTTGTTATAGTGGCAAATATTACTTTCTTAAAGGATTAATACTTCTTTGACTTTTGAAATTTGATTTTGAAATTTGATTTTGATTTTAGCAGATCCTTAGGAACTATTTACAGAACAACCTAATTTCTCTCCTAAGGACCTAATATGATATTTTAGAGCTTGAATTTTCAGGTGTACCCACCTGCTGCAGCCAATGTCTCATTGATTCTTGTTTGATTATTAATTTATTTTAAATTATGGAGTGTGCAGTGTGGGGAATGAAACAGCTACAGCAAGAGTTAAGAAAACTACCTGGACGGGTAAGCATATTTGGGATTTCATAGCCTAATCACCATCTAAATAAATAAGATTCCAGTATTTGAATGGCTAGATAATTATGCATGCAATTGCCATATAGTTCACCTGTTCATATAAACTACTTTATGTAAAATCAGAAATATTAGCAGCTGATTCTAGTATGTAATTTTTTTTTTCAGTGGTTGACTTGATATTTTATATCATACATAAATGCATACATACAATATTAATTATCTATCTTGTCTGTCTTGTCACTTTCTAAAGATCTTATAGGAATCTTACATATATGCATACATGACTTAGGGGCAGACAGAGTACCGCAGTCAGTCCCCCCTCCGCCTCCAACATGAAGACACCACACCAACTTTGGTTAAATGGACCATAGGCCTTTTATTACACTAATAAATAACCATTTAATATAAGCATATTATTACAATAACAAAAACCCCAATAACAAACAAAATAGGACATAATTATAACAAAAACCCAACCACAGTTTAAATAACATTTTTTCCAAACACTATCCTATGGTTAGCGGTCCTCCCCTTCCTATTAACCCCTTTTGGGATCTGCGCACCATGATATGTATGCTCCAAGCTGCATCATACCAAGCTCTGGACCTATATCACCACAAATCGCAGTCCCATCACATAACCACTATAACCATATTCCTTCAAACACAACCTTTTGGGGATTCCACAGCAAAGGTGGAATCTCCCACCCCCACTGAAACCACTACCCAAACCAACTTTCTTCGAGGACCTCACCGCAGCACAGTCACCCGACTCTAAAACCAAAAGGGGCGGGAGAGCGAGAAAAAAAATTCCCTCACTCTGTCCCTTTCACTGAATGATCACTCTCTCTCAATCCCCTGTCTTTTTAACCCTTTTTTTCCACCCTACTTCTAGGTCACCTTTTCCTCCCCTTTCTATCCTCAAGCTAACCCCCACGGTTTACAATTAACCCTGTCACTGGCTGCGTACTGTCTCCCTCAGTCATGTAGGCCTTCCACTAACTTCCCAGTGTCCCTTCACTCCACGCCTCTCTTTCTCACAATGGGGCCACTTTTGGTAAAAGCTATGGTACAAGTATGTTTTCAATCCTGGACCAGATCCATGCCAGGTTTGCAGGATCAATCAGGTTCACTGATGAAAGAGTATTTTCTCCAGCCTTACGGAACTTTATTAAATCAGGCCCTGTATGTGTGTAATATAACGTTGCTGTATCTCCTTTTTATTATAGTGTCCATATATTAGCTACACTTGGTAAATTGTCAACATATTATGTGGCTCTTGAAAATCTTAGCTGATGAAAGAACCATACATAAAGAATTGCTGTAAGCAAGAATGACTCTACATTAGGAGACAAATATGAACAAGATTGACACTGCAATATGAGGAATTCCTCACAGCTGTTCCAAAGAAAAATCTACTCTATTATGGGTCACTAACTAGATAGAAGAAATTCCTCAGGGTGTCAAAGAGAAATTGACTAAGAAGGAAATTTCAAGCAAATGCAGATGCACTTCGATGTGCAGTGACATTTTCAATTCCAGATGCTGAATTAAAACCGCATATTCAAAATGACCAACAGGTGATATATTATTATATATTAAACAAGGAATAATAATAAAGATTCATCTGTTCTCTTGGGTTTTATGAGCAACTGAGCTTGAAAAACACACATTATTAAGATATAATTGCCTGTCTACAATAGATCCTGATGGGCATATGCAATCTGTGGCTTCTCAGTGACTGTGGATCTTCCAGAGCCGTGGCTTCTGTAATGTTACAGCTGGGTCTGTCACAGCTACAACAAGCCCGGCATTGCTTGGGGCTTATAGAACTCTCTGATCACAGTTCACATTCTTTTCCTTGTACAGTACCAACAATCAGTATTAATAATTAAATACCATGTAATTAGAGCTTTAAGCACTAAACCTAAAGCAGACTATATACTACATCATTTTGTTACATGCAAACAAAACAGCCCTGTCTACCTGATATAGTACTGAGAAAGAATAGTCAGTCATCCATATAAACACCTTCTGTTATAAGAAGGCAATGCTTTACTCATATACTCATAATAAGAGATAACGGAAAAGCAAGCAGACTTGGCTAGCCCATGTCTCCTGCATGGATGCCTTTGTTTTTTCCTCATGAAAAGTTTTAGTAAATTCTGTGCAATAAATTTGTTTTTGTTCTGACATAAAAAATGTAATTGAAGAGAACAACTGCTAATGTCTTGATACCAGATACCACAGAAATTTTTTTTAAAGGTTTATGGAGTCTATGCCTCATAATAGGACTTGAAGAATTAGGCACTCACTGGACATCATAAATCTCAATGTTTGCATGGATATAATTCATACGAGTATCTGATTTTGACCAAGGAGGGATAAAGGTTGAAAAGTACATCTGACCGATGGCCTTCGGACCTTTGTTCTTTACCTAAAAATACCTGAATACGTAAAGCAGCAGTTTTATTTTAAATGGTATAAGCTGTATTTTATATGGCACTAACAAAAGTGAACCCATCATTTTCCTAATCAATTTCCCTTTTTCCATTGTCATGTAATCTGCCAGAAAAAATATATCTCTGAACTGTAACCTTCTTCTCAAAATAAATTATGGAAATCTTAGATTGCTAATTAAAATAAGAATCTGGAAGTTAATATTCTTCTGATGGTGTATCGAGGTGTTTCAAATAATTATGAATACATCATATGATTCATTTAGTCTTGTTTGATTAGACAAAACAGTTTGTTTCTAAAAATATCTGTTCATCAATCAGGGATCTGAAAAACATCACATTGAATGAGAACTAATAGAGAGAGCATTCTTTAATTTAATTCCTTTTGGAAAAGAAGTAATTGGAGATCATTATTTTATCTGTGAGATTAACCAAAGACACCAGTGGTGGTAGGTTTCCTCTGACTACGGAATATTAGGTTTTTTTCAGAAGGTGCTTTCTGCACACATACATGCCTGGATTTCCCTACTGGTGAGGAAATATTAAGACTATAATAAGTTTATTATAATTTAATATATTTTTAGCACTGGCTTGTTTTATAATATACTGAAAATATCCAACACTGGTGATATTAAAATTTATTTTAATATTATTAAAAAACAGTGTTTATTTAACTACAACATTACACAGCGCTGTACATAAATAGGGGTTGCAAATAACAGACAGTGACACAGAGGGAGGAGAGGATCCTACCCAGAGGTGCTTACAATCTAGGAGGTGGGGAAGTGTCACACAATAGGAGGGGGGATATGGAATGGTGGGTAAGTAGTGAGGGTTTAAGAGACAGAAGAAGACAGGTGGGCAAGAATAAAAAGATGGGTTTTCAGTGCTCTTTTAAATGAGCAGAAACTAGGAGCAAGCCAAAGGATGAGGAAGACCATTCCAGAGAATCGTGGCAGCTCTAAAAAAAAGTCTTGGAGCCAAGCATGTAATGATGTTATGGGAGAGGATCTCATTATTAGATCATTGGAGGAGTGAAGAATACGGCCCGGGTATTTTTCTATCAGGTCAGAAAAGTGGGGCAGGAGTCGTTGAGGGATTTGAAGGAAAAGCACAGGAGCTTGAATTTGATGCTAAGGTGAAGAGGAAGCAACTACTAAGAGAACTACAAAGAGATGCAACAGAAGAGGAGTGGTGGGAGGGATGGATGAGTCTGGCAGCAGCATTCATAATAAATTGTAGAGAAGAGAGTTTGGGTTAATGGAAGACCAGGGGAATATTACAGTAGTCCAGACCAGAAATGATAAGAGTGTGTACAAGGAGTTTGATCATTATTCTGCCTGATGTTCATCCATGGTGACTTTTATAGTCTGATGAAATTCATCAGACATAAAATTATCACTATGTCATGCTAACATTTTACAGGCTAAAGCAGCATTTATATCCCATGTGTGTTTACTATAAGTTAAAAAAAATTTCGCTACACTCCAAATGACAATCCCACTATCCATTTTATTGGTTAAAGCACAGTCTGCAAAAGCTTCCTCTACTGAAGCCTTTCACCATGAAGCGCTAAATCATGGACACCCTATAATTAGGCTCCTTGGAGAGAAACATAAAGGAAACACTTCTTTTTAGCTATACAGGCCAGAAAATATGAGAAAGGAGATAGAGATTCTTGTTTTTTAACTATTTTGTGAAACATTTAACTCCTCTAAATACCCAGTGTCCTACTGTACTCTTGCTAAATTTAACCAAGCCTATCCAGATGCATTAAGAAGAGGTTAACAGTATAAAAAAAACATTATTTTATTTGATATGTTTTAAAACTGGAAGCATATAAACCATCTAAAAATGCATCATTTTGAGAATTAATGTCCTGCATCCCTTCCTTTGAATGTTACATGTAATCAGAGCTTGGACTAAGTCGTCACCCTTCAAGTCCAAATCGAGTCCCAAGTCAAGTCTCAAGTCACCAAGAATTCTTCTAATTATAGTCCCAAGTCAAGTCACTTTATCTATCACCATTTGTCCCCATATAGAAACAGCTCTGATCCTGTTCTTGAGCACAGGATCACATTCTAAGTCCACAGATTTCTCCTCTGACAGCTGAAGGGGAAAGGGAGGAAAACAGTGAGGCTTCTGTTACACAGCCTCCCCCCTTCAGCTGTCAGAGGAGAAAACTTAGAATGCAAGAAAAGCGGGGAAGCGAGGAAGACAGTGTTATGTAACGTTACAGGAGACTCACAGCCTTCCTCCCCACCTTTCTTGCATTCTAAGTTTTCTCCTCTGGCTGTGTAACAAAAGCCTCACTGCCTTCATCCCTTCCCCCTTCAGCTGTCAGCAGAGAAAGCATGTCACAAGTCGGGTTGCAAGTCGCTGGGGAAAACCCCGAGTCGTTCCAACCTCTGAATTGTACATTGTATACCAGGACTTTTATATTATGGGTGGAAATGTATTTGACAGGTACCAGCACAGAGGGAGTGTGGCATGTTGGATTCTGTCAACAAAGATATTGGACTGATAAATTTACAAATTTCCTTAGTTTATATAACCACATAACATCTGTTAAACACAGCTTAACTGTAGTTCATCAGTTCCACATTTTCAGTATAGCTCTTTATATTCTGTATCTCTTGGTCTGTATTACATTTGTAACATATTTGTAGAAAGTATGTCATAAGCACACAATTTCAGACAACATATTTCTTCCATTTGTTGCCATTTTAATAGCTCATTCTTTTTTTGATAGGCGTGTGACATATAAATAAACACAAGGCAAACTTGATTTGGAAAGGACAGCATCTCAGAAAAAGGACATCATCCGCCCAGAAGGGCAGGCCATCATAGACTGATTATTGTGCCACTCTGCTTCGGTTGCAGCTGTAATTTCACCACCACCAAGCTTGATTGCTTTTGCCATCTCCTGGATATTAAAAGCTACTTATTTTTTATAGATGCAATGGACTGTAACTCAGAATTGACAGAGAAACCTATTAAACGGTGACTGAATATGATATAGTGATACTGATGCACTGTAATTTCCCTTTTAAAACTGATAGGTGAAAACCTAGGTTTATATGAAATGAATCTATTGTAAATAAGGATTTCACCTGTTGCTTTAGATAGGGTTTCATTCAACAAGGAAAAAACAGTATAAAGTTTTGTAAATTATCATCATGTGGCCTTTCTTTTCTTTGCCATGTGAATAAAAAACATGGGTATATTTGAAAGTTCCCTTAATACTGTAAACTTAAGCGGACCTGTCATCAAACATTAAAAGCCATCCATAAAGTGATATTTTAGTTGTCAGGTTGATTTACATGCTGAATTTGTATATTATTCGGGGCTCTCTTGAGGATTGGAGCCTCAGGAAATAGAAACTTCTTTTTTCAGCATTTAGGATCTCTCATTATGACCTTGAAGAAGACAAAGCGCAAGCTGCATTCTCAATACAATATTAAAGAGATCCTAATACTTTTGTAATTTGGAGTCTCCTATTAGTCCACACCCCAAACCTTTAATTCTCACATTCATTGCCCCCTGCTTCTTTTCCTAATTGTCAGCCCAGTAAATCAAAACCCCATGTTTCATGTGAGATGATATCAGTACTCTAACATGGTTGATGACATCGCCTTTTCCCTCATGACAGTGTTTGGACCTAGCCAGTTGGACCCACACAATTCTGGCAGGAGGTCTCCCTCTTTTTCGTTCCTGGAAGCTCTGGTTACCTCTTTATTAGCAGCAACATTATATCCACTGCACACTATGAGGATCATTTTTTAAATTGAATTAAAATACAAACACATACCTACTGAATTTACAAATTAAATTAATTAAATACCTCAAAAGCAAGTACATATCAATTATGTTGCACAGCAATAAAAATCCACCTTTTTAATTGGAACCCAATGCTTGCCAATGTTCACGTGTTGCATTGCTGCCACTAAAATACAGTTCCTAGATGCATCTGTAATTACAGCTGCATTTGGAACCCCAGATGATACCAAAACATATGGGATGTTTTCTGGATGGCACACTATAGTACAAAAGAACACATTAATACTAAAGGAAATTTTGCTGTCTAGCTATTGCTAGCTTTACTATTGTTAAACAAGCTAATTTTGCTTATGGGATACTTACAAGGAGCTGTTAAAATTCCTATTTACTGTTTTTTCTGTTGTTTAGAGTTAAATTTAGATTATTGCATGCTAGGGTGGCCTCATCTGGCTATTATAAACCCTTATATCTGTGTGCACAAACTATATCAGTGTGCCAAACTCTTCTAAATGACTGTTCTTGGCAGAAGTAATAATTGGGCTTAATGGATATTTTTGATTGTTTGTTCCTAGGATATCTGGCTATCTTATTTCTCGTCCATCCAATGGAATAAGCATGCATGCTTGAGTAATAAATATGTATGTTGGTGTGAAAGTTTAATAACCCTCTGGTATCTATGACCTTGGAATATGCTAGGGAAAAACCTTTTAAAACAACACATATGATAATTACAACCTCAAAGCTCAAAACTAATTTAACATTGTATAAATACA